>NC_090449.1:972750101-973056701 GCF_031143425.1 Pleurodeles waltl | reverse complement strand
TACTTGAATCCCTACCAGTGTAGACCCATAGATTATAAACATATCCTGTACTACTTTCAGACAGCATATACAATTAAATTCCATACTGTGCCCTCTTGCTAGGAGTGTGCTGCTTATAAACCAAACAACCCCTTGAACAGGATCAAAGACTCGTCCACACTTATTTCTTTGCCTGGAACATACACCTCTGAAAACTGATCTAGAAAGTGATCAAGGATAGGCCTAATCTTAAAAAGACAGTCACAATCAGGGTGATCTCGCGGCAAAGCTAAAGCATTGTCAACAAAATGCAGCATCCGAAGTAGAAAGCAAATAGCTTTTTCATCTCTGTGGGAATCCACTGGGTAGCTCTAAACTAAGGCCTATGTCTAGCAGCGTTGTCCCTCAAATACTGCTTCACAAACAAATTAGTCTGCTCAACAATCTCTTCCAAAAATACATCATCCATACACAACTGAAAGAAATTGACAGGCAAAATGTTTTCCATATTTACTCTGGGAGACCAGTAAAGGCCGCAACTGTGGCTGCTCCATGTTTGGGGCAACCCAGGTGTCAGGTTTTCCAATAGGAAACCTTTCAGCCCCATGCTGCAGCACTATAGACATATCAGTGTCCTCCTCTAAAACAGGCCCTTCATCTGCAGTGAGAGTGGCTTCCTCATCAGAAGATTTCCTCTTGAACAGAAAACTCACTGCCAGAATCTCTCACTTCCTCCTCTGCCTCAGATGCAGTCAGTCTCATAATCATGGTCAGAAGACGACTCAAAAGCATGCCAACAACCTGCGGCTAGCCACTATCCTTTCTAAGAAGTGTAACTTGACAAATGCGTCAACAACAACCAGCACTGTCTAAAATAAGTAATAAACAAAGTATGGCTTTATCACAAAGAGCTATGTACTCAAAAACTATACCACTCACTTGCCTGAAAAAGCTAGACTCACCAGCAACTACTCTGCACAGACACAGCAATCACCAATGATATCCCACTAAAAAGAAATAAGAAAAGCAAATTAGACATAAGACAACACAAATATCATTGTGCACAAATCTAAGGACAATTTCACACACAATCCTACATTTAGTACACCACCTACAAACATGTCATTCATGCATGGCAACAATACTCCTTTGGAGTAAATTGTTATTACTTACCTAAAACATGCAACTACGCAAGCTGCAGGTCAATCACTGCCAAAACCGCAACGAGCCACAGCAAAGGAAGCAAAAGCTTTGGACTAGAACAAAAAGGAGAAATAAACTGGTATAATCACTAATGCAAATACTTCACCTGTTGATAAACACCCCGCCACCAAACATTTAGAAATGTTCCCTGGTGTCTAGTGGTCTCTGTCCCCCTTGGGGGCAGATAGGCCTAAAATAAACTGGGCAGAAATGGCCACCAGTACAGATGGGCCTAAAAATAATAGGCCAATCTGCCTCCAAGGGGGGCAGAAATGGTGTAAATAATATTGCCCCACCCCCCTTGAGGACCAACCGTTGACACAGGGGCCACTCCCCCACACACTAAGCACACACACAAGATCCCTGGCACTAAGTGGGTTATGCCCCCCTTGGGGGCAGATGGGCCCAAAATAAATAGGCTGACCTGCCCCCAAGGGGGATAGAACTGGCCAATAGTGCTTTGTCCCCTTTGGGGGTGACCTTTGCCAAATTTGGACGCCCCCCCCCCAAAACAAAAAAACAAAGGAAAAAAAACTATCCCTGGCGCCTTAGTGGCTTCTGCCCCCCTTTGGGGGCAGATGGGCCTAGAAATAAAATGGTGTAAATAATATTGGCCCTCCTTAGGGGGTGACCCTTGCCCAAGGGGCCACTCCCACACAAAGCACACACACACACAAGATACCTGGCACTAAGTGGACTCTTCCCCTTTGGTGCAGATGGGCCTAAATAAAATATACCGACCTGTCCCCAAGGCACTGTCCAACAGTGCTTTGCCCCCTTTGTTGGGCGACCCTTGCCAAACGGGGCCCTCCAACATAAAAAAAACAAAGGAGAAAAACAAATACCCCGTGTCTTGGTGGCTTCTGATAGGCCTAACAAAATAGGCCAATCTGCCCCCAAGGGGGGCAGAAATGGAATAAAATCTATTGCTCCCTTTGGGGGACGACCCTTGCCCTAGGGACCCGCCCCCCACACAAAACACACACATGCACACAAGATCCCTGACGTTATGTGATTTCTGCCCCCCTTGGGGGCAGATGGGCTTAAGAAAAATATGCCAATCTGCTCCCAAGGGGGGCAGAACTGTCCAGCAGTGCTTTGCCCCCCCACACAAAGACCCCACAGAAAAACAATCCCTGGAGTCTTGGTGGCTTCTTCCCCTTTGGAGGCAGATAGGTCTGAAAAAAATAGGCCGATCTGCCCCCGAGGGGGGTAGAAATGGCAGAAAATATATTGCCCCCTTAGGGGGGTGACCCTTGCCCAAGGGGCTGCCCCCCACACACAAAACACACACACACAAGATCCCTGGTGCTAAGTGGATTCCACCCCCGTTGGGGGCACATAGGCCTAAAACAAATAGGTCGATCTGCCCCCAGTGGGGGCAGAACTGCCCAAAAGTGCTTTGCCCCCTTTCAGGGGTGACCCTTGCCTAATGGGCCACCCCACACACAAAAAACACACACAATCACAATCCCTGGCGTTTTTCTCCCTCTAAGCGCTAGAAGCAAATGGCTTCCAGCGCGTCGGGCATCCTCTAATGATGTCAGCGTGCGATCGCGCGCTGATGTCATTAGATGGGGGTGAGGGGGTGGGGGTGGAAGGGGAAGCGATTCCCCTTCAAGCCCTGCCCTGGGGAGGGTGGGAGGGAGGCCCTGGGGTTGGAGGGACGGCCTGGTACAGGACGTAACGGTTACGTCCACGGCACGCAATAGGTTAATATGGAATTTTGCTAAACATACCCAGAGTTTCTTTAAATGAAACTTGCTGTGCACTGCCTGAAGCCTGACCAGATGTATATTGCTTCTACAAGTATCTCCCCTCTCTAGTAACAGTAATTAGATTTCCCTACATCCTCTGATTAGGAAAAAACAAAGAACCTTTGGGAGCAGATTGCCTGTTAGCTAAAGTTCTTACCGAAAGGCACTGTGTTTATTTATAGGATGCCTAGTTATCTAGAACTTTGAGAACGAGGGAAAGCACAGATTTTCACAAAGACCAGGTAGGCAGTCTGATAATCAATGTGCCTACCCTACATATGGGTCTGGTGTGAATTTTCACATGAAGATGGCCACCCATATAGCCACACTGGATCCAGTCACCGGAGGAGATTCCCCAGACTGTCCAATACCGGTTTGTGGTTCTGGTCTCTCATTTTATTAAACCAGGCCCAGGGAGAGCAAAGGGACTTTGCCACAGTGTCTCTAGGGCTGTGTATCTTGGAAGGCCCCAGAATACAATTTAGTGTGGTTTTGATTAGTATAATGGTTGGTGTACTGCAAAACAGGGTTTAATTGAAGTGCCGGACCTTGCTTATGGTCGATTGAACTCTTATCACCAGCAATCACTCCTGAGTGACCACCCCTTATACTTCAAGGTACATCTGCACTTGGAGAATAACAGAAGAGGTATATATTGTAAGATGTCAGCCTACTTTCTTCTTTTACTCAAGCTTTAGGATTGCTTTTTAAGGATAAAACCAGCTTGCCTCTTGTGGTCCCGGGTATATAAAGAACAAGAACAGCACCTTTAGAGAAAAAAAAGCAAACGAGAAGGAACTGGAACTTGTGCTGAAGCCCTGACTGGAGAGAGTGATGGAGTCCCCACTCCTCTTTCTGTTATGGTACCCTGGGAGATATTGCTTGCATTGTCAGATTTAAGAATATATCACCTTTCTTGAAACCTATGACCCGGAATCAGAAACATGTCTAGTTCATGGGCACAAAAATATCCCCCCAAAAACAAAAAAATGTGCTACAAAATAGAGCAATTGACCAAACTATTCTTTGAACCTCTCATTACAAAAATAAACATGCATTGGCAAAGCCAATAGGTGTGGCTTTTATGTGATAACACATACAAAAAGCAGTCTTGTCTGTGTTTGCGTGCTTTAGCACATTACAGCCGGACCAATTAGCTTTGACAGAGCTTGTTTTAAAGTATTTAGGACAAGTCAAGTCTGTGCATAACAAGTACACAGTTTTTGTCCACTTCTTTAATTCGATCGACATTCTAATAAAATTGGATGTACTATTTCTATTTACTTGAGCATGAATGAATTGACACTTTGATTAAATATACTAGCAGAAGATTAAATATGCGTGGAAGAAATTAACAAAGCGATGTGCAGTTTTAGAATTGTGTAAGGATTATGGTGGTTAACTAATCATTTAAGAAAGAATAGCCGGAGCCCTCGCACTTAAGATCAGTAAATATATACAGAAAATGGAAGACTATTGTGTTTTTGTTGTTAATTTGAAAATATCAAGGCATTTAAACACTCTCTAGTTCACACAAAATATTCAGAGCCAGACGTATGACCCAGAGTTTTGCAACTCGCAATTTGCAACTCATTTGTGAGTCGCAAAACCATATGTACAACAGTGTACTTCACACTTTTGTGATTCCCAATGGGGTAAAAAATTACCTACCTCATTAATATTCATAAGGTACGTCACAATTTGTGACCTCATTGGGAATGGCTGCACTCACAGGGATGGTGGCCTGTGGGGGACAGCAGATCATCATGTCTGTGACTGCTTTTACACAAAGCTGTTTTTTAAAAAATGCATCATGTTTTCCTTAATCCCTTCGCTGCCAGGCCTTTTCCCCCTCCTGTGCCGAGCCTTTTTTAGGCTATTTGGGGCAGTTCACGCTTAGGCCCTCATAACTTTTTGTCCACATAGGCTAGCAAAGCCAAATTTGCGTCCTTTTTTACCAACATCCTAGGGATTCTAGAGGTACCCAGACTTTGGGGGTTCCCCAGAAGGAGGCCAAGAAATTAGCCAAAATACAGTGAAAATTTCGTTTTTTTCAAAAAAATGGGAAAAAGGGGCTGCAGAAGAAGGCTTGTGGTTTTTTCCCTGAAAATGGCATCAACAAAGGGTTTGCGGTGCTAAAATCACCAACTTCCCAGCTTTCAGGAACAGGCAGACTTGAATCAGAAAACCCAATTTTTCAACACAATTTTGGCATTTTACTGGGACATACCCCATTTTTAGGATTTTTTGTGCTTTCAGCCTCCTTCCAGTCAGTGACAGAAATGGGCATGAAACCAATGCTGGATCCCAGAAACCACAACATTTCTGAAAAGTAGACAAAATTCTGAATTCAGCAAGGGGTAAATTGTGTATATCCTACAAGGGTTTCCTACAGAAAATAACAACTATTTATGGAAATATTTTAGCTATACGACCCCTTTTTATCCTTTCTTTCACTATACATTGGTTTATGGTTTTTATTTCTATGTATGTATGTTTACTTTTAAAAATGGCCTAAATTTGGACCGAATAAACTATTGATTGATTGATTGAACAACTGAAAAAGAAAAATATTGAAATTGAGGTGAAAAAAACATCAATTTTTCTCTACGTTTTACTCTGTAACTTTTTCCTGCAATGTCAGATTCTCGAAAGCAATATGCCGTTACGTCTGCTGGACTCCTCTGGTTGCGGTGATATATAGGGCTTGTAGGTTCATCAAGAACCCTAGGTGCCCAGAGCCAATAACTGAGCTGCACCCTGCAGTGCGTTTTCATTCTATACCGGGTATACAGCAATTCATTTGCTGAAATATAAAGATTGAAAATAGCTATCAAGAAAACCTTTGTATTTCCAAAAAGGGCACAAGATAAGGTGTTGAGGAGCAGTGGTTATTTGCACATCTCTGAATTCCGGGGTGACCATACTAGCATGTGAATTACAGGGCATTTCTCAAATAGATGTCTTTTTTACTCACTCTCTTATATTTGGAAGGAAAAAATGTAGAGAAAGACAAGGGGCAATAACACTTGTTTTGCTAATGTATGTTCCCCAAGTCTCCCGATAAAAATGATACCTCACTTGTGTGGGTAGGCCTAGCGCCCGCGACAGGAAACGCCCCAAAACGCAACGTGGACACATCACATTTTTTGAAAGAAAACAGAGGTGTTTTTTGCAAAGTGCCTACCTGTAGATTTTGGCCTCTAGCTTAGCCGGCACCTAGGGAAACCTACCAAACCTGTGCATTTTCGAAAACTAGAGACCTAGGGGAATCCAAGATGGGGTGACTTGTGGGGCTCTCACCAGGTTCTGTTATCCAGAATCCTTTGCAAACCTCAAAATGTGGCTAAAATAGCACGTTTTCCTCACATTTCGGTGACAGAAAGTTCTGGAATCTGAGAGGAGCCACAAATTTCCTTCCACCCAGCGTTCCCCCAAGTCTCCCGATAAAAATTATACCTCACTTGTGTGGTAGGCCTAGCGCCCGTGACAGGAAACGCCCCAAAACACAACGTGGACACATCACATTTTTTGAAAGAAAACAGAGGTGTTTTTTGCAAAGTGCCTACCTGTAGATTTTGGCCTCTAGCTCAGCCAGCACCTGGGGGAAACCTACCAAACCTGTGCATTTTTGAAAACTAGAGACCTAGGGGAATCCAAGATGGGGTGACTTGTGGGGCTCTGACCAGGTTCTGTTACCCAGAACCCTTTGCAAACCTCAAAATGTGGCTAAAAAACACATTTTCCTCACATTTCGATGACAGAAAGTTCTGGAATCTGAGAGGAGCCACAAATTTCCTTCCACCCAGCGTTCCCCCAAGTCTTCCGATAAAAATGATACCTCACTTGTGTGGGTAGGCCTAGCGCCCGCGACAGGAAATGGCCCAAAACATAATGTGGACACATCAATTTTTTTTATAGAAAACAGTGCCTACCTGTGGATTTTGGCCTGTAGCTCAGCCGGCACCTGGGGAAACCTAGCAAACCAGCGCATTTTTTATAACTAGAAACCCAGGGGAATCCAGGATGGGGTGACTTGTGGGGCTCTGAACAGGTTCTGTTACCCAGAATCCTTTGCAAACCTCAAAATTTGGCTAAAAAAAACACGTTTTCTTCACATTTCGGTGACAGAAAGTTCTGGAATCTGAGAGGAGCCACAAATTTCCTTAAATTTCCTTCCACCCAGCGTTCCCCCAAGTCTCCCGATAAAAATGATACCTCACTTGTGTGGGTAGGCCTAGCGCCCGCGACAGGAAATGGCCCAAAACACAACACATCACATTTTTTCATAGAAAACAGTGCCTACCTGTGGATTTTGGCCTGTAGCTCAGCCGGCACCTGGGGAAACCTAGCAAACCAGCGCATTTTTGAAAACTAGAAACCCAGGGGAATCCAAGATGGGGTGACTTGTGGGGCTCTGACCAGGTTCTGTTACCCAGAATCAAACATCAAAATTTGGATAAAAAAAACACATTTTCCTCACATTTCGGTGACAGAAAGTTCTGGAATCTTAGAGGAGCCACAAATTTCCTTCCACCCAGCGTTCCCCCAAGTCTCCTGATAAAAATGATACCTCACTTGTGTGGGTAGGCCTAGCGCACGCGACAGGAAATGGCCCAAAACACAACGTGGACACATCACATTTTTTCATAGAAAACAGTGCCTACCTGTGGATTTTGGCCTCTACCTCAGCCGGCCCCAGGGGGGGCAGAAATGGCCTAAAATAAATTTATCCCCCACCCCTCCAACCCCCCCCGGGAGTGACCCTTGCCTACGGGGTCGCTCCCCCTGCATGACATTGGTGCCAAAAAAAAAAATCCCCGGTGCCCAAGGGGGGCAGAAATGGTCTAAATACAATTTGCCCCCCAGGTGAGAGACCCTTGCCTAACGGGTCGCTCCCCATCTCTAAAAAAACAAACAAACAAAAAATAAAACACAAAAAAATAATTTGCCCTGGCGCCTAGAGGTTTCTGCCCCCCCTCGGGGCAGATCGGCCTGATACCAATAGGCCGATCTGCCCCCAGGGGGGGCAGAAATGGCCTAAAATAAATTTGCCCCCCCAACCCCCCTGGGAGCGACCCTTGCCTACAAGGTCGCTCCCCTTGCGTGACGACGCAAAAAAAAAATCCCTGGTGCCTAGTGGTTTCTGCCCCCCTTGGCCGCTCTGCCCCCAAAGCAGGAAGAAATGGCCTAAATACAATTTGCCCCTCCAGGGGAGCGACCCTTGCCTAAGGGGTCGCTCCCCATCTCTAAAAAAACAAACAGACAAAAATAAAAAAAATAAAGAAATTGCCCTGGCGCCTAGAGGTTTCTGCCCCCCCTGGGGGCAGATCGGCCTAATACCAATAGGCTGACCTGCCCCCACGGGGGGCAGAAATGGCCTAAAATAAATTTGCCCCCCCACCCACCCCTGGGGAGCGACCTTTGCCTACAAGGTCGCTCCCCTTGCGTGACGATGCAAAAAAAAAAGATCCCTGGTGCCTAGTGGTTTCTGCCCCCCTTGGGGGCAGATTGACCTAAAATCGGCCGATCTGCCCCCAAAGCGGGCAGAAATGGCCTAAATACAATTTGCCCCTCCAGGGGAGGGACCCTTGTCCAAGGGGTCGCTCCCCATCTGTAAAACAAAAAAAACAAAAAATCCCTGGTGCCTAGTGGTTTCTGCCCCCCTTGGGGACAGATCAGCCTAATCAAAATAGGCTGATCAACCCTCCAGGGGGGTAGAAATGGCCTAAAATAATTCCCCCCCCCCCCCCGGAGCGACCCTTGCCTAAGTGGTCGCTCCCCTTGCGTGAAAATCACGTAAAAAAAAAAACAACTCCCTGGTGTCTAGTGGTTTCTGCCCCCCTTGCGGGCAGCTTGGCCTCATCAAAATAGGCCAATCTGCCCCCAAGGGGGGCAGAAATGGCCTAAATATAATTTGCCCCCTAGGGGAGCGACCCTTGCCTAAGGGGTCGCTCCCCACCTAAAACAGAACCAAAACAAAACAAAAAGAAAAAATTATCCCTGGAGCCCCGGGGGGGCAGAAAAGGCCTTCCCAAAAAAATGCCCCCCCCTGGGAGCGACCCTTGCCCAAGGGGTCGCTCCCTTATGTCAATTTCCCCCCCCAAAAAAATCCCTGGTGTCTAGTGGGGTTTCAAGAGCCGGATTGCAAGCAATCCGGCTTTTGAAACCCTGGGAGAGACTTCAAAGGGAAGGAAATACATTTCCTTCCCTTTGAAGCCTCTCCGGGCCTCCCCCACGTGATTGAAACAGAAATGCTGAGCTTTTCTCTTTCAATCGCGCTGGAATGGGGGAGACCCTGTGACTAATCAGCGCGCGCTCCTGCGCTGACGTCACGGGGGTGGGAGGGTCGGGGGTGGAAGGGGAAGGGCGTCCCCTTCCATCCCTGACTTTGGGGGGGCGGGGGGAAGCTCACAGAGGGAGCGAGAGCGCTCCCTCTGCGCTGTGTGCCTAGGACGTAGTGGTTACGTCCTCGGCACAGCAGCACTGTGCCGAAGGACATATCCACTACGTCCTCGGCACAGAAGGGGTTAAGGGAAAACGGGATGCATTTAAAAAATAAAAATGAAAAGATTTCTTTTCATTTTTTCAGAGCAGGCAGTGGTCCGCGGGACCACTGCCTGCTCCGAAAAAATATTTTCGCTACCATTCACAAAGGGGTCCCATGACCCCTTCCCGCTTGAGAATGGGTTAGCGCCAATTTGAAATTGGTGCTAACTGCGATTGTTTTGTGACCGTATTTACAGTCACAAAACAATCATACATCGCACTGCGACTCAGAATTAGGACAGGAACTCCCCTTCTTAATTGCGACTCACAAACCTATTTTGCGATTCGGTAAATAGATTACCAAATCACAAAATAGGGATGGACATGCCAAAATACTTTTTTCTTGTCGCAACCAGTCCAATTTTACGATTCGGACCGTTTGCGAAAAGAAAAAAGCTACGTACATGTGGCCCATCGTTCTTCAATGGATTTGATATCTTTAGGGCCACATGTACAAAGCATTTTTCTAGTTGAAAACAGGTCAGTTCACAGAATCGTCCCACTTGCGACTAGAAAAATGCATTTTTGGATGTACAAAGCCCAAATTGCGATTCGGTAACTTGTTACCAAATTCCAATTTGGGTTTTGCGATTCGGTATTAGGAAGTGGCGTGTTCAGGGCGTCCCTTCCAAATACCGAATCTGAATGGTATGTATGATTGTTTTGTGACTGTGTATGCGGTCGCAAAACAACTGCAGTTTGCACAATTTCAAACTGGTGTTAACCCATTAGCCAAGGGGAAGGAGTCCCCAAAGGACACCTTCCCTTTGTGAAAGCATGCAAAAATGTTTTTAAGAGCAGACAGTGGTCTCACGGACCACTGCCTACTCTTAAAAAATAAAACCGAAACATTTCATTTTGTTCTTTTTAAACGCAACCCATTTTCTTTTAAGGAAAATGGACTGCTTTTTTAAAAAAAGATTGCTTTATTTAAAAGCAATCACAGACATAGTGGTCAGCTGACCCCAGCAGGCCACCATCCTATTGATTTTTGCAATTTCCAGTAGGTCACAAATTGCAACCTACATCATTAATATTAATGAGGTAGTTTAATTTGTGACCCACCGGGAATCACAAAAGAAACTCAATAGAGTTTCTTACATTTGGAATTGCGATTTCCTAATTGCGATTCAAATGGAATCACAGTTAGGAAATCGCAATTCTAAATGTTGGTGCATATGGCCCTTAATTCCAACACATCTCTAAGCATCCATGTAGTCACTAAGGGGGTCATTCTGACCTCGGCGGTAAAAGGCGCTTACCGCCGGTCAGAAGGCCGCCACAACACCGCCGCGGTCGCGGTAAACCGCCACGGTCATTCTGACCCTCAAGAGGCAAACCACCAAAAACCCGACATCCACAAAAGTCCGCCACACCAACGGCCAGCGTTAAACTGGCGAAGACCAAACCTCCACCGTCACGCCAACAGAAATACGCCCATGCCATTACGACCCACGAATCCACGCGGCGGTCTTTCAACCGCGGTATTCCATTGGCGGTACACACCGCCGCGCTCAAAATACACATACAGCTCCAAAACACAGCCACATTGGACAATTTGAAATACACACACCTGAGACACATACACATAACACTCCCACACACCCAATTAACTATAAAACACCCACACACATCACCCACAAACCCCTACGACCACAAATCAGAGACGAAGCCCAGAGAGAGACAGCACAGAATAGAGAACACCATCACACAGAGGTACACTACACCATCACCCACACAACAACCACGCACAAAACACCACACACCACTACACTCACCACACTCATCACCGCAAACACCACCCCACACCTCATCCACACCACCCCATGGCACCCCCAAGACACCCCAGGTTCTCAGACGCAGAACTCAGGGTCATGGTGGAGGAAATAGTTCGGGTAGAGCCCCAGCTCTTCGGGACACAGGTGCAGCACACCACCATTGCCAGGAAGATGGAGCTATGGCAAGGAATAGTGGTCAGGGTCAACGCTGTGGGACAGCATCCACGAAATCGGGACGACATCAGGAAGCGGTGGAACGACCTACGGGGGAAGGTGCGTTCCATGGTATCCAGGCACAACATCGCGGTGCAGAAGACTGGTGGTGGACCCCCACCTCCTCCCCCAGAATTTACAACATGGGAGGAGCAAGTCTTGAACATCCTGCATCCTGAGGGCCTCGCAGGAGTAGGCGGAGGAATGGACTCTGGTAAGTGTAATCTCAACTACTTCATCCCCCCCACCCACCAGCATGCCAACTCATACCCCCACCCTCCCCCCCACACCCATCACACATCCTCCCTGCTAATGTCTCACCATCACAACCCACCCATCCCAACACCAAACCCTGCATGCCACCACAAACCATCGACACCCATCACCTAAGCATGCCCACTGCACATACCCATCTCCCCCACAAACTGCCGTCACAACAGCCCCCACAAAGGAATGCCAGCACTGGGGTACACGGGCACCCATCCATTGCACGCTATGGCACACACAGAAGCAATAACCATACTCTTATACCCCTGCAGGACCCGAACGCCACCACACCGCCCAGGAGGGTCCAGAAATGTCCATCCCACCCCCAGAAGAGGCCCCCAGCGATGACAGCAGCTCTGTCTCCCTGGAACCAGATGACCAGCCCGGCCCATCGGGGAACTCGGGACAGTTGGTTCCCCTCAGACAGCCACAGGCCACAGCAGACCTACCCCCCTCTGGGAACACCAGCACAGCACCCACCCAGCGGGCCCATGCCTCTGTCTCCAGGACACGTCAATCAGCGGTGTGTCCACCAACCCACCACCCCAACAACAACAGGGACCTGGGGGCAGTGGTAGTGGGCACACGGTCCAGGGGACAGAGGCCCAGGGAAACAGGGGAACTGGGAGGTCTGCTGTGCGACAGGGGGGGACAGGCCCAGGTAAACCCACTCTCCACGAGGCCCTCACCTCCATTATGGGAGCATACCACCACTCCCAGGAGACGATGGCGCCGGTCCTGGCCAGGTTCCAGGAGATCCAGGTACTGCAGGAAGAACAGTTTATGGGGTTCAGGGAAGAACTGAGAAACATTAGTTCCACAATGGGCACCATCCTTGTGGCTCTCAACCAGATTGTCACCACATTGCGGGACCATGTGGCACCACAAAGGGCCCCTGTCACTAGCATGGACCAGGAACAGGCTACCACCTCCGCCGGCGCTAGTGGACAGGAGGCTCCGACACAAGAACAACCGGCCACCAGAACCCCACCTCCTGCAGAAGAAGAACCACCCCGCAAGCGGGGCCTGAGATCTAGGAAGAAGACAGAGTAGGATGCCAAGACCCCCGCCAGGAAAGGATACCCCCTGATGTCATCCCACTGTCCCACATTGTCACCCTATCCAACCTTAAACTGCCTCTGCTCCACCTTCCACAGGCATATGGACAATGCACCTGTGAGACTGAGAATCTGGACTCTGCTATGGACATTCCTCCACCATCACCCATCACCGATTTTCAACCATGTCCCAAAATTGAGCACTTTAATAAACACACTTATTGCACACAAATAATCTGGAGTCTGCCTGTATTTTTGAAAATATGTATTAGACATAAACGAGCCAAAATGACCAGTTACATTGTGATGACAACATACCACTGTCACACAGCTGTAGTCCATGGGCAAACAAAGCAGAGGTCACGCAGTGGGGCCCACATCTCTGAAATTGGAAGGGAAAGTCACAACTCTGTTAGCATACACTGGGTGAAAAGGACAGACAGTAGAGAGGCAGGAGACTGTAAGTAAATGTAAAATGCCGGTGTTGATTCTTACCTGTGTGTTATTGAAAATACTGCTGTATCACTGTGTCCCTGTTGTCTGTGTCGTCCTCTTCGTCTTCCTCCTCTTCACTCTCCGCAGGCTCCACAGCTGCTACAACACCACCATCTGGACCATCCTCCTGCAGGAAAGGCACCTGGCGTCGCAAAGCCAGGTTGTGAAGCATGCAGCAGGCCACGATGATATGACACACCTTCTTTGGTGAGTACATTAGGGATCCACCTGTCATATGCAGGCACCTAAACCTGGCCTTCAGGAGGCCGAAGGTCCGCTCGATCACCCTCCTAGTACGCCCATGTGCCTCATTGTACCGTTCCTCTGCCCTTGTCCTGGGATTCCTCACTGGGGTAAGTAACCACGACAGGTTGGGGTAACCTGAGTCACCAATTAGCCACACACGGTGTCTCTGTAGTTGTTCCATCACATAAGGGATGCTGCTATTTCGCATGATGTACGCGTCATGCACTGACCCAGGGAACTTGGCCTTTACATGGGAGATGTACTGGTCAGCCAAACAGACCACCTGGACATTCATGGAATGATAACTTTTTCTGTTCCTGTACACCTGTTCACTTTCTTTGGGGGGTACCAAAGCCACATGTGTCCCATCAATGGCCCCAATGATGTTGGGAATATGTCCAAGGGCATAGAAATCCCCCTTCACTGTAGGCAAATCCCCCACCTCAGGGAAAACGATGTATCTCCGCATGTGTTTGAGCAGGGCAGACAACACTCTGGACAACACCTTTGAAAACATAGGCTGAGACATCCCTGATGAAATGGCCACTGTTGTTTGAAATTACCCACTTGCCAAAAAATGGAGTACTGACAGCACCTGCACTAGAGGGGGGATCCCTGTGGGTTGGCGGATGGGTGACATCAGGTCTGGCTCCAGCTGGGCACACAGTTCCAGTATAGTGGCTCGGTCAAGCCTGTATGTCAGAATGACATGTCGTTCCTCCATTGTCGACAGGTCCACCAGCGGTCTGTACACGGGAACATTCCTCCATCTCTTTGCAAGTCCCAGCGGACGGTGCCTAGGAAGGACAACAGCGAGCACAGAGTCAATCAACCCACAGGTACGTTCCCACAGCTTGCACAGTACACGATTCTCTATGCATTGAATGGCTTGTATGAGTGTCGATGCAAGGCCTAGGCATGTGTGATGCAGTAGAAATTAAGCCATGTGGGCCCTTGAAATGGCGGCTGCCTGACCTGTGAAGTGCGACAATGGGATGTGAGGTCAATGCGCTGGCGTGGCACACCGTGGCGGTAGGCGGTCGAAGACCGCTGCGCAAAGCCGCATTGGTTAACATTGAACCCTATGGGTTTCAGGAGCCAATGACGAAGTGCGCCGGCGGTAGCGGTACACACCGCCGCGGTACGCACCGCCGCGGACGTGACCGCCATTTTCTATCTGCTTAATCACTCGAGACCTGATCATCCACAGGAGAGGACCTATACTGCAAGTGCTGCTGTGACCTCGGTCTGGAAGATACAATGGCTGCTGCGACTGGGGAAAGGGCCCCTGCCTTCACTTCTGAAGAATTGGAGAAACTCGTGGATGGGGTCCTCCCCCAGTATGCGCTACTCTACGGTCCTCCAGACCAACAGGTAAGTACACTAGGAGCATGCTTTGGGGGCAATGCCTGTGTTGAGTTGGGTGGATGAAAGATGGGGGGGAGGGGAGCGATTGAGGCATGCATCAAACGACAGATGAGAGCATGTGCCACATGGAAAGGGTGGGGATGGGGGGCCACTCACATCGAGCATGCAGAAAATTCTGACAATGTTATTTCTCCCCCTGTACATGTGACATAGGTCAGCGCCCATCAGAAAATCGACATTTGGCGTGCCATCGCCAAGGACGTCCGGACCCTGGGGGTCCACAACCGACGGGGCACCCACTGCCGCAAGAGAAGGGAGGACATCTGCCACGGGAGCAGGAAGACCGCGGAGGCTCTGCTGGGGATGGCCTCCCAACGTAGGAGGGGTGCCACTCGTCAATTGAGCCCCCTGATGTCTCAGATCCTGGCGGTGGCCTACCCAGATTTGGATGGGCGCGTCAGGACATCACAGCAGACACAAGGGGGTGAGTACCAGCACATTCTGCTATCTTAGCGCGCAGTTGAGGTGTCTGGATGGGGGAGGAGGGCTGTGGGTATCCCTAGGCCAGGGCGATTTCTGTAGGCTAGGCCCCTCCGTAAGGCATGGCCCTGTGCCCACGCCCCCCACCTCTGTAGGGTGCCAAGTACAGCTATCCATGGCCCTGTGTCACCTATGTGTGCAGTTGTCATCCATAGGCTTGTCGGCCAAGTCCCAATGATTGAGTAGTGTACCCCAAGTGCGCGGCGTAGTGCAGGGGGCTTCTGTGTCTGTCCTCTCCGCCAACTGTGTTGCCAATGCATGCACTCAACATGTCTTTATTCCCCCCCCCCCTTTTTTGCTGCTCTTCCTGTTCATGTGTGCATTAGCATCATCAGGCGGAGGAGAAGTGGCATCGGAGCACGAGGGAGCTGCATCTCACATGGCCCTGGAGGGCCATGCAACCGACTCAGAGTTCACCAGTGAGACGGAGGGCGAGGGGAGCTCCACAACGGGGACACCTGGAGACATCAGAGACACAGACACGTCCTCGGAAGGGAGCTCACTTGTGGTGACGGCAACATCCGTGCCCACCGCAACAACAGGTACAGCCGCCACCCAGCGCACCAGCTCCGCCCTCCAAGCAGCCCCTCAGCATTCGCCCCGTGCCCGCTCGCACACGAAGGCAGGCATCTCCTTCGCCCCAGGCACCTCAGGCCCTTGCCCCAGTTACCCCTGCTGCATTCAGTGAGGAGGTCATTGACCTCCTCAGGACGCTCATTGTTGGGCAGTCTACCCTTTTGAATGCCATCCGGGGGGTAGAAAGGGAGGTGCACCGGAGCAATGCATACCTGGAGGGCATTCATTCGGGTCAGGCTGCCCATCAGCGATCGTTCAATGCTCTGGCCTCAGCACTGACGGCAGCCATTGTCCCTGTCTCCTGCCTCCCTCCTCCAACTTCCTCCACCCAGTCCCACTCCCCTGTTCCTCTGCCTATCCCAGACACACCTACAGACCAGCCTGCACACACCTCAACACCCAAGGGCAGCTCATCCAGACAGAAGCACCACACATCACACAAGCATTCACACAAGCAACAGCCACATGCAGACATACCAACAGCCACTGCCTCCTCTGTGTCCCCCTTCTCCTCGTCTCCCTCCTCCCTCCCTGGGGCGTCTCCATTCACATCATCAGCCACTACGTCCATCACCAGCACACCCACCAGAACACTCCGCACACATGCAGTCACCACCCCCACTGCCATTTACACGTCCCCTGTGTCCTCTCCCAGTGTGTCTGTCACCCCCTCTTCCAAACCACACAAACGCAGGCAGCCACCCACCCAACAGCCATCCACCTCACGACAGCCTCCGTCACAAGCACCTGCACCCAAAGACACCACACTTGACTCTCCTACAACCACATCCTCTTCCTCCACTCCCATACCCACTGCACCTACCCTTCCCACTGCTCCTAAAAAGTTTTTCCTGCCAAAATTAACCTCTTTCCATCACCTGACCCACCCCCTCCATCTCGTAAGAGTCCAATCAGCACCTCAGCCACCACAACCCCTGGACCAACAAGGACCATAGTACAAGGATATTGGAGTCCACCACCTTCAAGGGCAGCTACATCGGCCAGCAGTAAAGGGACAGCCAGCCCACCCTCTGGGAAAAAAAACAAGAAAGGCAAGGCCCGGCGCGAGAGACCAGAGACGGCAGCCTCCAAAGGCACTACCCTGGCACCGTCAGGGAGTGGGGTGCCACCAGGCACATCTACAAAGGGAGGCAAGGGCCACAGAGAATCACGGAAGGATGGCAAGGGCAGCACGCCCGACAAGTCCGGCAGCAGGCGAGCTGCCCAGGAGGGCCCCACCAGCCCCATTCCGGGTGTGAAGGAGGACACCCACGGGCCCGGGACTCCAGCACAGGAGGGCCCCGCAAGCGAGAAGTCGGACGGCGAGTGAACTCCATATATTGGCCGGATATGGTGCCCTGGAGACACATGTCAAGAACCGCTGAACAGGGCCCTTCAAGACAAGCACCGCTGAACAGGGCACCACCGTCTCAAGAACCGCTGAACAGGGCCCATCAAGACAATCACCGCTCTGCTGGGCCCTTCAAGACAAGCACCGCTGAACAGGGCCCTTCAAGACAAGCACCGCTGAACAGGGCCCTTCAAGACAAGCACCGCTGAACAGGGCACCGCCGTCTCAAGAACCGCTGAACAGGGCCCTTCAAGACAATCACCGCTCCGCTGGGCCCTTCAAGACAAGCACCGCTGAACAGGGCCCTTCAAGACAAGCACCGCTGAACAGGGCCCTTCAAGACAAGCTCCGCTGAACAGGGCCCTTCAAGACAAGCACTGCTGAACAGGGCCCTTCAAGACAAGCACCGCTCCGCTACGCCCTTCAAGACAAGCACCGCTCCGCTGGGCCCTTCATCTCAAGCACCGCTCCGCTGGGCCCTTCATCTCAAGCACCGCTCTGCTGGGCCCTTCATCTCTGCACCGCTCCGCTGCGCGCCCTTCATCTCTGCACCGCTCCGCTGGGCCCTTCATCTCTGCACCGCTCCGCTGGGCACCACCGTCTCAAGCACCGCTCCGCTGGGACCTTCATCTCTGCACCGCTCCGCTGGGCCCTTCATCTCTGCACCGCTCCGCTGGGCACCGCCGTCTCAAGCATGGCTCCGCTGGGCCCTTCATCTCTGCACCGCTCCGCTGGGCCCTTCAAGTCTAGTACCGCTGGCCCATTGGCAGAAGGGGCAGGCCCGGATCTGTGTCGGGCAGGGCTGCACGATGCACTCTGGGCACCATGCCTCCTCCAGTACCAGTGGAGTCTGTAATCCACTTGAGAGACTGTGGCTTTGCACTCCCCAGGATTGCACAGTGGGCAAGCCACCCACTGTAGAGACTTGTGAGACTGTGGCTTTGCACTCCCCAGGATGGCACAGTGGGCAAGCCACCCACTGTAGAGACTTGTGAGACTGTGGCTTTGCACTCCCCAGGATGGCACAGTGGGCAAGCCACCCACTGTAGAGACTTGTGAGACTGTGGCTTTGCACTCCCCAGGATGGCACAGTGGGCAAGCCACCCACTGTAGAGACTTGTGAGACTGTGGCTTTGCACTCCCCAGGATGGGACAGTGGCCATGGAGGCCCCTCGTGGATCTGGCGTCGTGGACTCCCCTTCCCTTCCCCCTGAGGTGCCTGTAGGTTTTCTATCTGATGCCCCTGCAGTGTTCTCTCCAATGGATTCGGGTCTCCTGTGTGGGCTTTGCCCATGTGTTGAGGCCCATTGGCCCACGTACAATGACTGAAACCCAATTTGGACAGGACAATTTACATATGTGTATATAGTTATAGATGTAGGAAATAATTTTTTACTTAGCCTTTCAATATATTTGAATTTCATGATCATTTTATTTTGTCTTGGCATTCTTCCGGGGGGGTTGGGGGGTGTCACTCTGAGTTGTTGCCCTGCATTGATGTGTAGGTAGTTGTGGGTGAGGGTGGGTGTGTCGCGTATGTGTTGCCCGTAATCTTTTCTCCTCCCCCCTCCCCTGTGTCGTAGGTGCAGTACTCACCGTTGTTTTCTGCGCCGGCGTTCATGCTCCTGGTAGAGGAGCAGGTAGACAATAGCTGGTAGGATGTGTAGTTCTGGTTCCATGCTGTCCAGATTCCTCGTGGAGTGTGTAGAGGTGAGCGTTTTCCCATTCGTAGTCTGTTTCCGCCGTGTTTTTATCTGCGGGGCTCCCGCCCCGGAAAAGGTGGCGGATTGGTGAGTTGTGATAGGGTGGGCGGTACATTGTCTCCCGCCTGTCTGTTGGCGGTGACCGCCGCGCTGTTTGTTTGTCCCGCCGTGGCGGTCGGAGTGTTAAAGTGGTGGTCTCTGATGGCGGTTCCCGCCAGGGTCAGAATTCCATTTTTTTTACCGCCTGCCTGTTGGCGGGTTGGCCGCCGCTTTAACACCGACCGCCAGGGTTGGAATGACCCCCTAAGTGTTAGGTTAGAATCCCTGTTCAGCACAAAAAAAAGTTTGCATTGTGATTACTGTAAAATCACGAAGAGGTTATCCCTGAAGAAAGTTAATCTTGTTACTTAGGTGGAGTGCTTCAAAAAAACGAAGGGCGCAGGACCTCACTCTATTAGGTAAAATGGTTTGTCACTGGGCCCAATCCTCATCTGCCCTAGTTTACTTTGGGGCCTGAAACAGATCTCTTTTATCAGTTATAAGATTGAGGAATTTGTATAGTTACACTATGATTGATTTGCTCACTACGATAATTTAAAAGTAAATGATTCTACATAGAGTTGCTGTATTTTAAAATAGAAAACTACTAAGATCCTTTGCTCATAATCATCATGTCCGCCCTTTGCTGCTAACAAACGTCATGGGCATTACTATGGACAGACCTCTGCTAAGAGATTCTGTTTACGCCCTTGTATACTTGTTTGGTGTTGTCTGAGTGGGGAACAAGAGAAAAGGTTCAGAACTTGTTGACAGTCTAAACAGGTCTTGACCCTCATAGAGTCACTGACGGAGGAAGTAAATATGGTGTGCCCCAGTAGATTGGGATGACAAAATACATTGGAAAAGATGAACCTCGTCCTCTAATATCCTGTCCTGTCTGCTCTTGTCATGCATTGTCAGTCATGGGCAAGACTCAGAACAAACATCTCATAAGAGACTCACTATAACCAACTAAGTACTATTATGGTCCTGTGTGTGTGGAAATGGACCAGACATACAATAGCAACGGTAGTAAGACCCTGATTGACCAAATACTTTAATAGTTTTCTATGAAATTGGCTTAATAGTTGACTGGGGGTGTGAAAAATTCCTCCTTTTTGACCTGATCACCGTCATTGTTTGGCTGATACTGGTGGTTATAGACTGATTGGGCCCTGGGCTCCGGTAACCAGGCCCAGGGTCAGTGCTCTGTTTAAAAGGTATATGATAATTATACATAATTACAACTGGATCTGACAACCTAAATGTAAGTCCCTAGTATATGGCAGGCCATGTAGGTTTTGATACCCTAGTGGACTTAAGGCACTTAAGAGTGTACTGTTGCGGTGTCTGATGTAATTTTAAAGTCAGACCAGCTTTGCAGGCTGCTTTTAAAAGAAAACTTTGGAATTAAAAGTACTAACAAAGCCTTTGAACTACCTTATTTTTACGTATAAGTCACCCCTAAGGTCAACCCTAGGTGCCCCAAGGGTAGGATGCATTGTAATGATAAGCAGAGCAATTATAAAATATGTTTTATATGCCCTGGTGAGGCAAGGTCTGCCAATTTCATTTTACCCCGGTGTAGCACGGCCAGCTCCATAGGCTAACATGGGAAGGCTTTATTGAAATTTAACAAAGTCAAATTTTTCACAGGAGCAAGCTGGAACAGTCATGCAAAGTTCCAAAATATTAGTTACAATAACTTGCCAAGATTAGATTTATCATAACTATTGCAGGAAAGTAGTTTTAGAACTGCTTCCCTAAAGATAAACTAATATCAGCCATGTATCAGCCTCTCCTGATTTGTCAGTCTTTGACAGGCTGAGCCAAGCTGCTCTAATGAGGTGTGAAGTGGCCTGGGTTGAGACGAGGGGACCAACCGGTGGGAGGAGATATGCTGCTGCATTTGCCAGGATAGGAAGTGGGCGCAGTAGCTACACTGGTCTTCAAAGGGTTAAAGACAGATAGTGCAAACCCCAGGCCCAACCCCACTTCCTGCATCCCCAGCAAGATGGGAGGCTGTCTAATTAGATTAGGAGAGGGGCTGGAAGGGGAGTGTAGGGAAAAGTTAGCCACACCTGTGGGTTGGGTTAACCAGACTTGAACCTTCGAGAGAGATTTTCTCCATGTTGCATTTTTGTGAAACAGTGCTTTCTGGGACAACAATGTGTCACACTTCTAAGTAAGATGTTATCACAGAGGGTGGTACCCAGCACCCCATTCATCATTGGTGCCTCCCTGCTTGCCTGCCCCAAAACCTGGATAAATGTGGGAGAGCTGCCCAGCAACTCAGATCCCTGCCTGGAAATATCGAGAGAAGAAGGATTGCCCTACTGAGCCCCTGGTCTGCACTCCAAGAGGACTGTACTAATAAGGATTGCACCGGCTGCACAAAAGAGGACATTGCCTGACTTCAAAAGGATTAAGGAGTTGCTCCCTGAAAGCAACAAATATGAAGAGCTTCAGGAAGTCATATGCATAAACTCCACCAAGACAAGCCCAGCTGACCACCTTCATGTGGACTTTGAAGGATTTGATTAGGTGCATTGTGGGAAATGTAGTCCCAAATTGTCCAAGGAGCAAATCAGAGCTTCTGGACCCTTGGCTGGTGTTGTGGACCCTTAAAGAACCTAAAAGAACCTCTGGAAGAAGATCAAGAAGTTTGGAATCACAGGGTAGGCCTCTTTGAAGTTAACCAGGTTTTTGGGCACAGCCCACATGTCACTCAGTCAAGGGAAAAACAACACCTCCTAATACCCAAGGCCTTTTGTCCCTGCTTTGAAAGCAAGTTCACATCTCATCAAGGGGGCTGTTCAGCTGTCACAAGACAGGCTTTAGGCAGGAAAAGGTAACTTTCTAAAAGTACCCTTCCCAAAATATTCATTACAACTCCAACTTCACTAGTGAATTGGGCTTGTAATATATATTTTAAAAAGTCCAAGAATGGAATTTCTAGCTGCCAAATAGCAGAAGATAATGCTCATAAAGTTAATATTGTATCCCAATGTTTTCCTATGGAGCAGCAAACTCTGCTACTGTGAAAATAACTTTTAGGGCCTTTCACTGTAAGTACATGTTTAATATTATACTTTTACATGTTCTACATTTAAATGCCATGATCTCTTCATTCTGTGCTGTAAGACCTAGTTAATGGTGACATTCCTATTTAAAAGCAGGGTTCAGGCCTATCAACAGGGGTTATTTTGACAGCTTGATGATTCGGTTTATTTTTGCACAGCTAAGTTACAGATGGCAGCCCTGCAGTCATGTTTACACTGTTACTGTTGTGGTTGTCACATTGGGTGCTGAAATCCACATGTGACATTTAAATCACAGACCCTGTTTGCCCTTTTGTACCATATACTAGAGTCTTACAGGTAAATGAAATAAAACAATCAGGAGTATATCAGTTTCACCAAGTTAAAAGGGTGAGCACAGCCACTTTACCTCTAGTTGGCAGAAGTGAAGTACACAGTGTTCTACAGCCACCACAAACAGTCAATGCAAAAGTATACACCACACAAAAGATGAGCATTTTCATCTCTGGTCTCGCCAAGCAGAAGGTGGGGACAACTACTCACCCCCACAGAGTTCTCATCGCTAAGGCAGAAATACCAGGAAAGACCATCAACATTAGTGTGTCAGTCCCAGAGCAACATTCCACCGTAAAGTTCATACCCTTTAGGGAGCTAGACCACATCACCAGTTTAGGATTCTCACCCCACATTTGCATCAGCCATTATAGGGGTCTGTGGTCTGTCCGAACCCAGACAATGGTCCCAAGCAAGTCTGGTCTCTGTTTCTTCATTGTCTGGACCATTGCAACTGCAACTGTTTTCCTCTTAATTGCACTCCACCTTTGTTTCGTGGGTAGTATCTGCCTGCTGCAGGTTGGTCTAGGCCCACACCATTCAGCTGTAAAAGAACAGCCCTGATACCATGCTTTAAAGCATCTGTCTGCACAAGGAACTTGTTACTGAAGTCAGGTACCTTAAGCACTGGTGTTCAACACATGGATTCCTTCTGGGTGTCAAAGGCTTTTTATCACACCTCTGTCCAGGTGAGGACACGACATTACATGTCAATGTCAGTGTGCTTACTGTCTTTTCACTGTAGGGACACTCCATTAAATGTCAATGAGATACTATGGCCCAGGGTGCAGCTCCAGTCTCCTAGGGTCCACCAAGACCAGAGTCACGCCAATGTACACTGTGACCTGTATGAAGAGAATAATGCAAGAGGTTAAGAAGGCACAGTTGCACAACTTATGGATCATCAAGGAATGTCGTCTTTCTCTGACTCAGCTAAGGATTAGGGTCAATTACTGCTCTGTCCAGCTGCCTGATCAGGGCCTTGTATCAATCAGCCAACTGTCACCCCATGCCAGGAAACAGGCATAGAGCCCTGGAAGGATTTCAGGAAGGAGGGGCTGAGAATTTCAGACCACATGTGGCACTCACTCCTGGATGGCACCATTTTGAGCTATCCCAGAAGACTGTGCAGGAAGGAGGGGACAGTGGCAAGGTAGTAATGTGGCACCTCTGGATTGGCCAGAGGTGCAGGCCTGCTGGACAGTTCCGCCCCCACTTAAAAGGTCGGAGGGGAGGGCTATCTCTCTTGGCTGCGCTTCACTGCAGAACACTGGGACTGAGGGCGGGCATCATGGACAACTGGAAATAAGAACCCCTTGACTGCCCACTGGAGCGGGGACTCTGCCCCTGAATGACTTCAGACCCAGCAAGGCGCATTCCAGGTCCAGATAAGCTCGCCCACTTGCCCCCCCCCACTGACGAGTTGGGGGAAAGAGTGGGCTGGCACAAGGAGAGCATGCTATCCAGAAGAAAAGGAAGGCACTCAGATGAAAGGCTGGTGCAGGGTGTCAGTTGGTCTGGCACCCTACAATTTGGTGATCTTCGAGGCGAGGAGGCCAAACAAAAGTGCTCCTGGTGTCAAGGGCTCACCAACAAGAGCGAAACAACACCAATAATGTAAAAATTGGCCCTTGGGGGCCCAAGATATCCCAAAGAGAATTTCTGTGACCTTTGACCTAGTTCCAAGCAAGCGGCGAAGGCCGTGGGGCTCCTCCACCACTGCTCTGGTTGATGCCCCTGGGGTGAGCTAGGGCCCGGGCCCAGGGGCTGGCCCCAAAAGAAGTAAAGCTGGGGGGCACAATCACAGCCCCTGTGAATCCTATCAGAATGCTCCCGGACCCCATCCTGGGGCCCCCAAAGAGAAACAAACCCAGGGCCCAGATGATGCAGGAGAGGAGGGGGAGTGCCACTGCACATTCCCAGGCAGCCTCCCAGCCTCAGCAGCAGCACGTGTATGCCCGCAGGTGCATGCAGACACCAACTGACAGGCCGGCTCCCGTGGCAGCACCTGAAGGTGCTGGATGTGCGGGGAGCCGGTGGGAGTGGCAAGGGGTGGGCTCCCTGCACTGCTCCCCAATGAGGGAAGACATACCTGGTGTGGGGGTGTCTGGGTGGAACCAAGCACCCCCAAGGCGGCACGCTGACTTCGGCGACATCAGTGCTCTCCCCAGTGCAGCGGGAGAGCCGCTCATTCCACAGGCATCCCTCCTCACAATGCCTTGCGGGGCTACATAATTTGGTTTTGCTCCCTGTCAGCTTGGCGTGGCCCCAGGAAGATGGCACCACCCCCAACCAAGTGCCCATGGACATGTGGAGTTGCAGGAGCAGGGCATCCTCCCCCCAACACTGAGTTTGTGTCCCCACCCTAGGTTGGGTGGGACAAAGGAAGTATAACCTCTCCAAGGGTTACAAAACAGTGTAAAGCACAAGTTAGATAAGACCATTGTTCTTTGCTGGTGGAAATACGTCCTCTAGGGGACGAAGGTTGTAATGGCAAGTAGTTTTACAGCAGCCTTAGGAAAAACAATAGAAGGTTATGCTAAAGGTAATATGGGAATGTGTGGGTCCAGTAGGGAGACCCCTAGTGTAGCCGGAGAAGGGTCATATGACAAAGCACCTTCTAGGGGTGCCGATAGTGTTACAGGCTGTTATCAAGAGTAATCTGAAAGTAATCCTGACAGCATAAAGTATTTCACTTTGCCCATATAGGTTCTTGTTCATGCTTACTTGAGTAATGAGACTGACAGCCACCTTTTATCAAAGTAAATGTACTTTATTGCAAGATTTAGGTGCTCTCACGCCAAGTTACTATCAAATATTGCATTGGGTTACAAGTAGATGTTTTGCCATGTGGGTTGCTGGATTATATGTCGCCCTCATGGGGCAGAATGATTAGCCAATGTCATCCAAAAGTAATTCCATCAAGTTGTGTATATTTGTAAATTGTTGCATAGTATTGAGTAATGTGTCTGTAATAAATGTACTTTCACTTTATCAAAAGCAAAAGCACAGACTGGACAATCATTTATTGAGGTCTATTCTTGTGTGCTCATCAATAAGGCTTACTAGCTCACACCACCTCCATTGAGTAAGCCTTGGACTGCTGTGCAACCCTACCCTATGACTGTCAAGCGCTTCAATGGGGTGTCTGCTCCCAGTGGTGGTTGAGTGCAGACCCATTACTTGGGCAGGCCACACAACTAATGACCCACCTTCCAACAATACTTAATTGGAAGCATGCAAAATGCAAACAGCCCAGCCCTTTCATTTATTCCCCCGATCTCCCCACACATTAGGAGATTCTGTGGTCATTTATTCCTGCCTTCCTCAGAATCTAGGCATATAGTGTAGCTATAAACAATGTTGATTCTGTTGGATATATTTATAATAAAGATAATTGTGATTTTTAGGAAGAGGCATGGAAAGGATCCTCCTTGTAAACAGTTAATGGATGTACAGTACACATCTATTTTGAGAATGTTCACTGACAGAGCCTTACACTCTACTTGACAATAAATGAAGAAGTAACAATGAGATGTGTTCCACAAAATTGAACAGGTGTAGGAGCGCTGTGCTTGTGGGAGGTGAACAGGTTAGGTATGACTGTCTAATGACATATAACAAATGCCTGGTTTAAACAAATCAATATACATTTGGGCAGTGAATCCAATTTCACATAATATTGCCGGTTTCATCAGCACAACATCCAGGCATTAAACAAAAATAGCGTTGATATTTCAACCTCTTAAGTGTTGGTTTTGAGAGTAACAGTTCTTCATCAGGAGGAGAGCGGTGGATACACCCTGTGTAATAATAAATAGAAAATAAATTGGGACGTACGTACAGTTGTATCATTATAAATACTTCATGCAAGTGTATATGTGGTAACCCACCTCCTGAAGGATCCCAGGAAGTCAAACAAATTGCATCCGTACAAAGGAGTGTCACAATGAGCTACCCTACATGGAAACAAACAGAGATGGTATGACATAACACCGCCTATAGACAGTGACGTAAATTCAGGTGAATGGAAACAGACATGTGATCTACTTGCCCCACTCAGAGAAGTCAGGGTTGAAAACTGACAGTGCTTATATTTAAAGATGCGGTCAGGAGACGAGGGTCTATTACCACCTTTGCGCGTAGACTGATGTAGTGTATCTTCTCCATATGCAGTAGGTTAAGGACACGGCATGGAGTGCTTGGATGCTATGTGTCTCATGGAGAATGGAGGGCTGCAGAAGAGGTTAATGACACTGCTTCTTAATGAAGACATGCATCTGTGTGTTGGATGGGTACACTATGGATACTGTACAATAAAATACAGCTTATAGAGTTACGCAGTTGCTTGGTGATTTATCTGAATCTTTTTTATAGCCATTATGAAGAATCTAAGTAAACACATATTCAAGATACTAAGAGGGTTATTACAACTTTGGAGGAGGTGTTAATCCGTCCCAAAAGTGACGGTAAAGTGACGGATTTACCACCAGCCGTATTACGAGTCCATTATATCCTATGGAACTCGTAATACGGCTGGTGGTATATCTGTCACTTTACCGTCACTTTTGGGACAGATTAACACCTCCTCCAAAGTTGTAATAACCCCCTAAGTGTGCCTCTCGCCAATAATGGGAACTATCTGGATGATGAACTCCAGGAAAGTCTGTGTAGGTCAAAAAATACCATCAATTAGGAAAAGCTCACCTGGGAGTAAATTTTAATTATTTACAAATAGCATTAATATAAAGGAAGAACGAGCCTTGCCCTGTGATTGCTTTAAACCAGCATGAAGAGCTTCAGACGGGTGCTAACAGTGCTTCCATTTAAAGACACTGGGGGTCATTACAACATTGGCGGTAAAAGGCGCTTACCGCCATGCAGAAGACCGCCAATACACCGCCGCAGCCGCGGAATTCCACCACAGCTATTATGACACACATCTTGGAATCCGCAGAAATTCAGACACCCACACAACACCGCCACACCAAAGGTCAGTGATAAACTGGCGGAAACAAATCCTCCACCTCCACGCCAACAGAAACACGCCCATGCTATTACGACCCACGAATCCACGCAGCGGTCTTTCAACCGCGGTATTCCATTGGCGGTACACACCGCCGCGCTCAAAATACACACACATCTTCAAAACACCGCCACATTGGACAATTCCAAATACACACACCTGACACACATACAAACACCACTCCCACACACCCAATACAATATAAAACGCACACCCACATCACCCACAAACCCCTACTACCAAAAATTTGAGACGAAGGCGACAGAGAGAGAGCACAGAATAGACAACCCCACTACACAGAGGCACACAACACCATCACCCACACAACATCCACGCACAAAACACCACACACCACTACACTCACCACAACCATCACCACATACACCACCCCACACATCACCCACACCACCCCATGGCACGCCAAAGACACCCCGCTTCTCCGAGGAGGAGCTCAGGGTCATGGTGGAGGAAATCGTCCGGGTAGAGCCACAGCTATTTGGCTCACAGGTACAGCACACATCAATAGCCAGGAAGATGGAGTTATGGCGCAGAATAGTGGACAGGGTGAACGCCGTGGGACAGCACCCAAGAAATAGGGAGGACATCAGGAAGAGGTGGAACGACCTACGGGGGAAGGTGCGTTCAACGGTCTCCAGGCACAACATCGCGGTACAGCGGACTGGCGGCAGACCCCCACCTCCTCCCCCACAACTAACAACATGGGAGGAGCAAGTCTTGACCATCTTGCATCCTGAGGGCCTCGCAGGAGTCGGTGGAGGATGGGACACTGGTAAGTCAAATCTTAACTATCATATCCCCCACCCTACCTGCATGCTATCACACACCCCCTCCCTCACCCTCTCCCCTATCACTACAACTCCTCACTAATCTACCCATGACACCAACCACCCATTCCAACACCAAGCCCTGCATGACACAACTATGCATGGACACCCATCACTAAAGCATGCCCACTGCACATACCCAGTACACCCCCCCAACCATCACCACACAAACCCACACACAGGAATGCTTGCACTGGGGTACACAAACACCCACCCATTGCACACCTTTACACACACACATGCATTAATCATGCTCTTATGCCCCTGCAGGAACCCGAAGGACCGTCACCACACCAGAGGGTCCAGACAACACCACTCCACCCCCAGAAGAGGCCCACAGTGACGAGAGCAGCTCTGCCCTACTGGATCATGATGACCAGCCCGGACCATCGTGGGCCTCGGGACAGTCGGTTCCCCTTGCACAGGCACAGCCCAACACCGACCTTCCACCCTCTGGTAACACCAGCACAGAACCCACCCAGCGGGCCCAAACCTCCCTACCAAGGACAGGTCAATCAGCGGTGTGTCCACCATTACAGGGCACCCAGGGTAACCCACCACCCCAACAACAGCAGGGAGCTGGGGGCAGTGGTAGTGGGCACACGGTCCAGGGGACGGAGCCACAGGAACACAGGGGAACTGGGAGGGCTGCTGTGCGACAGGGGACGGACAGGCCAAGGGAACCCACTCTCCACGAGGCCCTCTCCTCCATCATGGGAGCATACCACCACTCCCAGGAGACGATGGCGACGGTCCTGGACAAGTTGCAGGAGACCCTGCGCCTGCAGGACGAACTGTATTTGGGGTTCAGGGAGGAGCTCAGGACCATCAGCTCCGCCCTGGGCACCATCGTAGGGGTGCTGAAGGACATACAGCAGACCTTGAGGGACACCGTGGCACTCCAAGGGGCCCCTGTCACTAGCATGGACGATGAACTGCCCACCACCTCCGTCGGCGCTAGTGGACAGAACGCCCCGCCACAGGACCAATACACCAGCACCCCACCCCCTGCAGAAGGACAACCACCACGCAAGCGGTCCCTGAGATCCAGGAACAGGACAGAGCAAGATGGCAAGACCCCCGCCAGGAAATGAGACCACCCTGATTGTCACCCCACTGTCCCACTTTGTTATCCTGTCCATACTTAAACTGCCCCAGCTCCACTTCCTATGCCCAGATGGGCAGTGCACCTGTGAGACTAACAGACTGGACTCTGCCATGGACATTCCTCCGCCATCACCCATCCTCATTTTACAACCTCCTCCCATTTCTGAGCACTTCAATAAACACTCTTGAAACACAAAACAATCTGGAGTCAGTCTGTGATTTAGTAAAAATGTATTATCAATGACAGTGTCATAATGGGTGTACCATTGTAAAGCTAACATACCTATGTCACACATCACAAGCCCTTGAAGGATGCAAGCAGTTGACACGTAGGTAACCACACCTGTGAAACCGTAATGGGAGGGTACAACTCAGTTACCAAATAGTGATTTAAATCAAAAAACAGGATAGAGGTAGACGTGTGAAAGTTAATGTAATGCTAAAAATGAAAATGTTCTCACCTGTGTCTCACTGGAAATATTGCTTTATGACTGACTCCCTGTTGTCGTTGTCTTCTTCATCAGCTTCATCCTCATCACTGTCCACATGCTCCACAGGCTCCACAGCTGCTACAACACCGTCATCGGGATCATCCTCCTGCAGAAAAGGCACCTGGCGTCGCAAAGCCAAATTATGGAGCATGGAGCAGGCGATGATGATGTCGCACACCTTCTTCGGTGAGTAGAATAGGGATCCACCTGTCATATGGAGGCACATGAACCTGGCCTTCAGGAGGCCGAAGGTGCGTTCGATAACCCTCCTAGTCCGCCCATGGGCCTCATTGTACCGTTCCTCTGCCCTGGTCCTGGGATTCCTCACTGGGGTCAATAGCCAGGACAGGTTGGGGTAACCAGAGTCCCCCAATAGCCATACACGGTGCCTCTGGAGTTGACCCATCATATCAGGGATGCTGCTATTCCGCAGGATGTAGGCGTCATGCACTGAGTCAGGGAACATAGCATTTACCTGCGAGATGTACTGGTCTGCCAAACAGACCATCTGTACATTCATGGAATGATAACTCTTCCTGTTCCTGTACACCTGTTCACTCCTGTGGGGGGGACCAGAGCTACATGGGTCCCATCAATAGCACCTATGATGCTGGGGATATGTCCAAGGGCATAGAAGTCACCTTTCACTGTAGGCAAATCCTCCACCTCAGGGAAAATGATGTCTCTCCTTACATGTTTCAGCAGGGCAGACAACACTCTGGACAACACGTTGGAAAACAGAGGCTGGGACATCCCTGATGCCATGGCCACAGTTGTCTGAAAAGACCCACTTGCAAGGAAATGGAGCACTGACAGCACCTGCACGTCAGGGGGATTCCAGTCGGATGGCGGATTGGTGACATAAATACAATTTGCCCCTCCAGGGGAGCGACCCTTGCCTAAGGGGTCGCTCCCCATCTCTAAAAAAACAAACAGACAAAAAAAAAAAAAAAAAAAATTGCCCTGGCGCCTAGAGGTTTCTGCCCCCCCCTGGGGGCAGATCGGCCTAATAACAATAGGCAGAAATGGCCTAAAATAAATTTGCCCCCCCACCCCCCCCCGGGGAGCGACCTTTGCCTACAAGGTCGCTCCCCTTGCGTGACGATGCAAAAAAAAAAGATCCCTGGTGCCTAGTGGTTTCTGCCCCCCTTGGGGGCAGATTGACCTAAAATCGGCCGATCTGCCCCCAAAGTGGGCAGAAATGGTCTAAATACAATTTGCCCCTCCAGGGGAGCGACCCTTGTCCAAGGGGTTGCTCCCCATCTGTAAAACAAAAAAAACAAAAAATCCCTGGTGCCTAGTGGTTTCTGCCCCCCTTGGGGGCAGATCAGCCTAATCAAAATTGGCTGATCAACCCCCCAGGAGGGCAGAAATGGCCTAAAATAATTCCCCCCCCCCCCCTGAGTGACCCTTGCCTAAGTGGTCGCTCCCCTTGCGTGAAATTCACGTAAAAAAAAACAACTCCCTGGTGTCTAGTGGTTTCTGCCCCCCTTGCGGGCAGATTGGCCTCATCAAAATAGGCCAATCTGCCCCCAAGGGGGGCAGAAATGGCCTAATCATAATTTGCCCCTTCCATCCCTGACTTTGGGGGTCTGGGGGAAGCACACAGAGGGAGCGAGAGCGCTCCCTCTGGGCTCTGTGCTGAGGACGTAGTGGTTACGTCCTCGGCACAGCAGCACTGTGCCGAAGGACGTAACCACTATGTCCTCGGCACAGAAGGGGTTAAGGGAAAACGGGATGCATTTCAAAACCAAAAATGAAAAGATTTCTTTTCATTTTTTCAGAGCAGGCAGTGGTCGGCGGGACCACTGCCTGCTCCGAAAAAATATTTTCGCTACCATTCACAAAGGGGTCCCATGACCCCTTCCCGCTTGCGAATGGGTTAGCGCCAATTTGAAATTGGTGCTAACTGCGATTGTTTTGTGACCGTATTTACAGTCACAAAACAATCATACATCGCACTGCGACTCAGAATTAGGACAGGAACTCCCCTTCTTAATTGCGACTCACAAACCTATTTTGCGATTCGGTAAATAGATTACCAAATCACAAAATAGGGATGGACATGCCAAAATACTTTTTTCTTGTCGCAACCAGTCCAATTTTACGATTCGGACCGTTTGCGAAAAGAAAAAAGCTACGTACATGTGGCCCATCGCTCTTCAATGGATTTGATATCTTTAGGGCCACATGTACATAGCATTTTTCTAGTTGAACAGGCCAGTTCACAGAATCGTCCCACTTGCGACTAGAAAAATGTACAAAGCCCAAATTGCGATTTGGTAACTTGTTACCAAATTCCAATTTGGGTTTTGCGATTCGGTATTAGGAAGTGGCGTGTTCAGGGCGTCCCTTCCAAATACCGAATCTGAATGGTATGTATGATTGTTTTGTGACTGTGTATGCGGTCGCAAAACAACTGCAGTTTGCACAATTTCAAACTGGTGTTAACCCATTAGCCAAGGGGAAGGAGTCGCCAAGGGACACCTTCCCTTTGTGAAAGCATGCAAAAATGTTTTTAAGAGCAGACAGTGGTCTCACGGACCACTGCCTACTCTTAAAAAATAAAACCGAAACATTTCATTTTGTTCTTTTTAAACGCAACCCATTTTCTTTTAAGGAAAATGGACTGCTTTTTAAAAAAAGATTGCTTTATTTAAAAGCAATCACAGACATGGTGGTCAGCTGACCCCAGCAGGCCACCATCCCATTGATTTTTGCAATTTCCAGTAGGTCACAAATTTCAACCTACATCATTAATATTAATGAAATAGTTTAATTTGTGACCCACCGGGAATCACAAAAGAAACTCAATAGAGTTTCTTACATTTGGAATTGCGATTTCCTAATTGCGATTCAAATGGAATCACAGTTAGGAAATCGCAATTCTAAATGTTGGTGCATATGGCCCTTAATTCCAACACATCTCTAAGCATCCATGTAGTCACTAAGTGTTAGGTTAGAATCCCTGTTCAGCACAAAAAAAAGTTTGCATTGTGATTACTGTAAAATCACGATGAGGTTATCCCTGAGGAAAGTTAATCTTGTTACTTAGGTGGAGTGCTTCAAAAAAACGAAGGGCGCAGGACCTCACTCTATTAGGTAAAATGGTTTGTCACTGGGCCCAATCCTCATCTGCCCTAATTTACTTTGGGGCCTGAAACAGATCTCTTTTATCAGTTATAAGATTGAGGAATTTGTATAGTTACACTATGATTGATTTGCTCACTACGATAATTTAAAAGTAAATGATTCTACATAGAGTTGCTGTATTTTAAAATAGAAAACTACTAAGATCCTTTGCTCATAATCATCATGTCCGCCCTTTGCTGCTAACAAACGTCATGGGCATTACTATGGACAGACCTCTGCTAAGAGATTCTGTTTACGCCCTTGTATACTTGTTTGGTGTTGTCTGAGTGGGGAACAAGAGAAAAGGTTCAGAACTTGTTGACAGTCTAAACAGGTCTTGACCCTCATAGAGTCACTGACGGAGGAAGTAAATATGGTGTGCCCCAGTAGATTGGGATGACAAAATACATTGGAAAAGATGAACCTCGTCCTCTAATATCCTGTCCTGTCTGCTCTTGTCATGCATTGTCAGTCATGGGCAAGACTCAGAACAAACATCTCATAAGAGACTCACTATAACCAACTAAGTACAATTATGGTGCTGTGTGTGTGGAAATGGACCAGACATACAATAGCAACGGTAGTAAGACCCTGATTGACCAAATACTTTAATAATTTTCTAAGAAATTGGCTTAATAGTTGACTAGGGGTGTGAAAAATTCCTCCTTTTTGACCTGATCACCGTCATTGTTTGGCTGATACTGGTGGTTATAGACTGATTGGGCCCTGGGCTCCGGTAACCAGGCCCAGGGTCAGTGCTCTGTTTAAAAGGTATATGATAATTACACATAATTACAACTGGATCTGACAACCTAAATGTAAGTCCCTAGTATATGGCAGGCCATGTAGGTTTTGATACCCTAGTGGACTTAAGGCACTTAAGGGTGTACTGTTGCGGTGTCTGATGTAATTTTAAAGTCAGCCCAGCTTTGCAGGCTGCTTTTAAAAGAAAACTTTGGAATTAAAAGTACTAACAAAGCCTTTGAACTACCTTATTTTTACATATAAGTCACCCCTAAGGTCAACCCTAGGTGCCCCAAGGGTAGGATGCATTGTAATGATAAGCAGAGCAATTATAAAATATGTTTTATATGCCCTGGTGAGGCAAGGTCTGCCAATTTCATTTTACCCCGGTGTAGCACGGCTAGCTCCATAGGCTAACATGGGAAGGCTTTATTGAAATTTAACAAAGTCAAATTTTTCACAGGAGCAAGCTGGAACAGTCATGCAAAGTTCCAAAATATTAGTTACAATAACTTGCCAAGATTAGATTTATCATAGCTATTGCAGGAAAGTAGTTTTAGAACTGCTTCCCTAAAGATAAACTAATATCAGCCATGTATCAGCCTCTCCTGATTTGTCAGTCTTTGACAGGCTGAGCCAAGCTGCTCTAATGAGGTGTGAAGTGGCCTGGGTTGAGACAAGGGGACCAACCGGTGGGAGGAGATCTGCTGCTGCATTTGCCAGGATAGGAAGTGGGCTCAGTAGCTACACTGGTCTTCAAAGGGTTAAAGACAGATAGTGCAAACCCCAGGCCCAACCCCACTTCCTGCATCCCCAGCAAGATGGGAGGCTGTCTAATTAGATTAGGAGAGGGGCTGGAAGGGGAGTGTAGGGAAAAGTTAGCCACACCTGTGGGTTGGGTTAACCAGACTTGAACCTTCAAAAGAGATTTTCTCCATGTTGCATTTTTGTGAAACAGTGCTTTCTGGGACAAAAATGTGTCACACTTCTAAGTAAGATGTTATCACAGAGGGTGGCACCCAGCACCCCATTCATCATTGGTGCCTCCCTGCTTGCCTGCCCCAAAACCTGGATAAATGTGGGAGAGCTGCCCAGCAACTCAGATCCCTGCCTGGAAATATCAAGAGAAGAAGGATTGCCCTACTGAGCCCCTGGTCTGCACTCCAAGAGGACTGTACTAATAAGGATTGCACCGGCTGCACAAAAGAGGACATTGCCTGACTTCAAAAGGATTAAGGAGTTGCTCCCTGAAAGCAACAAATATGAAAGAGCTTCAGGAAGTCATATGCATAAACTCCACCAAGACAAGCCCAGCTGACCACCTTCATGTGGACTTTGAAGGATTTGATTAGGTGCATTGTGGGAAATGTAGTCCCAAATTGTCCAAGAAGCAAATCAGAGCTTCTGGACCCTTGGCTGGTGTTGTGGACCCTTAAAGAACCTAAAAGAACCTCTGGAAGAAGATCAAGAAGTTTGGAATCACAGGGTAGGCCTCTTTGAAGTTAACCAGGTTTTTGGGCACAGCCCACATGTCACTCAGTCAAGGGAAAAACAACACCTCCTAATACCCAAGGCCTTTTGTCCCTGCTTTGAAAGCAAGTTCACATCTCATCAAGGGGGCTGTTCAGCTGTCACAAGACAGGCTTTAGGCAGGAAAAGGTAACTTTCTAAAAGTACCCTTCCCAAAATATTCATTACAACTCCAACTTCACTAGTGAATTGGGCTTGTAATATATATTTTAAAAAGTCCAAGAATAGAATTTCTAGCTGCCAAATAGCAGAAGATAATGCTCATAAAGTTAATATTGTATCCCAATGTTTTCCTATGGAGCACCAAACTCTGCTACTCTGAAAATAACTTTTAGGGCCTTTCACTGTAAGTACATGTTTAATATTATACTTTTACATGTTCTACATTTAAATGCCATGATCTCTGCATTCTGTGCTGTAAGACCTAGTTAATGGTGACATTCCTATTTAAAAGCAGGGTTCAGGCCTATCAACAGGGGTTATTTTGACAGCTTGATGATTCGGTTTATTTTTGCACAGCTAAGTTACAGATGGCAGCCCTGCAGTCATGTTTACACTGTTACTGTTGTGGTTGTCACATTGGGTGCTGAAATCCACATGTGACATTTAAATCACAGACCCTGTTTGCCCTTTTGTACCATATACTAGAGTCTTACAGGTAAATGAAATAAAACAATCAGGAGTATATCAGTTTCACCAAGTTAAAAGGGTGAGCACAGCCACTTTACCTCTAGTTGGCAGAAGTGAAGTACACAGTGTTCTACAGCCACCACAAACAGTCAATGCAAAAGTATACACCACACAAAAGATGAGCATTTTCATCTCTGGTCTCGCCAAGCAGAAGGTGGGGACAACTACTCACCCCCACAGAGTTCTCATCGCTAAGGCAGAAATACCAGGAAAGACCATCAACATTAGTGTGTCAGTCCCAGAGCAACATTCCACCGTAAAGTTCATACCCTTTAGAGAGCTAGACAACATCACCAGTTTAGGATTCTCACACCACATTTGCATCAGCCATTATAGGGGTCTGTGGTCTGTCCGAACCCAGACATGGGTCCCAAGCAAGTCTGGTCTCTGTTTCTTCATTGTCTGGACCACTGCAACTGCAACTGTTTTCCTCTTAATCGCACTCCACCTTTGTTTCGTTGGTCTAGGCCCACTCCATTCAGCTGTAAAAGAACAGCCCTGATACCATGCTTTAAAGCATCTGTCTGCACAAGGAACTTGTTACTGAAGTCAGGTACCTTAAGCACTGGTGTTCAACACATGGATTCCTTCTGGGTGTCAAAGGCTTTTTATCACACCTCTGTCCAGGTGAGGACACGACATTACATGTCAATGTCAGTGTGCTTACTGTCTTTTCACTGTAGGGACACTCCATTAAATGTCAATGAGATACTATGGCCCAGGGTGCAGCTCCAGTCCCCTAGGGTCCACCAAGACCAGAGTCACGCCAATGTACACTGTGACCTGTATGAAGAGAATAATGCAGGAGGTTATGAAGGCACAGTTGCACAACTTATGGATCATCAAGGAATGTCGTCTTTCTCTGACTCAGCTCAGGATTAGGGTCAATTACTGCTCTGCCCAGCTCCCTGATCAGGGCCTTGTATCAATCAGCCAACTGTCACCCCATGCCAGAAAACAGGCATAGAGCCCTGGAAGGATTTCAGGAAGGAGGGGCTGAGAATTTCAGACCACATGTGGCACTCACTCCTGGACAGCACCATTTTGAGCTATCCCAGAAGACTGTGCAGGAAGGAGGGGACAGTGGCAAGGTAGTAATGTGGCACCTCTGGATTGGCCAGAGGTGCAGGCCTGCTGGACAGTTCCACCCCCACTTAAAAGGTCGGAGGGGAGGGCTATCTCTCTTGGCTGCGCTTCACTGCAGAACACTGGGACTGAGGGCGGGCATCATGGACAACTGGAAATAAGAACCCCTTGACTGCCCACTGGAGCGGGGACTCTGCCCCTGAATGACTTCAGACCCAGCAAGGCGCATTCCAGGTACAGATAAGCTCGCCCACTTGCTCCCCCCCACTGACTAGTTGGGGGAAAGAGTGGGCTGGCACAAGGAGAGCATGCTATCCAGAAGAAATGGAAGGCACTCAGATGAAAGGCTGGTGCAGGGTGTCAGTTGGTCTGGCACCCTACAATTTGGTGATCTTCGATGCCAGGAGGCCAAACAAAAGTGCTCCTGGTGTCAAGGGCTCACCACCAAGAGCGAAACAACACCAATAATGTCAAAATTGGCCCTTGGGGGCCCAAGATATCCCAAAGAGAAGGTCTGTGACCTTTGACCTAGTTCCAAGCAAGCGGCGAAGGCCGTGGGGCTCCTCCACCACTGCTCTGGTTGATGCCCCTGGGGTGAGCTAGGGCCTGGGCCCGGGGGCTGGCCCCAAAAGAAGTAAAGCTGGGGTGCACAATCACAGCCCCTGTGAATCCTATCAGAATGGTCCCGGACCCCATCCTGGGGCCCCCAAAGAGAAACAAACCCAGGGCCCAGATGATGCAGGAGAGGAGGGGGAGTGCCACTGCACACTCCCAGGCAGCCTCCCAGCCTCAGCAGCAGCACGTGTATGCCCGCAGGTGCATGCAGACATCAACTGACAGGCCGGCTCCCGTGGCTGCACCTGAAGGTGCTGGCTGTGCGGGGAGCAGGTGGGAGTGGCAAGGGGTGGGTTCCCTGCACCGCTCCCCAATGAGGGAAGACATACCTGGTGTGGGGGTGTCTGGGTGGAACCAAGCACCCCCAAGGCGGCACGCTGACTTCAGCGACATCAGTGCTCTCCCCAGTGCAGCGGGAGAGCCGCTCATTCCACAGGCACCCCTCCTCACAATGCCTTGCGGGGCTCCATAATTTGGTTTTGCTCCCTGTCAGCTTGGGGTGGCCCCAGGAAGATGGCACCACCCCCAACCAAGTGCCCATGGACATGTGGAGTTGCAGGAGCAGTGCATCCTCCCCCCAACACTGAGTTTGTGTCCCCACCCTAGGTTGGGTGGGACAAAGGAAGTATAACCCCTCCAAGGGTTACAAAACAGTGTAAAGCACAAGTTGGATAAGACCATTGTTCTTTGCTGGTGGAAATACATCCTCTAGGGGCCAAAGGTTGTAATGGCAAGTAGTTTTACAGCAGCCTTAGGGAAAACAATAGAAGGTTATGCTAAAGGTAATATGGGAATGTGTGGGTCCAGTAGGGAGACCCCTAGTGTAGCCGGAGAAGGGTCATATGACAAAGCACCTTCTAGGGGTGCCGATGGTGTTACAGGCTGTTATCAAGAGTAATCTGAAAGTAATCCTGACAGCATAAAGTATTTCTCTTTGCCCATATAGGTTCTTGTTCATGCTTACTTGAGTAATGAGACTGACAGCCACCTTTTATCAAAGTAAATGTACTTTATTGCAAGATTTAGGTGCTCTCATGCCAAGTTACTATCAAATATTGCATTGGGTTACAAGTAGATGTTTTGCCATGTGGGTTGCTGGATTATATGTCGCCCTCATGGGGCAGAATGATTAGCCAATGTCATCCAAAAGTAATTCCATCAAGTTGTGTATATTTGTAAATTGTTGCATAGTATTGAGTAATGTGTCTGTAATAAATGTACTTTCACTTTATCAAAAGCAAAAGCACAGACTGGACAATCATTTATTGAGGTCTATTCTTGTGTGCTCATCAGTAAGGCTTACTAGCTCACACCACCTCCATTGAGTAAGCCTTGGACTGCTGTGCAACCCTACTCTATGACCGTCAAGCGCTACAATGGGGTGTCTGCTCCCAGTGGTGGTTGAGTGCAGACCCATTACTTGGGCAGGCCACACAACTAATGACCCACCTTCCAACTATACTTAATTGGAAGCATGCAAAATGCAAACAGCCCAGCCCTTTCATTTATTCCCCCGATCTCCCCACACTTTAGGAGATTCTGTGGTCATTTATTCCTGCCTTCCTCAGACTCTAGGCATATAGTGTAGCTATAAACAAAGTTGATTCTGTTGGATATATTTATAATAAAGATAATTGTGATTTTTAGGAAGAGGCATGGAAAGGATCCTCCTTGTAAACAGTTAATGGATGTACAGTTGTACAGTACACATCTATTTTGAGAATGTTCACTGACAGAGCCTTACACTCTACTTGACAATAAATGAAGAAGTAACAATGAGATGTGTTCCACAAAATTGAACAGGTGTAGGAGCGCAGTGCTTGTGGGAGGTGAACAGGTTAGGTATGACTGTCTAATGACATATAACAAATGCCTGGTTTAAACAAATCAATATACATTTGGGCAGTGAATCCAATTTCCCATAATATTGCCGGTTTCATCAGCACAACATCCAGGTATTAAACAAAAATAGCGTTGATATTTCAACCTCTTAAGTGTTGGTTTTGAGAGTAACAGTTCTTCATCAGGAGGAGAGCGGTGGATACACCCTGTGTAATAATAAATAGAAAATAAATTGAGACGTACGTACAGTTGTATCATTATAAATACTTCATGCAAGTGTATATGTGGTAACCCACCTCCTGAAGGATCCCAGGAAGTCAAACAAATTGCATCCGTACAAAGGAGTGTCACAATGAGCTACCCTACATGGAAACAAACAGAGATGGTATGACATAACACCGCCTATAGACAGTGACGTAAGTTCAGGTGAATGGAAACAGACATGTGATCTACTTGCCCCACTCAGAGAAGTCAGGGTTGAAAACTGACAGTGCTTATATTTAAAGATGCGGTCAGGAGACGAGGGTCTATTACCACCTTTGCGCGTAGACTGATGTAGTGTATCTTCTCCATGTGCAGTAGGTTAAGGACACGGCATGGTGTGCTTGGATGCTATGTGTCTCGTGGAGAATGGAGGGCTGCAGAAGAGGTTAATGACACTGCTTCTTAATGAAGACATGCATCTGTGTGTTGGATGGGTACACTATGGATACTGTACAATAAAATACGGCTTATAGAGTTACGCAGTTGCTTGGTGATTTATCTGAATCTTTTTTATAGCCATTATGAAGAATCTAAGTAAACACATATTCAAGATACTAAGGGGGTTATTACAACTTTGGAGGAGGTGTTAATCCGTCCCAAAAGTGACGGTAAAGTGACGGATATACCACCAGCCGTATTACGAGTCCATTATATCCTATGGAACTCGTAATACGGCTGGTGGTATATCCGTCACTTTACCGTCACTTTTGGGACGGATTAACACCTCCTCCAAAGTTGTAATAACCCCCTAAGTGTGCCTCTCGCCAATAATGGGAACTATCTGGATGATGAACTCCAGGAAAGTCGGTGGAGGTAAAAAAATACCATCAATCAGGAAAAGCTCACCTGGGAGTAAATTTTAATTATTTACAAATAGCACTAATATAAAGGAAGAACGAGCCTTGGCCTGTGATTGCTTTAAACCAGCATGAAGAGCTTCAGACGGGTACTAACAGTGCTTCCATTTAAAGACACTGGGGGTCATTACAACATTGGCGGTAAAAGACGCTTACCGCCATGCAGAAGACCGCCAATACACCGCCGCGTCAGCGGAATTCCACCACAGCTATTATGACACACATCTTGGAATCCGCCGAAATTCAGACACCCACACAACACCGCCACACCAAAGGTCAGTGATAAACTGGCGGAAACAAATCCTCCACCTCCACGCCAACAGAAACACGCCCATGCTATTACGACCCACGAATCCACGGAGCGGTCTTTCAACCACGGTATTCCATTGGCGGTACACACCGCCGCGCTCAAAATACACACATATCTTCAAAACACCGCCACATTGGACAATTCCAAATACACACACCTGACACACATACAAACACCACTCCCACACACCCAATACAATATAAAACGCACACCCACATCACCCACAAACCCCTACTACCAAAAATTTGAGACGAAGGCGACAGAGAGAGAGCACAGAATAGACAACCCCACTACACAGAGGCACACAACACCATCACCCACACAACATCCACGCACAAAACATAACACACCACTACACTCACCACAACCATCACCACATACACCACCCCACACATCACCCACACCACCCCATGGCACGCCAAAGACACCCCGCTTCTCCGAGGAGGAGCTCAGGGTCATGGTGGAGGAAATCGTCCGGGTAGAGCCACAGCTATTTGGCTCACAGGTACAGCACACATCAATAGCCAGGAAGATGGAGTTATGGCGCAGAATAGTGGACAGGGTGAACGCCGTGGGACAGCACCCAAGAAATAGGGAGGACATCAGGAAGAGGTGGAACGACCTACGGGGGAAGGTGCGTTCAACGGTCTCCAGGCACAACATCGCGGTACAGCGGACTGGCGGCAGACCCCCACCTCCTCCCCCACAACTAACAACATGGGAGGAGCAAGTCTTGACCATCTTGCATCCTGAGGGCCTCGCAGGAGTCGGTGGAGGATGGGACACTGGTAAGTCAAATCTTAACTATCATATCCCCCACCCTACCTGCATGCTATCACACACCCCCTCCCTCACCCTCTCCCCTATCACTACAACTCCTCACTAATCTACCCATGACACCAACCACCCATCCCAACACCAAGCCCTGCATGACACAACTATGCATGGACACCCATCACTAAAGCATGCCCACTGCACATACCCAGTACACCCCCCCAACCATCACCACACAAACCCACACACAGGAATGCTTGCACTGGGGTACACAAACACCCACCCATTGCACACCTTTACACACACACATGCATTAATCATGCTCTTATGCCCCTGCAGGAACCCGAAGGACCGTCACCACACCAGAGGGTCCAGACAACACCACTCCACCCCCAGAAGAGGCCCACAGTGACGAGAGCAGCTCTGCCCTACTGGATCATGATGACCAGCCCGGACCATCGTGGGCCTCGGGACAGTCGGTTCCCCTTGCACAGGCACAGCCCAACACCGACCTTCCACCCTCTGGTAACACCAGCACAGAACCCACCCAGCGGGCCCAAACCTCCCTACCAAGGACAGGTCAATCAGCGGTGTGTCCACCATTACAGGGCACCCAGGGTAACCCACCACCCCAACAACAGCAGGGAGCTGGGGGCAGTGGTAGTGGGCACACGGTCCAGGGGACGGAGCCACAGGAACACAGGGGAACTGGGAGGGCTGCTGTGCAACAGGGGACGGACAGGCCAAGGGAACCCACTCTCCACGAGGCCCTCTCCTCCATCATGGGAGCATACCACCACTCCCAGGAGACGATGGCGACGGTCCTGGACAAGTTGCAGGAGACCCTGCGCCTGCAGGACGAACTGTATTTGGGGTTCAGGGAGGAGCTCAGGACCATCAGCTCCGCCCTGGGCACCATCGTAGGGGTGCTGAAGGACATACAGCAGACCTTGAGGGACACCGTGGCACTCCAAGGGGCCCCTGTCACTAGCATGGACGATGAACTGCCCACCACCTCCGTCGGCGCTAGTGGACAGAACGCCCCGCCACAGGACCAATACACCAGCACCCCACCCCCTGCAGAAGGACAACCACCACGCAAGCGGTCCCTGAGATCCAGGAACAGGACAGAGCAAGATGGCAAGACCCCCGCCAGGAAATGAGACCACCCTGATTGTCACCCCACTGTCCCACTTTGTTATCCTGTCCATACTTAAACTGCCCCAGCTCCACTTCCTATGCCCAGATGGGCAGTGCACCTGTGAGACTAATAGACTGGACTCTGCCATGGACATTCCTCCGCCATCACCCATCCTCATTTTACAACCTCCTCCCATTTCTGAGCACTTCAATAAACACTCTTGAAACACAAAACAATCTGGAGTCAGTCTGTGATTTAGTAAAAATGTATTATCAATGACAGTGTCATAATGGGTGTACCATTGTAAAGCTAACATACCTATGTCACACATCACAAGCCCTTGAAGGATGCAAGCAGTTGACACGTAGGTAACCACACCTGTGAAACCGTAATGGGAGGGTACAACTCAGTTACCAAATAGTGATTTAAATCGAAAAACAGGATAGCGGTAGACGTGTGAAAGTTAATGTAATGCTAAAAATGAAAATGTTCTCACCTGTGTCTCACTGGAAATATTGCTTTATGACTGACTCCCTGTTGTCGTTGTCTTCTTCATCAGCTTCATCCTCATCACTGTCCACATGCTCCACAGGCTCCACAGCTGCTACAACACCGTCATCGGGATCATCCTCCTGCAGAAAAGGCACCTGGTGTCGCAAAGCCAAATTATGGAGCATGGAGCAGGCGATGATGATGTCGCACACCTTCTTCGGTGAGTAGAATAGGGATCCACCTGTCATATGGAGGCACCTGAACCTGGCCTTCAGGAGGCCGAAGGTGCGTTCGATCACCCTCCTAGTCCGCCCATGGGCCTCATTGTACCGTTCCTCTGCCGTGGTCCTGGGATACCTCACTGGGGTCAATAGCCAGGACAGGTTGGGGTAACCAGAGTCCCCCAATAGCCATACACGGTGCCTCTGGAGTTGACCCATCATATCAGGGATGCTGCTATTCCGCAGGATGTAGGCGTCATGCACTGAGTCAGGGAACATAGCATTTACCTGTGAGATGTACTGGTCTGCCAAACAGACCATCTGTACATTCATGGAATGATAACTCTTCCTGTTCCTGTACACCTGTTCACTCCTGTGGGGGGGACCAGAGCTACATGGGTCCCATCAATAGCACCTATGATGTTGGGGATATGTCAAAGGGCATAGAAGTCACCTTTCACTGTAGGCAAATCCTCCACCTCAGGGAAAATGATGTCTCTCCTTACGTGTTTCAGCAGGGCAGACAACACTCTGGACAACACGTTGGAAAACAGAGGCTGGGACATCCCTGATGCCATGGCCACAGTTGTCTGAAAAGACCCACTTGCAAGGAAATGGAGCACTGACAGCACCTGCACGTCAGGGGGGATTGCAGTCGGATGGCGGATTGGTGACATCAGGTCTGGCTCCAACTGGGTACATAGTTCCTGGATTGTGGCACGGTCAAACCGGTAGGTTACGATGACATGTCGCTCTTCCATTGTCAACAGGTCCACCAGCGGTCGGTACACCGGAGGATTCCGCCATCTTCTCATATGTCCCAGCAGACGGTGCCTACGAAGGACAACAGCGAAGAACCAGTCATTATTCTTCCAGGTATGTACCCACAGTCACACACAAGACTACACCACTCACAAAACCCTTCCTGTATGTGTGTTGAGTGTAGGCCTAGCTATGTGTGACGCAGTAGGAAATGAAGCCATGTGGGCCCCTGAAATGGCGGCTGCCTGACCTCTAAAGTGTGACAATGGGATTGTGGGGTAACTGCGCTGGCGTTGCACACCGTCGCGGTAGGCGGTCGTAGACCGCGGCGCAATGCTGCATTGGTTAACATTAGACCCTATGGGTCCCAGGAGCCAAAGAACAGGTGCGCTGGCGGTGATGATGCGCACCGCCGCGGACGTCAACGCCGCAGACGTCACCGCCATTTTCTATCTCTTCAATCACTAAATACCTGAGCTTCGACAGGAGAGGACCTACACTGCAAGTGCTGCTGTGACCTTGGTCTGGAAGCGACGATGGCTGCTGCGTCTGGGGAAAGGGCCCCTGCCTTCACTGCACAGGAGTTGGAGAAACTGGTAGACGGGGTCCTCCCCCAGTACACGCTACTCTACGGTCCTCCAGACCAACAGGTTAGTACACAGGGAGCACGTTGTATGGGCTAAGCCTGGGTGGAGAGGGCTGGTTGGAAGAGGGAAGGGGGCAGAGTTCATAGAACATTAATGCATGGGAATGAATGAGCCACATGGCCAGAGTAGGGAGGAGCCCACTCACAACGACGGTGCATTTGGTAATGACTGTTCATCTTTCCTTGTGCATGTCATGTAGGTCAGCGCCCACCAGAAGAGGGACATTTGGCGTGCCACCGCCAAGGAGGTCTGGACCCTGGGGGCCCACCAGAGACGGGGCACCCACTGCCGTTAGAGATGGGAGGACATTCGCCGCTGCAGCAAGAAGATGGCGGAGGCTCAGCTGGGGATGGCCTCCCAATGTGGGAGGGGTGCCCGTCGCACCATGACCCCCCTGATGTTCCGGATCCTGGCGGTGGCCTACCCGGAGTTGGATGGGTGCTTGAGGGCATCACAGCAGACACAAGGGGGTGAGTACACCTCATTCTGCGGACTTTGCGTGCAGTGGAGGTGTCTGGGTGGGGGAGGTGGGCTTTGGGTGTCCCTAGGCCAGGGCGAGTTAGGTAGGCAAGGCCCCTCTGTAATGTAGGCCATGTGGCACTCTACCCCACCTCAGCAGAGTGCCAAGTCGAGGTATAGTTGCCCCTGTGGCATCCATGTGCGCAGATGTCCACCATTGCCATATAGGCCATATCCCAGAAATTGCATGTGCAGAGGGCAGGAGCACGGAGTAATGCAGGGGGCAGCTGTGTTTGTTTTGTCCGCCAATGGTAGCGGTATGCCATGCACTAAAACCCTCTTTCTTCTGTCTCCCCCCCTTTTTCTGCTCTCCCTGTCCTTTTGTACATCAGCATCAACAGGCGGAGGTACAGTGGCACCGGAGCACGAGGGAGCTGCATCCCACATGGCCATGGAGGGTCACACCACGGACTCTGAATGCACCAGTGGGACGGAGGGCGAGGGGAGCTTCACGTCGGCCACCGGATCACCAAGCAGCGACACGGACTCGTCGACGATGTGGGCTCCCTTGTGGTAGCGTTACCATCTGTGCCCCCCACCTCTACAGGTACAGCCGCCACCTCCCCTACCAGCATCGCCCTCCCAGCAGCCTCTCAGCATTCGCCCCGTGCCCGCTCAACCAGGAGGGTGGGCATCACCTTCGCCCCAGGCACCTCAGGCCCTGCCCCAGTCACCCCTGCTGCCCTCAGTGAGGAGGCCATTGACCTCCTCAGGTCACTCACTGTTGGGCAGTCTACCATTGTGAATGGCATCCAGGGTGTCGAACGAGAGTTGCAACATGGTAATGCATTCCTGGAGGGCATTCATTCTGGTCAAGCTGTCCTTCAGCGAACCCTGCAATCTTTGGCCTCAGCACTGATGGCAGCCATTGTCCCTGTGTCTAGCCTCCCCCCTCCAACTTCCTCCACCCAGACCCAATCTCCTGTACCCCATCCCATCCCAAGCACACCTACAGACCAGCATGCACACAAGTCAACACACCCAAGTAGCTCAAGCAAACATAGGCACCACACACACCACAGGCACTCACGCAAGCCTCAGCCACATACAGACACAACAACATCCACTGCCTCCACTGTGTCCCCCTCCTCCTCTTCTCCCTCCTCCCTCCCAGTCTCGTCTACACACACACCTGCATGCACCACATCTACAGGCACCATGAATCGCACCAGGACACCCAGCACCACAAGTCGCTCACCTGCACTCACCACCTCCACTGCCATTTACACGTCCCCTGTGTTCTCTCCCAGTGTGTCTGTGACGCCCCCCCCAAAGTACACAAACGCCGGCAATCACTCACCCAACATCCATCCTCCTCACGACAGCCTCCAGTACCTGCACCTGCACCCAAAACACCTAAAGTGACACCTCCGACAACCACCTCCTCTTCCTCCACTCCCAGACCCCCTCCAGCTACCCATCCCAGTGTTCGTCAGAAACTGTCCCTCTGTAAAGTTGACCTTTTTGCCCCCCCCCTCCAATTCATCAGTCCCGTCGTTGCGCCTCAGCCAAAAAGCCTCCAATACCAGTGGAGCCTGTTCAAGGTTTTTGGAGTGCACTGGCCACCAGGGCAGGCATTAGGACCCGGAGCCAAGGCACTGGCAGCCCACCCCCTGTAAAGGCTCTAAAATTGGAGAGTGGACAACGGGACCGTGTTAAGACTCCTGGTGGGAAAACAACTGGCATGGGTTCCAAGGGGATTGGAGAGTCTGCTGTGACTCCACCAAAGGTGGGGAAGGGCCAGAGGAAGTCTCCCCAGCCTGTTGTGAGAGTCACGGCGGAGAAGTGCGCCATCATTTCCGGCGGTCGAGACACAACCGCCAGCACGGTCGTTACTGGTCCAGAGACCACCGCCAGAGTCACAGCCCAGGAGGACCCAAGTATCGTCACTGGTCAGGAGACCACCGCCGGAGTCATTGCCCAGGACGGCCCAAGTATTGTCACTGGTCAGGAGACCACTGCCAGAGTCACAGCCAAGGAGGGCCCAAGTATCGTCACTGGTCAGGAGACCACCGCCAGAGTCACAGCCCAGGAGGGCCCAAGTATCGTCACTGGTCAGGAGACCACCGCCAGAGTCACAGCCCAGGAGGGCCCAAGTATCGTCACTGGTCAGGAGACCACCACCAGAGTCACAGCCCAGGAGGGCCCAAGTATCGTCACTGGTCAGGAGACCACCGCCACCACCGGAGTCATTGCCCAGGAGGGCCCAAGTATCGTCACTGGTCAGGAGACCACGCCGGAGTCATTGCCCAGGAGGGCCCAAGTATCGTCACTGGTCAGGAGACCACCGCCAGAGTCACAGCCCAGGAGGGCCCAAGTATTGTCACTGGTCAGGAGACCACCGCCGGAGTCTTTGCCCAGGAGGGCCCAAGTATCGTCACTGGTCAGGAGACCACCGCCAGAGTCACAGCCAAGGAGGGCCCAAGTATCGTCACAGGTCAGGAGACCACCGCCAGAGTCACAGCCCAGGAGGGCCCAAGTATCGTCACTGGTCAGGAGACCACTGCCGGAGTCATTGCCCAGGAGGGCCCAAGTATCATCACTGGTCAGGAGACCACCGCCAGAGTCACAGCCAAGGAGGGCCCAAGTATCGTCACTGGTCAGGAGACCACCGCCAGAGTCACAGCCCAGGAGGGCCCAAGTATCGTCACTGGTCAGGAGACCACCGCCAGAGTCACAGCCCAGGAGGGCCCAAGTATCGTCACTGGTCCGGAGACCACCGCCACCGCCGGAGTCATTGCCCAGGAGGGCCCAAGTATCGTCACTGGTCAGGAGACCACCGCCGGAGTCATTGCCCAGGAGGGCCCAAGTATCGTCACTGGTCAGGAGACCACCGCCAGAGTCACAGCCCAGGAGGGCCCAAGTATCGTCACTGGTCAGGAGACCACTGCCACCGCCGGAGTCAGTGCCCTGGAGGGCCCCGGCTGCCACAGCCCCGCTGGGCAATGATGAAACGTCATGCCACACACCAATGTCCAGTGTAGAAGATGTCATGCCACACACCAATGTACAGTGTAGAGAACATCATGCCACATACCAATGTCCTTCTCAGAACCGCCATGGCAAAGCTCCGCTGAACAGGGCAAAGACCGCCATGGCAAAGCACCGCTGAACAGGGCAAAGACCGCCTTGGCAAAGCACCGCTGAACAGGGCAAAGACCGCCATGGCAAAGCACTGCTGAACAGGGCAAAGACCGCCATGGCAAAGCACCGCTGAACAGGGCAATGCACCGGGTAGGAATGAAAGGACCACCACATCAGGCATCCTTATCCCATGTGCAGCTGGGACAGTGACAGGACATGACCTTTCACGGGGAGACTCATCCAGTCTGGGCACCAGTCCCCCCCAGTACCAATAGAGACCTGCATCAACTTGAGAGACTGTGGCTTTGCACTCCCCAGGATTGAACAGTGGGCAACCCACCCACTGTATAGACTTGAGAGACTGTGGCTTTGCACTCGCCAGGATTGAACAGTGGGCAAACCACCCACTGTATAGACTTGAGAGACTGTGGCTTTGCACTCCCCAGGATGGTACAGTGGGCAAACCACCCACTGTATAGACTTGAGAGACTGTGGCTTTGCACTCCCCAGGATGGCAGAGTGGGCAAACCACCCACTGTATAGACTTGAGAGACTGTGGCTTTGCACTTCCCAGGATGGCATAAATGGGCATGGAGCCCCGTCGTGGATCTGGCTTTGCAGTCATCCGGCTGAGGTGCCCCCCTTCCCTTCCCCCTGAGGTGCCTGTAGTATATCTATCTGATGCCCCGACAGTGTTCTCTCCGATTGTGGTCAGGTATCGTTAGTGGGCCTCGCCCATGCATTTTTGGACTGTTGGTGCACGGACATTGTTATGTACATATCTGCACTACTTCTCGTATTGTATATAATTATGACTGATTTTCATATATATATCTGTATATTTTTGTATGACATGTATATTGGCACATTACATTGTTTGACCGATTTTCGCTTTGTGTATTCATTCTTCCGGGGGGATTGTGGGTTGTTACTGTGATTTTTTTGAGAATGCATTGGTGTGTATGTTGTAATATGCGAGGGTGGGGGTGGGGGTGTTTGGTGGGCGTCCCCCTAACTTTTGCCCCCCCCCATGTCGTAGGTGCAGTACTCACCGTTGTCTGCGGCGCCTACGTAGCTGTTGGTCGTAGAGGAGCAGAAACACAAGGGGAGGGAGTATTTGGAGTTCCGGCTCCATGGATTCCTCGTTCCTCGTGGGATATGTTCAGGTGAGCGTTTTCCCATAGCAAAAGCTGTTTCCGCCGTGTTTTTATCCACGGTGAATCCGCCCTGGAAAAGGTGGCGGATTGGCGGGTTGTAATAGTGTGGGCGGTACATTGTCTTCCGCCTGTCTGTTGGCGGTGACCGCCGCGCTGCTTGTCTGTACCGCCGTGGCGGGCGAAGTGTTAAAGTGGCTGTCTTTGTTGGCGGTTTCCGCCAGGGTCATAATTCCCTTTTTTTGTCCGCCGGCCTGTTTGCGGTATTTCTGCTGCTTTAACACCGTCCGCCAGGGTTGTAATGACCCCCACTGTCAGGGATCGAGCCTCATCATGCAGGCTTCAACCGCAGACTGACTCATTGTGTCTTCTCTGCGTGCTGCAGGTTAAAACGGAGCATAATGTGCTCAGCTGTTCCTCAGTGCCCTACAGGATTAGAGATGCACTTCTGTGTGAAGTCACATATTTGTCTACCTGCTACAGACACAGAAGGACCGTGTCTAAAACCTCGATGGGGAATTACTGAGTTAAAGATGAAGGTTAAAAGATTACTAATTAAATGTGTCTGTGCAAATGGTAATTGCAAATATTGTTTGGTTGTTGATGTGGTTTCTAAGAAGGTTTTATGCAGCACATAAAACCACTTTAGTGACTTACTTACAATTAATTGATTGTGAATATAAATCACAATGCCAATTCAAATGTACTAAATGATATTCCACAGTGTATGACAACATGTAAAAGACTGCTCAACCACTATCTCAGTAACCACTTAGGGTACAAAGTTGATCATAATTTGTGGGTCTTTTGTGGATTGAGTCAAATATATGCATCCACCTGTATTCACGTAGGTTACAAATACATCCAATAACCCCTCCCTGATGGTTCTGCTCTACTTTCTCCTATTACTCGTGACTTTATGCCTGTCTTTGACCATGTACAGCACTCAGCTGCCTTTATCCTAGGTTTGCACTATAGAAATACCATATACATACATGCACATGTACAACAACTACACACCACGTTGTCAAGCATCTGCTCTACTGTGAAGGGGCCTTAAATACTGACTCTTCCACTAAAACCCCAAATGTATTCAGGTTGACCAGGAAATGAGGGTGTCAATTGAAAATGTGTGTTATGTGGTCTAATGTTGGCATGAGCTCAACTCCACTACAAAGTCTTCCAGGCCTTTCCAAACATGCCGGCGTTGCAGTGTCAGGCAGGTATCAGAATATTGGCAAATAGTTTGGGAAGCTTATAATGCCTATCTTCAGGGTGTATAAAACTCCAAGAGGGCCACAAGCAGCATTTGGGAATGTGAAGAGTTAAGAGCAAAGGAACAAAATCTGATAGCGCGTCAAGAAATAATGACAACAGATTCCTCATCACAAAATGTTGTCAGATTGAATAGTTTGAAAGAGCATATTTAGAGGATTGGGTTTAAACAGAAATTACTAAAAGGTTGACCTCATAAAAGAGAATAAAGAATGCCCACTCAGATATAATTGAAGAAAACACCATTTGTATTGCTGAACTCATTAAAGGATAGTATCAATACTTATATAGAGGGACTTCATTTCACTCCTGGAGGTTTACTGACTTCCTAGAGGCAGGAGGTTTGGACACACTTACAGAGAAGCATCAGGGTAGAAAGGATTATATAAATACAACAGAACATACAAGTATTCACCGACTCATGCAGTCATTCTAAATCTTGGACACAAGGACATGGAACAAAGTGCAAATGTGTACCACTGAGCTTGGTCCTTTGGCTAATGTAAACTGAAAAGTATTTTCATATTTGGTGTTGTTTGCCATTTTCAGCTGTTTAAATATCTTAATGGGTGAGGCACTCCCAATCTCAAATTGTAACAATTTTAATCATCCATACTTCTTTCCTTTATACTTCAAATCAGCATATTCTTCAAAGTCCATTACGATGAAGGTTCAAATTCAAAGCCAAATGTGCAACTGCCACAAGTCTGTTGCTTATTTTTATTTTTTTATTATTCTTGTGTTAGTCATATAAGGCAAACACTTCAGCCCCAGCCAGCACGTTTCATTCCTACCTTGAACTTCTTCAAGGCTAATTATATGTGCAGAAATTCACTGTTTGTCATTTGTACTGCTACTGGTGGGGTACATAAACTGGTTACACTGCACATGACACTTGGTTAGATGTGACAAACCATTTTAATTAAAATGATAACTCTTTGAATCATTGGCTGCCTACTCAATCATACATTTTTTTGTTTAACGTTTCCGGCCCTATTAAACAGAACTGCACTAAACTCCTCGCTCTTCAAGAAAAGTTATGATGACATTGAATGGGTGCCATTACGCCTGTTGGCTACTGTGGATGGGCACATGTATGTCTGTTTCTGGGCATTTTTATCCATATCTCTTTTGTAATGTGTGAAAGAGTATTTGTAGATCTGCTGACTTACTTCTTACTGCACATCTATTGGTGTATGTAGATAGGTGCTTATAAATCTTTTAGTCTATGCATATAGTTGTCTTTATGTCTCTAGATCTCCTAGCGTAGCCTTCTTTATATGTATTGCTCTGAACTGCAGAATACCTGTCTGCCTCTCTGTAGTTGTGCATTAGTGCCCTGTACGATGTTTTCCTTTGTGCATGTGCTCCTGTATGTGTGTTGATCTGTGACCATGGGGTTCTGTGAGTCTTGGTCTGTGTACACAGGTGTCTGCTGGTCTGCTCGCATAGGCAGCTGCATGTCTCTTTGTCTATGTGGAGTTTTGCCTCTATGTATGTGTCCTTGTGTGCATGGATGAATGTGTGCATGCCACTTTGTCTACATATGTGATATTCATTGTGTGCCTGCTGGTTTGTGCGCTTGGGTACATTGAAGTTTGTTAGTCTGTGTGCGTAGGTTTCCACATCTCCGTATGTGTACGTGAATGTGTGACGTATTTGTGGGTGTAAGACATGTTTTGTGATGCCCCTTCACTGAAGTACAGCCGTCACGAGTTTCGCAATAATGAAACCTGTTCTCTAACCAGACAAAATTGAAGGAAAACGAATGAACTTTCTTTGCACTGCTCAAGCACGCCGCTCCCTCCGCCCAGTAATCGGCTCTAATCTGAGCAGGGCGGAGTTAAACAAACCTGATTGCAATGTGTTCAGGCCTTCGAATCGGCAAAGTGACGGAACCGGATCTTCCGCCGTATCCGTCTCCCCAGGTGGGTGTTGGCTCAATTAACAGGTGGCCGGTGTGAACTCGTGCAAGCTTTATGTTTCCAGCCAGGTAAATATTTGCACGAAGGCCAGAACAATGTTAAGCTGTTTGCGTGAGTCTGCTCCGTGGTCACCGTTTTTGGTACAGCTCAGCAGTAGTACAGGAGATCGATGAATCACTCTTCAGACCGGAGCGTCCCTGAAGCGGGGCGTTGGTGATGCTGCGTTTTGAACTGTGTGAGGGTAAATCTCTAAATGCTGATGTGTCCTAGTGCTGTGCATACAATTATCAATAATGTGATTCGATTTTCCTCATCCAATGCATTAAATATGCTTTGTGTTAGAAATGGGAGTTTTGGTTGGCAGTCAGGTTACCCTCTGTCCAAGCAAGAACCCTCACTCTAGTCAGGGTAAGTCACACACAATCCAAATTATCCTGTGCCCACCCTCTGATAGCTTGGCACGAGCAGTCAGGCTTAACTTAGAAGGCAATGTGTAAAGTATTTGTGCAATTAATCATACAATAACATAATATAGCACCACAAAAATACACCACACAGTGTTTAGAAAAATATATAATATTTATCTGGGTATTTGCAGATCAAAACGATCAAAGATGCAATATGAATTTGTAAAGATATCACTAAAAAGTTATATGAAGTGTCTTAAGTCATTAAAAAGTAAACAAAGTCTCTTTCAAGCACAAAGTACCTGGTTTGGAGTGGAAAATCTCCACAGAGGGCCGCAGAAGAGGAGATGCGTGGAAAAATGGTGTGTGCATCGGTTACACCCCTTCACACACGGACTTGCGTCGTTATTTTTCACAAGGGGAGACGTGCGTCATTCTACGGGAGGAAAAATGGTGTATGCGTCGGTTGCGCCCCTACACACACAGACTTGCGTTGTTATTTTTCACTCGGGAAGATGTGCGTCGTTTTCCGGCACGCGGACCATCTCCTTCTATGGGTCGCGAGATTACCAGATGTCCCAGGGTCTGTGCGTGGATTCCTCGGCTTGTTTTCCAGCTGCGCGTCGTTCCGGGGGGCTCTGCGTGGAATTTTCTTCTTCACAGCAGGCGTCGCGTAGATTTTCTCTCGGGAAAGCGGGCGGCGTTGTCCATGCAAGGCCGTGCGTCGAAGTTCCGGTCGCACCGCAGGCGTCGCGTCGAGCGGCGTCTTTCTGGATCGGCGTGCTGCGATTTTCTCACCGCGGAGCAAGCTGTGCGTCAAAATTTTCGGCGCATGAGGAGTCCAAATGAAAAAGAGAAGTCTTTTTGGTCCTGAGACTTCAGGGAACAGGAGGCAAGCTCTATCCAAGCCCTTGGAGAGCACTTTTACAGCCAGACAAGAGTTCAGCAAGGCAGCAGGCCAACAGCAAGGCAGCAGTCCTTTGTAGAAAGCAGACAGGTGAGTCCTTTAAGCAGCCAGGCAGTTCTTCTTGGCAGGATGCAGGTCCTGGTTCAGGTTTCTTCTCCAGCAAGTGTTTGAGGTGGTAGGGCAGAGACCCTGTTTTATACTAAATGGTGCCTTTGAAGTGGGGGTGACTTCAAAGAGTGGCTAAGAAGTGCACCAGGACCCCTTTCAGTTCAATCCTGTCTGCCAGGGTCCCAGTAGGGGGTGTGGCAGTCCTTTGTGTGAGGGCAGGCCCTCCACCCTCCCAGCCCAGGAAGACCCATTCAAAATGCAGATGTATGCAAGTGAGGCTGAGTACCCTGTGTTTGGGGTGTGTCTGAGTGAATGCACAAGGAGCTGTCAACTAAACCTAGCCAGACGTGGATGTAAGGCACAGAAAGATTTAAGCGCAAAGAAATGCTCACTTTCTAAAAGTGGCATTTCTAGAATAGTAAGATTAAATCCGACTTCACCAGTCAGCAGGATTTTGTATTATCATTCTGGCCATACTAAATATGACCTTCCTGCTCCTTTCACATCAGCAGCTGCCACTTCAACAATGTATGAGGGCAGCCCCAATGTTAGCCTATGAAGGGAGCAGGCCTCACAGTAGTGTAAAAACAAATTTAGGAGTTTTACACTACCAGGACATATAAACTACACAGGTGCATGTCCTGCTTTTTACCCACACAGCACCCTGCTCTAGGGGTTACCTAGGGCACACATTAGGGGTGACTTATATGTAGAAAAAGGTGAGTTTTAGGCTTGGCAAGTACTTTTAAATGCCAAGTCGAAGTGGCAGTGAAACTGCCCACACACAGGCCTTGCAATGGCAGGCCTGAGACAAGGTTAAGGGGCTACTGAAGTGGGTGGCACAACCAGTGCTGCAGGCCCACTAGTAGCATTTAATCTACAGGCCCTAGGCACATATAGTGCCCTCTACTAGGGTCTTACAAGTAAATCAAATAGCCAATCATGGATAAACCAATCAACAGTACAATTTACACAGAGAGCATATGCACTTTAGCACTGGTTAGCAGTGGTAAAGTGCCCAGAGTTCAAAAGCCAACAACAACAGGTCAGAAAAAATAGGAGGAAGGAGGCAAAAAGTTTGGGGATGACCCTGTAAAAAAGCCAGGTCTAACACTTTGGTTTTCGTAGGACAAGATTCACCCACACAGAAGTACCACACAGAAGTACTGCAAAAAGGTCCCTTTTACAAGTCAGCCGATAACGGGTCATTACCTTCATCCCAATAACCGCCCATGAATGAATTACCGGCCACAGTATTGGGGAAAACATGCTGGACCCAGAATTGCAGATCCGGTTTGGCATGTTTACTCACACGTTTTACCACATGCTTTTTAACGAGGATGAAAATGTGTGTGAAAATTGGCAGGTTTTACCAGGTGTGTTTCCACCCCCTCCGGGTATTTCCCACACCCAGGGAAACTTTAAGTGTGGTGGGTGTATCTACCACCATCGTACCATGCTGCCAGGCTCATAGTGGGCCCCAAACTGGGTCCCATGATTATGGGACTACCCTACAACTTTCTCCATTCTTTAAGTTCTCAAAGCCCAAAGACATACCCCCTCAAAATATTTGAATTCAGTAGATGTCTAGGTGTACACACGCTTCCTGTCACTTGTACCTACTTCTTTTAGGCATAGGTTACAACTTTAGGAAGAAATGTGTATCCTTGAGATCATTATCAAAGTTCAGACTTTGAGGGTGTTGTCAACATTGCAATCACCGCTTTACAGACATTTCCATGTTCCCAACCCCAGAAGTCATATCAGCAATAAATGGAGTACATTTCCCGATTTGTAGCTGTTGTAAGCACGATATGCACCAACAAAGATCTGCAGATTCTAGTTATGTTCAGTATAATCAGTAGCTGGCATGTGGAAGTGACCTCTTTTAGGGCATTTAAATTCCATAATTAAGAATCGGCCCCAATTGCGTCGACATGCATAAGAATCACAGTCCATTACAAAACTATCATTGGATGTTTTACATCAAGCCATCTGTATTTTATGACAATAAATGCAGTCGTTATTGGATTTCAGCCTTAGCTTTGTGCCACTAGAGGGTGCTTTCTGAGAACTGAAGCGTTGCACGCCATTCACACTACCTATACCTTGCATATTTTATAAAGCATAATGTTTGAGTTGATATTATGGTTTTTTATAGACCAAAGTAAACAACACCCAGAATTCAGCATGGCAGTTCTATCTCCCTAACACATCAGAGCATCTGAGTCGAAAGCAGAATTCAGGGCCTCTTACAGTCCCAGATTACCTAGTCGCCCTCAAAATGCAAGTGAGAGAAGTTAGTGGAATATGACATTTCTTTATAAAAAAAAAGAAATATGCTGCGATCTGTTTCTCAGTTTCAACCTTACCATAGGCAACTTTTCTGTCATTAGCAATAATTAGAAATTATGCTCCAGCTAAATCACAGTGAGATTCCAATGACCTTCAAATTTTAGGGCCTGCCACTTTAATGAGTGGGATATTCGATCAGGAGTCAAGAAATGCATGCTATATGTGAAGTGTAGACCAGTGGTTCCCAACCTGTGGTCGGGGGACTCCTGGGGGTCCGCGAAGCCTCCTCAGGGGGTCCACGACTGCTTAGAAAATGTAATAAATTAAACAGATTAGGTCCCCAGCTTTCAGTAGCGACTCAGTGGGGGGGGTCCTCGGATTCAAATAATGATTCACTGGGGGGTCCCCGGGTTCCACTATTCAGTAGTGACTCAGTGGGGCGTCCACAGAAGTCAAAAGGTTGGGAACCACTGGTGTAGACAGTGTCCCATCTGATCAGAAACAAGGTACTATGGCTGTCTGGCATTGGTTGATAAGGACAAAGTACACATTTTCTCAACGTTTATGCTTCCTAACAGAGCTGGGTCTTTGAAATTTAGTAAGGTGGTTGCATTTAGAGTGTTCATTGTGTGGCTTATACTTGGTTTACAGAAAAGTAGCGAGAGAGAGGGAGTGACATAAATCTCTAAATAGTGGGTGAAGAACAAATCAGACACACAGGAATTGTTAGCACAGGGTGCAGCAGGGTACATCACTGGAAAAGCCTGAAGCAGTCTACACAAAAGTGCCACACCCATCTATGCTGGTGCCAGTGGGATTTTTTAGAGAGCAGGTTCAACTGACAATAGACTCTGTCTTTGCCCATTCAGTGTACTTCATTCTGAGCCATACCTAGGAATGTGAAATCATACAATGACTTTCACCTAAATGAAACACGTAGAAACATGTAGAGCCTTCAAAAGACTCAAGAGACTAATCTAGCCCGAAGTGAAACAGCAGTAAGTGAACAAGGGATATTTTTTTTACACTAAGATTCATGAAGCTTAGATTTGTGTGTTTATGACCAAATGCAACTGAATTATATCTGCTTTTAAAGCATACAAATATACCTCGCATTTAGCCAAACTAGAAAAGGGTACCTTAACTGCTGGTCACCTACATAGAAGACATGTTCATATTACACCCATGTGTAGATCAATGGCCAGTGCTGAAAAAATGCCCCACTACCAACTGATTCATAATATTGCAACCAGGTTGAATTCAGCGTTGTTCATGTTGACTAGAGCAGGGTTTTAGAATATTCTTTTCTGAAAGCTGCTCAATGGCACAATGCTAAAAATTTGTTAAAATCCCCTGACCAACAGTTATTCCAAAAACATGTCTTGACATGATGATCAGTGGTCCATATGTTGCTTACATGGGCTGGAGCAGTGGTTCCGGTAGAATCTAATTTGGTAATTATTTTTTATGTCTAGCCTGATAGTTATGGTATCTATTACTCAGTAGCAGCAGAGCAGACCCTTTGCTTAAGCCAAAAAAAGAGGCATATCAAAGGATTAGCTAATTGGCAACTGCTCTGAAGAAAATAAGGGTGGAAACAAAGATGGCACCAGTATCTGTCTGGGTATTTTTTAACATATCAGCGTCCCAGTAGCAGGTTTCTTGCCAGAGAAGGAATTACGTTTCTTACCCTCAAATGTTTAAAAGCTGTAAAGACTACTACAACCATCATGTAACTTGGGTTGAGTGCCCACTAGATAAGTATTATAGAATTAGATTTGCATATTGCGGGTAGCAAGTAGTAAATAATTCATCAGATTCACGTGTGATTCAAGTAGATTAATGCCTATGTTAAAGGTGCAAACAAACTCTTTTCTGAGTGTAGATCACATGTAGTAGTTCATTTCCAACATAGAAGTGAATTTTGAGGTTGCAAGATGAGAGAATAGTCTATGTTTCTTATGCAGTCATAGAGATCCAATATTGAAGAAGCTCATGAGGTTGCATGAAGTAGAACAGCCGACACGTGTTTCGCCCCATGTGGTGTGTTCACCTAGGGCTTTCTCAAGGCTGCAGGTAAAGGAGATTATGCAAGTCAGATATTAAAGGCAACCTACCCATTATGTGAGGTTAGTGTGATCAAGCTGGGCTGTAACCCTTCCGTGCTGGTGAACGATATGTTGAATCAGAGTATTAAGATAGAGCATAACAGAGAAAGTATAAGACCCTAAGATGATCCCAGTGAATAAAAAGACCCATTATCCAAACGAGAAGGCCATTGAGAAAGGCAGCACAGTGTGATTCATTCTAATCGTGTCCTGGTTAATCAAGATTGAACAAGTGTTAAAGAACCTGTGACTGAAAGTGAAGTTAGAGTACTATAGAATCAGTAAGGAGACATAGCAGTAAGAATGGTGCTGGCATAGCATTATAGAATATATAACATATAGGTGAACTAGCCAAGGTGTCCAGATATTCTCATGGAGTCAAGCAAAACATGCAGTCCTTTGTAGAAATATGTGGACAAGAGGTGAAAAAAACCATACCATAGATGTATTCATAGCAATCTTTTTTTATACTGAGAATATTGATTTAAAATACAAAAAAAGTAAAATTATGACAGATGCAAATCAATTGTAAAGTTTGAATGTTGAAAAGATCATTAGAGCATAATGGCATAAATTGTTCTAATACCACTAATCCACTCTCAGCAAAAAGTACCTTTCTAGCTTTAGAACGTGCTGTTAAAAAAGAAACTTCCAAATGGTGGGAAGCAGCCTCACTTAAAAAATACCTCGAACATGACCTGATTCCACGGGGTCTAAGATTCCTTATTTTCCCTCACACTGATACCACATCCCAAGAAAGACTCAAACAGTGGGAAGCCAACTTACAGATGGCTTCCAACAATATGATACGCCAGCTGATAGACATAGCTCAAGAAGAATACAAGTAATATTGACAAGAAGTTGACTCCCTTAATAAACGAATCAAGGAAGCCAATTGGGGTGACATTTCTGTGAAAAACTATGATATTCTCAAAAACATCATAGACCACTATGAAGAAGAGATCATTCAGAGAAAAAACAGAAAATTTAGACGTGACTTGACTGACTACCAACTAGGAAGATTATACACTTTTGGTAAACAATATGACAATATAAAGATTACCAACCAGACTTCAGAATTACCTAGCTGTTCGGAGACACTACCCTCCTCAGAAATTGAGTCATCGGAAGAAGTAGAAAAATGCCAACCAACCAAACCAATGGTAAATTTTTACGAGGAAGTCAGAAGACATTGTCTCGGTACAACACAAGACAGCCGTACAAAACCACCAGGTACTACAACAGAGGAACTAAAACCACACAGTATACAGACAAGAGCCCGCAGCAAGGAAGCGAGACACAGAGACCAGACAAAGACCTGATTGTTAACTTATCCAATATCACCTTATCATCACCCCAAACTGATTTCCTCAACAGGGGTTTATCCTTCTGCCCCACATACCACTGGGACCTAGTACAAACCAAAATTGACCTTTTTAAATTTATATGTAAACTCAAACTCAAATCTTTCTTTTCCACCTCAACTCCTAAACCATATTTATCTCAACAACCACAGATTCCCTGTGAGTTTACAGTTCAAGACTTGGGGGCTATACAGCTAATTAGCAATCTCTCTAATGTTGAGGAGCAAGACCAATCCCTTGTCGAAATAGCCCACAAACTCCAAATTGAGACAACATCGCATCAACACTTTGACCTTCCAGTTAAATCAATATTCACTCCTGTGTTACCAGCAGGCAACTCTATTGATCTATTTTTCACGGCAGTGACACAAGACCTTGATCAAGAATACCGCAAATATATAAAAAAAAAAAAAAATGTCTTTCTTCAAGCATTAACTCTACACACAAAAAAGCCATCAATGAATTATAAAAGAATAACAGTGTTCTTATTAAGGAAGCTGATAAGGGAGGAAACATCGTTATTCTCAACAGAAGTGATTACCTTCACCAGATCTATAGACAAATCAATGATACAACTTGTTACAAAAGGCTTCCTTCAAATTCCACACAAGAGATTCAAAACAAAATTAAGAACCTTCTAGGCCACTGGTGTTCTAAGCAAATCATTTCTCATGAGGAGAGAATTTTTTTATTCATATTACATCCTACTACTCCCACCCTATACTTGTTACCTAAAATACATAAAGGTGGCCATCCTCCCAAAGGCAGACCAATTATCTCAGGAGTCAATTCCATTTGTTCCAGTCTGGGCACCCTTATAGATTCTGAGTTACAACCATTCATGCAAGATTTACCATCGTTCATCAAAGACACCCAGGGTATATTACAAAAACTATAAAATATTGACTGGCAACCTGATTACATTCTTGCCACCATAGATGTGGTGAGCTTATACACTTCCATCAGACATCATGCTTGAATTAAAGCAGTTAATAGCTGTCTCTACACACGATCCGTTCGCCTTATTGAACGGAATCGGATGATAATAGAAGTGTTATCCTTCTGCCTCATGAATAACTTTTTCCTCTTTGAAGGACAATTTTTTCTCCAACTACAAGATACGGCGATGGGAGCCAAATTTGAGCCTCCATATGCATGTATTCTAATGGGCGCAGTAGAAAGACACTGTCTTTGGAATGATAACCTTGAACACCTGTCACAACACATATGCCCTCATTACAACCCTGGTGGTAAATGCCGCTTACCGCAGTTCAGAAGACCGCCAACATACCGCTGCGGCCGCGGAATTCCGCTACAGCTATTACGACCCACAGCTCGGAACCCGCCAAAATTCAGACACCCACACAAGTCTGCCACACCAAAGGTCAGTGATAAACTGGCGATAACAAAACCTCCAACCTCACGCCAACAGGATTACGCCCACACTATCACGAGCCACGAATCCACGTGGCGGTCTTTCAACGCGGTATTCCATTGGCAGTACACACCACCGCGCTAAAAATCCACACACATTTACAAAACACAACCACATTGGACAAATCAAAATACACACACCTGACACACATACACACACCACACCCACACACCCAATCCAATACAAAGCACACACCCACATCACCCACAAACCCTTAGTACCAGAATTCTGAAACCACGCCAGAGAGAGACACCACCATAAACAACACCAGCATCCACAGACACACAACACCATCACTTACACAACATCCACGCACCTCAAACAACACACACCAACACATCCCCTCACACATCACAACACACACCACCTCACACATCACCCACACCACATCATGGCACCTCAACGACACCCCAGGTTCTCTGAGGAGGAGCTGAGGTTCATGGTGGAGGAAATTGTCTGGGTAGAGCCACAGCTATTCGGATCACAGGTGCAGCACACCTCCATTGCAAGGAAGATGGAGCTATGGCGCAGAATTGTCGACAGGGTCAATGCAGTGGGACAGCATCCAAGAACTAGGGATAACATCAGGAAGAGGTGGAACGACCTACGGGGGAAGGTGTGTTCCGTGGTCTCCAGACACCAGATTGCTGTATAGAGGACTGGCGGTGGACCCCACCTCCTCCCCCACAACTAACAACATGGGAGGAGCAGGTCTTGGCAATACTGCATCCTGAGGGCCTCGCAGGAGTAGCAGGAGGACTGGACTCTGGTAAGTCAAATCTTTACTACCTCATCCCCCCCACCCTACCTGCATGCCATCATATACTCTCACCCTCACCCCATCACTCCAACACCTCACATATGCCCCACTATAACAACCCACCCATCCCAATACCAAGCCCTGCATGCAAAACCAAAGCCTGGACACCCATCACCAAAGCATTTCTAGTACAGATATTCACACAGACCCCAAACCAAATATCACACAAGGACCAAGACAAGAATGCAAGCACTGGAGTACAGGGTCACTCACCCATTGCACACGATGGCACACACAGATGCAATAATCATGCCTTTACACCCCTGCAGGACCCCAAACCAACGTCACCGGACAGGAGGTACCAGACATACACAGTCCCCACACAGAAGAGACCCACAGTGATGACAGCAGCTCTGCACAACTGGATCAAGATGACCAGCCAGGCCCATCAGGGACCTCGGGACAGTCTGTTCCCCTGACACTTTCACAAGCCACCACAGAGCCTCCCCCCTCAGGAAACACCAGCACAGCACCCACCCAGCGGGCCCATCCCTCTGTCCCAGGACACGTCAATCAGCAGTGTGTCCACCACTACAGGGAACCCAGGCAAACCCACCAAACCAAGAAAATCAGGGACCTGCGGGCAGTGGCAGTGGGCACACGGTTCAGGGGACAGAGGCTCAGGAAAACAGGGAAGTTGGGAGGACTGCTGTGCGACAGGGGGAGGACAGGCCCAGGGAACACACTCTCCACGAGGCCCTCTCCAACATCATGGGAGCCTACCATCATTCCCAGGAGACGATGGCAATGGTACTGGCCAAGTTTCAGGAGACCCAGTGGCTGCAGGAGGAACACTATCTGGGGATCAGCAAGGACCTGAAGTCCATAAACGACACCCTGGTCACCATTGCAGGGGTGCTGCAAGACCTTGTCAACACTAGGAGGGACACTGTGGCACAACAAGGGGCCCCTGACTCTAGCTTGGACGATGAACAGCCCTCCACCTCCGCCGGCACTAGTGAACAGGAGGCACCACCACAGGAACACAACACCAGCACTGCACCCCCTACAGATGGAGAACCACCCCGCAAACGGTCCCTGAGATCCAGGAACAAGACAGAGAACATTGGCAAGACCCCCGCCAGGAAATGAGACCCCCCTGAATGTCACCCTTCTGTCCCACTTTGTCACCCTATCCATCCTTCAACTGCCATTGCTCCACTTCCTATGCCCCTTTGGACAATGCACCTGTGAAACAAATAGACTGGACTCTGCCATGGACATTCCTCCACCATCCCACCTGCCCATTTTACAACCCCATCCACTTATTTGCACAGAAATAAACACACTTCAATCACAAAACACTCTGGAGTCAGTCTGTGCTTTCACAAACGTGTAATTGCAACAACCATGGAATATAGCAATGTCAATTTACTTGTGCACATACCGATGTAACACAGCTGTAGGCCAGGAGGAAATATAGCAGAGGGAACAAAGTGGGACCTACATCAGTGAAATGGAAAGGCAAAGTGACAAGTCAGGGTCCATACACTGAGAAAAAATGGCAGACTTATGCTAGCTCCAATAATAGAATGAGATATGGGAAGGCAGTGACATCTTCTTACCTGTGTCTCACTGGAAGTATTGCATGGTTATGTTGTTCCTGTTGTCGATATCGTCTTCTTCTGCCTCATCTTCTTCACTGTCGACAGGCTCCACAGCTGCCACAAGACCACCAGCTGGCCCATCCTCCTGCAGAAAAGGCACCTGGCGTCGCAAAGCCAGGTTGTGCAGCATACAGCAGGCCACGATGATCTGGCACACCTTCTTTGGTGAGTAGTAGAGAGAACCACCTGTCATATGGAGGCACCGGAATCTGGCCTTCAGGAGGCCGAAGGTACGTTCACCCTCCTAATTCGCCCATTTGCCTCATTGTAGCGTTCCTCTGCCCTTGTCCTGGGATTTCTCACTGGGTTCAGTAGTCATGACAGGTTAGGGTAACCAGAGTCACCTGCTAATATGGAGGGACAACTGTTAGACACACACTAACCCGTAGGGACAACCCCATACCCAGACACCTATTCACACTGTATAGGGTCCTTTCCCTCCCCTATTAGCCACACACAGTGCCTCTGGAGTTGCCCCATCACATAAGTGATGCTGCTATTCCTCAAAATGTAAGCATCATGCACTGAGCCAGGACATTTGGCATACACATGGGAGATGTACTGGTCTGCCAAACACACCATCTGCACATTCATAGAATGTTAGCGCTTCCGGTTTCTGTACACCTGTTCACTCCTACGGGGGTTACCAAGGCCACATGTGTCCCATCAATGGCACCAATGATGTTGGGGATATGTCCCAGGGCATAGAAGTCACCTTTCACTGTGGGCAAATCCTCCACCTGAGAGAACACGATGTAGCTGTGCATGTGTTTCAGCAGGGCAGACAACACTCCGGACAACACGTTAGAAAACATTGTCTGGGACATCCCTGATGCAATGGCCACTGTTGTTTGAAAGGAACCACTTGCAAGGAAATGGAGTACTGACAGGACCTGCACTAGAGGGGGATTCCTGTGGGATGGCGGATAGCTGACATCAGGTCTGGCTCCAACTGGGCACACAGTTCATGGATTGTTGCACGATCAAGTCTGTAGGTGACTATTATGTGTCTCTCTTCCATTGTTGACAGGCCCACCAGCGGTCTGTACACCGGAGGATTCCGCCATCTCATCACCTGCCCCAGCAGACGTGCCCTATGGACGAGAACAGTTAGCAGAGAGTCAGCCAACACTGAGGTATCACAAAATGTCATTTGCGCACATTTATTAATCCACATTGTGCCTGTAACTGTGTGTATTGAAGGCCTACATTGGTGTGATGCAGTTAATAATAATGCCATGTGGCCCCCTGAAATGGCGGCTGCCTGACCTGTTAGGTGGGACAAGGGGATATGAGGTATCTGTGCTGGCGTTGTACACTGTTGCGGTGGGCGGTCGAAGACCGCGGCGCAATCCAGCATTGGTTAACATGAGACCCTATGGGTCCGAGGAGCCAATGACGATGTACGTCAGCGGTGACTGTACGCACCGCCGCAGATGTGACCGCCATTTTCTGTCTGTTCACTCACTTGCTACCTGACCTTCAACAGGAGAGGGCCTACACTGCAAGTGCTGCTGTGACCTGTGTCTGGAAGCGACAATGGCTCATGTGTCTGGGGAAAGGGCCACTGCCTTCACTTCGGAGGAGTTGGAGAAATTAGTGGATGGGGTCGTCCCCCAGTACACACAACTGTACGGTCCTCCAGACAAACAGGTGAGTACACTGTGACCATGCTGCATGGGCAATGCCTGTTTGGAGTGGTGTGGATGGAAGATACATGGGGGGCTGAGGCCTGCCTTTGCGGACGGTGAGTGCATGTGCGTCAGTGCAAGGGTGGGAACGGGGCCCAATGAGTATGACAGTCCGGACAGGTAACGAATGTCCTTTCCCCCTGTACCATTCCTCTAGGTCAGCGCCCAACAGAAGAAGGCTATCTGGCGTGCCATCGCCAAGGACGTCCGGACCCTGGGGGTCCACCACAGACGGAGCACCCACTGCCGTAAAAGATGGTAGGACCTGCGCTGCTGGAGCAAGAAGACAGCGGAGGCCCAGCTGGGGATGGCCTCCCAACGTGGGAGGGGTTCCCGTTGCACCATGACCCCCCTGATGTTCCGGATCCTGGCGGTGGTGTATCCGGAGTTGGATGGGCACTTGAGGGCATCACAGCAGCCACAAGGGGGTGAGTACACTCTCATTCAGCTGACTCTGCGGGCATTACGAGATGTCTGGGTGGGGGAGGTGGGCAGTGGGTTCCCCTAGGCCAGGGCGATCTTGGTAGGCAAGGTCCCTTGTGAGGCAGGGTCTGTGGCACCCCAACCCCACTAATGGTTAGTGCCATCTACACCTAGTCAGGCTCCTGTGACTTCCAGGTGTGCAGCAATCAGGCTTAGGCCTTGTACCCCATGGGCATGTGATTAATCTAGGAACTATAAGTGCATGGCGTAGTGCAGAGGGCTGCTGTGTCTGTTGTGTCCGCCAACGGTAGTGGTGTTACATGCACTGAACATGTCTTTCTCCTGTCTCCCCCCCCCCTTTTTGTGGTCTCCCTGTTCTTGTGTGCAATAGTATCATCAGGCGGAGGAGCATTGGCACCGGAGCAGGAGGGAGCTGCATCCCACTTGGCCCTGGAGGGCAAAACAACGGAGTCTGAAGCCATTAGCGGGACGGAGGGCGAGGGGAGCTCCACGGCGGGGACAGGAGCAGAGACCAGCGACTCCTCCTCTGATGGGAGCTCCCTTGCAGTGGCAAGCCCCTCTGTGCCCACCCCAACAACAGGTACAGCCGCCACCCCCCACCAGCACCGCCCTCCCAGCTGCCCCTCAGTGTGTGTTCCGTGGCCGCTCACCCAGGAGGGTGGGCATCTCCTTCGCCCCAGGCACCTCAGGCCCTGCCCCAGTCAGCCCTGCTGCCCTCAGTGAGGAGGCTATTGACCTCCTGTGATCCCTCAATGTTGGGTAGTCTACCATTCTGAATGCTATCCAGGGTGTTGAGGCATTTGCAACAAATAAATGCATACATGGAGGGCATTCATTCTGGCCAGGCAGCCCAACAGAGAGCATTTCAGGCTCTGGCCTCAGCACTGTTGGCAGCCATTGTCCCTGTGTCCAGCCTCCCCCCTCCAACTTCCTCCACCCAGACCGAATCCCCTGTACCTCAGCCTATCCCAAGCACACCATCAGACCAGCATGCACACACATCAACACACAAGAGTGGCTGAGGCAAACATAAGCACCACACATCTCACAGGCACTCACACAAGCATCATACCCATGCACACATACCAACATCCACTGCCTCCACTGTGTCCCCCTCCTCTACATCTTCCTCCTCCCTCCCAGTCTCGTCTCCACTCACACCTGCATGCACTACATCCTCAGCCACTACCTCCATCACCAGCACGCCCATTACCACACACCGCTCACGTGCACTCACCACCCCCACTACCATTCACACATCCCCAGTGTCCTCTACCAGTGTGTCTGTGAGCCCTCCTCCCAAAGTACACAAACACAGGCACACACTCACCCAACAGCCATCCACCTCACAACAATCTCCACCCCATGCACCTTCACCCAAATTCAGCAGACGTACACCTCCTACAACCACTACCTCTACCTCCACTCCCAAACCCCCTCCATCTACCCATATTTTTCCTGGCTAACATTGACCTCTTCCCTACACTTCCCCCCTATCCTCCCCCTAGGGCCTGGCTTTCCAGGTCCCAGCATAGCATCTCAGCCACCACATCCCCAGGCACAGTGGTGCCAGCAACAGAGGGGTCATGGAGTGCGCCAACCATCAGGGCTGCCAGTGTGCCACGTAGCGAGGGCAGGGACATTCCACCCCCTGCCAAGGTGAAAAAGGTGCCCACATCCCGGAGCGAGAAGCCGAAAACACCTGCCACCAAGGGGTCAGGGAAAACAAAAGGGGATAGTGTCAAGACAGCTTTGCCACCATCAAAGGTGGGGAAGGGCCAAAAGCTGAAGGGCCGGTCAGGAGAGGGCATGGTGGCACCGACTGAGGAACCAGTGTCACACCTTCTGTCCACGTCGATGCCAACCTGTACGGCGGAGAACACCGCCACCTGCACCGCCACAGACCCCACCGCCAGCACCGCTGCCACAGACACCGCCACCACAGACCCCGCCGCCAGCACCGCCGCACAGACCCCACCGCCAGCACCGCCGCCACAGACCCTGCCGCCAGCACTGCCACCACAGACCCCGCAGCCAACCCCGCTGCCACAGACCCGGCCGCAAGCACCGCCAGCCGCCCGGCGACATCCTCAGACAGAGGTACCACCGCAGACATGGCTACCATCCCCAGTGGTCAGTCGTCCGAGGCTGGTGGTGAGTTCCAGGACCCTGGGCAGCTTCCATGAAGCATCACTGTCATCACAGTTGTCACCTGCATATGAATGCGAAGCCGCAGCAGGGTGGGGTATGTCTCTGCCTACATGGCATATCATGCTACCTGTACCTCGGCAATCTCGTGGCACACACACCCAGGCGAGTGTATTGTTCTGGCCATACTGCACGTGGAGCACTCTGGGCACCAAGCCCCCTTCAGAGCCAGTGGAGATTTACATCCACTACCTCAGTCCTTGGCAGGATGAAGCACTCTGGGCACCATGCCCCCTCCAGAACCAGTGGAGTATCACATCCATTACCTCAGTCCTTGGCAGGATGAAGCACTCTGGGCACCATGCCCCCTCCAGAACCAGTGGACATTCATATCCACTACCTCAGTCCTTGGCAGGATGAAGCACTCTGGGCACCATGCCCCCTCCAGAACCAGTGGAGTATCACATCCACTTCCTCAGTCCTTGGCAGGATGAAGCACTCTAGGCACCATGCCCCCTCCAGAACCAGTGGAGATTCACATCCACTTCCTCAGTCCTTGGCAGGATGAAGCACTCTGGGCACCATGCCCCCTCCAGAACCAGTGGAGTATCACATCCACTACCTCAGTCCTTGGCAGGATAAAGCACTCTGGGCACCATGCCCCCTCCAGAACCAGTGGAGACTGTTATCCACTAGAGAGACTGTGGCTTTGCACTCCCCAGGATGCAGCAGTGGGCAACCCACCCACTGGAAAGACTTGAGAGACTGTGGCTTTGCACTCCCCAGGACCAAACTGTGGGCATGGAGCCCCCTCGTGGAGCAGTGGCATCGTGCGTTCATCAGGCTGAGGTGCCCCACCCTCCTCCTCCCCCTGTGGCACCTGTATATTTTCTATGTGATGCCCCTCCAGTGTTCTCTCCGTTTGGAGTCAGGTATCTAGTGTGGGCCTCGCCCATGCATTTTGGGGCCAGTGGTCCACGGACAATGATTGGTGCACTATCCGGACTTGTGTATTTGGTGTACATAATTGTATATACTGGGTTTTGTATTTTGATAATGATATTTCAGATGATTACATTCGTTCAAATCATTTCCTTTTGTCCTTGCGTTCTTCCAGGGGGCCAGGGGGGTGTATATGTAATGTTGCAGCATGTGTTTGTGTGTATGGTGTTGTGGGTGAGGGTGGGGATGTTGCATGGTGCGTGTGTGTGTCACTCTCTTTTCCGTCCCCCCTCCCCTGTGTTGTAGGTGCGGTACTCACCATGGTCGTTGCTGCCGTTGTTGGAGCTCCTGATAGAGGAGCAGGAAGACCATCGCCGGCAGTATCTGCAATTCAGGCTCCATGGCGTTCTGGTTCCTCGTAGGGTGTGGATAGGTGAGTGTTTCCCTTCTGTGTACTGTTTCCGCAGTGTTTTTATTTGCGTTGGTTCCGCCCCGGAAAAGGTGGCGGATAGGCCTGTTGTGATAGGATGGGCGGTACATTGTCTCCCGCCTGTCTGTTGGTGGTGTCCGCCGCGCTGTTTGTTTGTACCGCCATGGCGGTCAGAGTGTTAAAGTGGCTGTTTATGTTGGCCGCCACCGTCGTAAGCCCAGTTTCTTCCGCCGTCCTGTTGGCGGTATTACCGCCGCTTTAACACTGACCGCCAGGGTTGTAATGAGGGCCATAATCTTTTGGGGCAGATATATAGACAACATCTTACTTATTTGGCAGGGCCAAGAATCAGAACTTCAACTTTTCCTTGAATCCCTCACACCAAATAGATGGAACATTGAAATCACATATCAGTTCTCCAGAACTACAGAAGAATATTTGGATGTGACTTTGTATATTGAAAATGACCAATTACACACTCGCTTTCACAGGAAGAGCACAGCAGCCAACTCCATCCTACACGCCTCCAGCTGTCACCCATTGAGTACAATTTGCAATATTCCAGCAGGAGAATTTAGACGAGCAAGATTGAACTGCAGTAACATATCTGTTTACGAGATAGTCTCCTCTGAAATTGTTCAACGCCTTTCTACTAGAGGTTATAACATCTCAAGCCTAAAGAAGACCGAGAAACACTTTGCCAAAATCGATCGAAATACCTTGATAGATAAGTCTAACACCAGATCAAAGAATTCTCCCGTCCGCTTTATTACACACTTTCATAATGGCCACTATGTCATTCGTAAACTACTTCAAAAACACTGGTACTTATTATACAACAACCCGTCTATCAATCAACACATTTCACCCCATCCTCGGATAGGCTTTTAAAGAGCTCCCAATCTCAGAGACAAAGTTTGTTCCTCGTTTTACTCAGAGAAACCCTCTATTCAAGGCTTTTTACGACCTCCTAAGGATTTTTATACCTGTACTAAGTGCTCCGTTTGCAAATTTGGAATAACCAAAACCAAATCAAGCTCCATCAATAATCAACCGTTCCTGATTCGAGATTTCATCAACTGTGAAAGTACAAATACAGTCTACCTTATCAACTGTCCATGCAATAAACCTTACATAGGAAGTACAGCCAGAGCACTGAAAATTCGGATCCAGGAACACTACTGTAATATACAAAAAATGACATCACAGTCCCTTTCGTTGAACACTTTGTCAAATGTCACCCTCATACACAATCGTTCATATTCTGTGGCTTGATGCATCTAAAACCACATCCGCGGGGAAGTAACCTCGAACTTCAGCTACGACGGAATGAAAGCTGACTTATCGTTCGTTTTGACACCGTAAGAAAAGGTCTCAACAAGGATCCAGAGTGGCACTATTGGCTTCATTAGTTAAGACTGAATAATATTTCTTGATGAACTCTTCCACTTTTTCCATATTATAACTGTTTCATTTGATATAAAGTTTGTACAAGATTCAAGCATTTCATTTTTCTTTGCAAAATTATTCAGAATTTGTTTTTAGGGTCTTACTGATGATACATGTACAAAACTGACTATCTTCATATAGATATATATCTTTTCATTTATTATCAATCTTTTTTGTATTATAAAATGTTACTGTTGTAACTATGGCTTGTCACATCTAACTGCATCAGCATTGTGGTTATCAGTTTTTCTCTCTTTCTTTTTTCTCTCTCTCTTCTTTCGATCTTCATAGTTTACTTAAAATATATTCAAGCCACATCATATTTCACACTCATTACCATTTGATAGCGAGCCTGCACATATAACCAAATCCAAGGTCTCCTTAGTTCGAATTTCCTCATCTTTATTTTATATCTATTACTAGTTTACATAGTATATACACCATGACTAACCCTTGCGGAATTCTTTGGCAGCTATATAATTTTTTTTTTATTCAAGTAGTTTATTTAAGAAATCTGTCCCCTTCCAGTAGTTACACATAACCTCACTTACACTTAATAACACAACATGGCCGATATTTTAGCCATATCATACTTTTCAAAATAGTGCTTATTTTCAATATACCTGTAGCCAAATTCTTAAATCCTATAAATATTCTAATATAGAACCTTTTTCATAAATACAATGTAATGCATAGTTTTCACAGGCATAATACATGCCTTTTCATGCACAAACGACAATATGTTGATTCGCGCTTCCAGATGGCGCTTCCCTAATACTTCAGTTATCCCTAGATCTCACATTAAAAATAAAAGTAGGACTTGTCCGTATCGCAGGATTAAATACCGCAATATGCTCACTCGTGTCTTTTGACACATCCAAGATGGCACCTCACCATAACGCGGCTTTTCTTTTCTTCACCGTTTAGATTTCTGGTTGCTGTTCTTCGGGTAAGTTGGAGGAGTCCTCACTAATTTGTCTTTCTGGCTACTTTTTCCCTGTGGATTTCTACATAAATCTATAATTCTGGCTAACACTTTCTTATTACCATCACTAATAAACATTGTAAATGATTAAGGGGGTCATTCTGACCCTGGCGGCCGGTGACCGCCAGGGTCACCGACCACGGGAGCACCGCCAACAGGCTGGCGGTGCTCCCGAGGGCATTCTGACCGCGGCGGTTCAGCCGCGGTCAGAAAGGGTAAACCGGCGGTCTCCCGCCGGTTTACCGCTGCCCCAGTGAATCCTCCATGGCGGCGGAGCGCGCTCCGCCGCCATGAGGATTCAGACACCCCCTACCGCCATCCTGTTCATGGCGGGAAACCCGCCATGAACAGGATGGCGGTAGGGGGTGTCGCGGGGCCCCTGGGGGCCCCTGCAGTGCCCATGCCAATGGCATGGGCACTGCAGGGGCCCCCGTAAGAGGGCCCCAAAAAGTATTTCAGTGTCTGCTTTGCAGACACTGAAATACGCGACGGGTGCAACTGCACCCGTCGCACCCCTGCAACTACGCCGGCTCAATTCTGAGCCGGCGTCCTCGTTGCAGGGGCATTTCCTCTGGGCCGGCGGGCGCTCTTTTGGAGAGCGCCCGCCGGCCCAGAGGAAATGTTTGAATGGCCGCCGCGGTCTTTTGACCGCGGTGCGGTCATTTGGCGGCGGTACCTTGGCGGACGGCCTCCGCCGTCCGCCAAGGTTAAAATCACCCCCAAACTCTCTTGATAAAAAAGACCAACAGATGTGGTCAGATTAATCCCCGTTACTATATATTCCTTCTCACCATTGCAATTTTAACTCACACTGACTCTATTTTTATATATATTTTCTATATGCTGCCTATACCTTATCACTACTCAATACTGTATATTGCTCATAAAATTATGAAGTGCCATTACACTTTAACAATGTTTTCCACATTCAAACCTTACAAGTGACTCGCATCTGTCATATTTTTACATTTTTGTATTTAGATCAATTTTCTCAGTATGAGTCTTATCACTACTCTATACTGTATATTACTCATAAAATTATTAAGTGCCATTATGCTCTAATGATGTTTTCAACATTCAAACTTTACAAGTGATTCGCATCTGTCATAATTTTACATTTTTTATATTTAGATCAATATTCTCAGTATGAAAAAAGATTGCCATGAACACATCTATGGTATGGTTTTTTCGCCTCTTGCCCACATATTTCTACAAAGGACTGCATGTTTTGCGTGACTCCATGAGAATATCTGGACACCTTGGCTCGTTCACCTATATGTTATATATTCTATAAAGCTATGCTAGCACCGTTCTTACTGCTATGTCTCCTTGCTGATTCTATAGTACTCTAACTTCACTTTCAGTCACAGGTTCTTTGACACTTGTTCAATCTTGATTAACCAGGAGACGATTAGAATGAATCACACTGTGCTGCCTTTCTCAATGGCCTTCTCATTTGGATAATGGGTCTTTTTATTCACTGGGATCATCTTAGGGTCTTATACTTTCTCTGTTATGCTCTAGCTTAATAACCTTATTCAACATATCGTTCAACAGCACGGAAGGGTTACAGCCCAGCATGATCACACTAACCTCCCATAATGGGTAGGTTGCCTTTAATATCTGACTTGCATACTCTCCTTTACCTGCAGCCTTGAGAAAGCTCTAGGTGAACACAACACATGGGGCGAAACACGTGTCGGCTGTTCCACTTCATGCAACCTCATAAGCTTCTTCAATATTGGATCTCCATGACTGCATAAGAAACAGACTATTCTCTCATCTTGCAACCTCAAAATTCACATCTACGTTGGAAATGAAATGCTACATGTGATCTATCCTCAGAAAAGAGTTTGTTTGCACCTTTAACATAGGACATAAATGTACTTGAATCACACGTGGATCTGATGAATTATTCACTGCTTGCTACCTGCAATATGCAAATCTAATTCTATAACACTTATCTAGTGGGCACTCAACCCAAGTTACATTTGACTTTTGGTTCCTTTAGGGGACAACCGGTCCATACCCATATCTGAGTTCCCACTTACAAATTTGCTATTTTCTCCTGGCATTCCCTCAGGAAGGAAATTTGGACCTTTCCCGTCTATGGTTAAACTACTACAACCATCATGTAGCATTAGTAACTTCATCCAATTGAAAAATAACTGTGGCTATCTACTGAGATCCTACGCCGGTGTATATTAGAAATGTAAATATTAAAGATATTACCCGTTTATAAGCTCTAGACTTTATAACTGTCCTTTTCCTTTGAAATTTAGATTTTCCTAATAAACTATGAAGGAAAGTCTTAATTTTATTAAAGACATGGAGGCGATTGTTATGCATTCTTTTTAAGCTTTAATAAAACAGCAGTAGTCAAGAACTACATATCCCATGAGGCTTAGCAACAGACGGGCCAATGGGAACAAAAAACGTAATATAAACAGCATCAATGGGACAGAACCTAGGACCATAGAGTACCCAATTGACTGCAAGCAGCCCTCTTTTCATGTGTGAGCAGGTCAAATACAGTCATCGGATAAAGGTAAAATTGAGCCAATAATAGCAAACGCCAGGAAGAAGGTCAAAATTTCTTGGCAACAGGAGACCATCCAGGTGTAACTTGAAGAAATCTTTGGATCCTGAAGAAAGGCAGAGCAGGAAGACCGCAGTCCAGAAGTGGGAGAAGGACATCTGGCATCATCCAGAGGAAGGAGGCAATGCCGGGTTCACTGGGAGGGAAAGAAAAAAACACATTAGTAGTAACAGCGGTGGGATAATACTCGCCTCTGTGTCTGAAATAAAATTAAGACTTTCATTCATAGTTTACTAGGAAAATCTACATTTTATGTCAAGACCGGAGGCTCCTATTATGCTAGTTTAAAGCATATCAACTACCAGAGAAGTTGCAGTTTTTACAGGTTTACAATAAAATGTTCTAAAAACATTATTGTTAGACCAATCAGCTGACCTCAGAATGCCCTCTAGGCTAGAGCCTATCGAAAAAGTTTTAGAAGCCATGGCACCCCTGGAGGAATGGGCCCGAAGGTGGAAATATCAATTTGTGCTAACGACATAACCCACCTAACCCAATGAGCCAAGGTAGCAGAGGAAACTGGTTTATGGGGTTTTCGAAAAGAAATGAGGAGTTGGTGGAGGGAGGACATTCTAAGGTGGACAGTACGTTTCTCGTATTCCTTTAAAAATAGACCTACACAAAGTTTCGGTTTATTAGGAAAGAAAGGATAAAATAAAGAGTACAGATTGTTTTTTGTATGTTTGGTAACGTGAAATAAAACTCCTGTGGGCATTAGTTGGCGAGAAGAAACCTCAAGGGATTTGACATCAGACACACGTTTAATGGATATAAGAGACAATAACAGGGTCAGCTTTGCTGAAAGTATTTTTAAGGAAATGTCTGACTTCTCGGGCCATGAGAGGAACAGATTTAGAACTAGTGAAACATCCCAGAGATAGGTGTATTTTGAAGAAGGTGGTTTGGAAAGTTTTACTCCCTTTAGTAAACAGCAAACTAGGGGATGTTCTCTGAAAGGTTTGCCGTTGATGTGTTGATGATGCATTGAAATGGCTGATCTGTAGAGATTTATGGTTCTATAAGACTTACCGGAAATGGCTTCAGCAACAAATAGTTAATGATAAAATTTATATTGGTTGAAAATGGAATCGATACATTTTCCCACACACCAGCTAGACCAAAGAGACCAGGCTGATTTGTAAGCTTTTCTTGTGCCGGGAGCCCAGGCATTGTTGATAAATTCTGCAGCTTCTGCCGAAATAACAGTGGTTTGTTGGGACATCCTGAAACCCCCCAGGCTGATAAGATTAGGAACTTGTTGAGAATAAGGTTGTGGGGAGACCCTGAGGGGTCTAAAAGAAGAGAAGGAAAAGTCAGAATAAGGAGAGGAAAGTCTGTTGATAATTCGAGAAGAGGGGAAACCAAACTTGAGACTGCCAGAATGGTGTAACCATGAATAAAGAGGCTTTCTGGCATCTGACTTGAGCTAAAACTCTAAAATGAAAGGAGGGAAGGCATAGTTGATTGACGGAGACTAGTCTTGAACGAATGCATCTGTTGCCATCGCTAAAGGATCTGGATGCCAACTGAAAAAAGCGTGGGAAATGCGAATTGACAGGAGGCAAAGAGATCTATATGGGAAGGACCTCATTTGTTCAGAAGGATTTGAAAGACAGAGGGATGAAGTTTCCAATCGCTGTAATCCCTGAGATGGCAAGAATGCCAATCTGCTATGGAATTTTGGGAATCTGGGAGGTACTCCGCTAGAAGAGAAAACTTGTGGGACAGACAGAACTCCCAAAAACTGTTTTTTGCTAAAAGAGCTAAAGGTTTTGATTCGGTTCCTCCAAGATGATTTATGTATCGGACATCTGACACGTTGCCCATTCGAAGGAGAATAGAGCATTGTACTCTGTGTTTTGCAGAACTTTTGATCGCAGAGGAGCCCGCAAGCATCTCTAAACAGTTTATGTGCAATCTGGACTCCTTTGCGGACCATGTACTGCCAGTTGATATTGGTCCGCAAGGGGCGCCCCAGCCCGTAAGGCTTGCATCTGATTCTAATACAAGATTTGGCGCAGATGGGAAGCTCGTTCTGCCATTCCAGGCGTCTAAGTGGTGTATCCACCATTGAATCTCTAGCCGAAATTCTGAAACTAGCATTATAAGATCGGAAAAGGCGAGACCTTTGCGCAAATGAAGGCTTTTTAGGCGTTGTAAAGCTCGATAGTGGAGAGATCCTGGGAAAATTGCTTGAATGGAGGAAGTAAGAAGTCCTTCCACTCTTGCGAGGGACCTGAGGGAGATCTGATCTTTGTGAAGAGTGTGAATGAGTTCTTTTTTGATGGCGGGAACCTTTAAAGGAGGAAGATGGAGAGTAGCTGTTGTAGAATCTATAAGGAAACCTAAGAATTCTATTCGCTGAGTAGGGATCACAGAGGACCTTTCTGAATCTATAATAAAGCCCAGGTCTGAAAGGAGAGAAGAGGTTATCTGAAGATGAGCATAAAGAGATTGTATGTTTTGGTGCATGAGAAGGATGTCGTCTAAATAAATTATTAGTTTGATACCTAGTGATCAGAGACGGGCAGCAATCGGTTTCATTAGTTTTGTGAAACACCAGGGAGTCAAAGAGAGCCTGAAGGGAGGAAAACTGATACGTTTTGAAAGCCATTGAAATTGGAAGCATTTTCTTGAGTTGGATGGAAAGGAATGGTAAGATAGGCATCTTGTAGATCCAGTCTCACCAGCCAATTGTTTTGAAGTAAAATATCTCTGAGATGGATTATAGTTTCCATTAAGAACTCATGAACCCCGAGGGATCGGGAAGGGAAGTCTGAATAGCGTTTTTCTGAATGAGGTACTGAACCTCTAATGTAATGAGAGAACACATTTCTGCTGAAAATTTTGGAGAGGGAGGGAAAATGATTTGAGATGGAGGGGAGTATAGTTCTATGAAATAACCTTGAACTGTATGTAGTACCCAAGGGTCTGAAGAAATAGAACGCCATTTTGGAAGAAAATATTGAAGGTGTCCTCCCACGGGAAGGTCAGAAAATGGGCTTACCTTGACAATTGTTTGGTATGGCGTAACGTCCGCGGTTGTGGAAACCTCTGGACCTCTGAGGGTAGAAATGGGGTTTTTCAAAGAATGTTGGGCTTTGTCTATAGAAGAAAAGGTTGTGATGTATCTACTAAGATACCCGATGAAAGAGTCTCCAAAAAGTTTACCATCTGCTTGAATGCCTGGGTTGAGCGAAGCGAGATTCACCAGTTTCGGGTCCAATTTTAAAAGTAAACCTTTTCGAATCTCATGTAAATAGCGGAGTTGGCGTTACCTAAAAGACAAAAGGCTCTTTGAATCTAAAGGGAGAGCTCTGTAGGATTGATAGTAGAATCCTCCAATCTGGCTGATTCAGCCAGGTCAAAAATGCGGACCAACTACTTCCAGAAGTTTATCCTGGCATGTTGTCCAGGCTTTATCAACCCCTTTTCAAGGGTCCTTGCCAAATTTAGTGAAGAAGGTAATTAGGGATTTATCGATGGCAGGGGTGATAGTAATATTAGAAGGTAAAGAAGGTTAGGACACTCTGATTTTTCACTTTGCTCGAGTTTGTTTGTCCAAAGGAAGACGTAGACGGGAAGAGATATAGGCCCTCATCGTTTTCACCGCTGTGTTCAGGCCGGCGGTCATTCTACTGACTGCCAGCCCCTCTGGGACCCCGCTGGCCGTATTATGAACATTTTGCTGGGCCGGTGGGCGGAAACATTGTTTCTGCCCGCCAGCCCAGCAGAATTCCTGGCCGGGACATTGCCGGCAGTTCCACATGGAGCTGCCGTCAATGCCTCAGTGCGGCGGGTGCAGCTGTGTGATGGGGCACTGCACAGGGGCCCCTGCACTGCCCATGCCAAGTGCATAGGCCCCCAGTGGGCCCCCAAATCGCCCCAAGATACCCAATCAGCCAGCCTTTCCCTGGCGGTGTGACCCGCCGGGAAAAGGCTGGCTGAAGGGGTATCATTATCCGGAGCCCTGTCAGATAGGAAATCACCGCCCGCCAGCGTTACTGCTGGTGGCGGCAGTGTATTCCGCCGTGGGGTTTTGGGTGGGACATTATATGGCGGTCCGGGCCGCCATGTTGGATGGCGATATTTCCCGCCTCTGTCGGCATGGCGGCCCAGACCGCCAAGATCATAATAAGGGCCATAGTCTCCAACATGGGCAGAAGGTAACTATTCAGTGGAATTGGGGTGGTGGATAAGGGTAGGGTCAAACATAGGGACTCTGTCAGAATCCACAATGGAAAAAGACGGTGTGGGGAGAAGAGGTGGAAAAACTGTCACCAGTCATATCTGATTGGATTAAATCATTCATATCATCATCGTCATCCGTGTCCAATACATTAGATATGACAATCTTTTTTGGCGCATCATCTGTATTTTTTGTTTTTGATTTACATTTGGAAGGCAAAGGGATGTTACAATTTTCTGAAGAATTCCCCTCCTTACATGGAGGCCTGGGAGGAACTAAATCCTCAATTTGGTGTGAGGAAATCTCACTTATCAGTTTTGCGCCAGTAGAAGAATTTTTCTTTTGAGTTAACGGATTTAATTTGCGTTTTCTGCTTTCCCCTGCAGAATGGCCCAGTAAAGTATTGGACATCATACTTTTGACTGAATTTTCAATGTTTTTTTTAAATTTTGTCCATAGAAGCCTGTAAGGCTTGTTCCACAGAGGACTGTGTAAAATTATTTAGGTCCTGAGAAAAAGATTCCCCAACCTCATTGATGTCAGGCATCAAAGGGGAACTGTCAGCCTCCATAATGGAAGAAAGGATGTAAAAAAAAGAAGTTTGTGGAAAATAACAGTAAAGAAAGAGTTAACTGAGCAGGAGATAAACAGGGACACTCCCCTGAGGCTTGGAAGCAAAGCTGGTAGCTCGAGAATAGTGGGGGAGGGCAAGGTTGCGCCCCCTGCAGCTGTACAGTCCCAGGAGGCTTGAGAGGAAGTGGTGTGAGGAAATTAGAGCCGCTGGCACTGAAACGGCTCAAAGGAGAAATAATGCGTGTTTGGAAGCAGCGTTGCAATCTAGACTCCTCTTTAATGAGGGTAGACGCGGTAAGGAGACGTTGGAACGGTGCAACGGTTGCAAGAAAAAAACTTTATAGCGCATGTGATGAAACAAAACTAAAGGAAAAAGTGAAGGTAAATAATTGAGAAGAGCGCGAGGAAACAGCGCAACGAGTAAACGGAAAGCGTGCTTTCCTAAATACTCAAACAATAAACGACATATAATGTAATAAGCGTAATAACATTTTGAGAGACCAACAAAAAGAGTACTTCTCTTGACTGCGAGCGGCAAGAAAAGAGGGCTGCTTGCAGTCAAGTGGGTACTCTATGGTCCTAGGGTCTATCCCGTTGGTGCTGTTTATGTTACGTTTTTTGATGCCGTTGGCCAGCCTGTTGCTAATCCTCATGGGATATGTAGTTTTTGACTGCTGCTGTTTTATTAAAGCTCGAAAAGAATGCATAATAGGAGCCTCTGTTCTTGACATAAAATTCTATGTTCTACATTCAAATATTGCCCTTGATCTGAGTGCTAAACCAGATGACACATGATTGCTGGCGTCTGCATCTACTTGACACTGTGATTGCTGCGACTGCTCGCCTGTGTTGAAGACGAGTACGCGTACTGCCATGCTCTTCCTCCTGATCATCGCAATCAGCGTTGGAACCATACCACACTGGAACCTGGAATCGCTACATTGTGCTGCACTCGGAATTAATGAACTGAGGAGTCACTCCCTTACTTCACGTTTCGTTGTAGCGTGGTGAGGCAGAGTGGATCAAAGGTAAATCTTGGATGTCTTATTACTGGTGGTGTGATAAAAAGGTCAGCGGCTGGGTTGTGGTGGGGAAACCATGTTAGCCCAGCGGGGAGCTGCAAGGAGTTCGGGAAGTGCGTGGAAGTGTCACTTGAAGCACGACATAGAGAAAAATTAGGGGTAGTAGTACACCTTAAGCAGCTGTAGAGACTATAAAAGGTGAATTTATTGGGTGGAGGCAGTGGCAGGCTCGTGGCAGGCTTGTGGTGCACACTTGACTATATCTGGATAGCAGAGGTAAGTGGTTGATGGTGAGGACAGTGTCCTGGTGGAATCAAGGGGATCAGTGAGAAGGTGGAAAATACTTTTTTCCCTGGTTGAGTTGGCCAGGACATTGGGAGAAGATGAAGTGGCAGGACCATGGCGCCTACATGCAATCCAAGCCGTAATAAAAAATGGTGCCAGGAAATGGCAAACTACGAAAGGGGCAGAATTGCCATATTAGGATGGCTAATATCACTATAATGGGAGAAGGGAACATGGATGAAATCCCTAGAGAAGAAATGGTAAAAACAAGGACCAGAGGTCAAAGGAAGCAATCCCTTTATACCCCCTGCGAAAGGAGATGGGGGTACGTCAGTTACTGAATCAATCAAAGAGTTTGCATGGAAACATTTTAAAAGAAAACAGTTCTCTTCTGAACCTCGGTTGAGCAGAGAAGGGCAGTTAATGAATGGTGCGAATGGCACCCAGTTATCATTAGATTTCAGCGTATCCTCTTTTAATCAACAAGATATATTAAGACCAGAATGAATTACTACGGGAACCATGGTTTTCCTCATCACCCCAGCTCTTCTCCTCCCTCAAGAATAGAGGCCCACAAGTGGAGGGGAAGGACGCGGGACAGATATTGAGCAACATAGCCTGGAATCTATCATATATAGAGGAGGACAGAAGGAACAGGAGAAGCGAGTGGAGCAGTTCCTGGATGCAGTAAACCAAGCTAATGAAGAAACAGTGCAAAACTCTACCCTAGATTTAGAGATCTCAGCATCACCATCAGCTTCTTTGCTGGACATTATGATGATATTGCAAAGAACTTTGCAAGGCTTGTTGAAGGTATCCATGATGAATAATTATATTTTAAAACCTCAATATGACCAGCTGCATGATATTGTGGGTGAATTAAAACAAATTAAGGAAATAGTGCCACCCATTGTAAGCCCTGTAGAAGGAACTAAACAAACAGCGGAAATCCTAGCCCATCAGTAGGCAAAAAAGGAAGGCTCCCGGTAAATGTGTATATATCTAGATACCCAATGCTGTGGGGAATCTACAAGATATAGGCAATATATCTCAAATTCGAAAAGTGAGGAGTGGTTTAGGGAAGGTAAAAAATGAGAAGTGGCAAAAGTAGAAAAAGAAGGTCACAGGTGTAGCTGGAGGGCAGAAAAGGTAGGCGATGGGTCAAAAGGAAAACAAAGCAGTAACCACCAAAAAGGTGGGATATCATGAAGGAGAGCAATTGGAATTTCAAGGCAGAATGAGGAGAAAAAGTCAACAATCCAAAAATAAGAGGGAGAGTAGTATTAGCAAACAGGCGTCCAAGCAAAAAGGAAGGTGAGACTCCGAGGAACAAATGGGGAAAGGGAGGGAAACAGAAACATCAGGTATTAGCACTAAGAAGAAGGGAAAGTGAGACCTCCAGAAATAGTAAGTAGAGATGGAAGTGGCTTGTGGCTATATTTTGAACCAATTCTACAGGGGAAAAGTGGGAAAAAGGTAAGAAAGCTACTACCCTTAAGTCTGTCCCAATTAATTTTTTCCTTTTCCAAATGCTCTAACTTTAAAGCAATCGGGACTAAAGAACTTAGGCAGGTGGGCTTCATGAAAAATTATAAGGGGAATGATGTTACGAGAGTCCAGTTGTATTCAGGGCTGGTAAAGACTGTATTTATATAAGCAGAGCATGATGTGTTAAAAGGCAGGTATTAGGTTAGTCCCACAACTAGAAATGGTCAAGCCAGAAAATCATGAAAGTCTTTTTTTAAGGCACCATGAAAAATTAAAACCAAGGCAGGTCAAGCTGATTGACCAGGAATGCAGGCATACGGAAGATCTTGAAATTACTGTCTCTCATTTCTAAACAACAAGACCTGGGAGTGAATTTAATCATGAAAATAAGTACTCCGTCCTTTCCTCACCAGTGTATAAGGATGATGGATGGCTTAGCAACATTAATCTGGATGTTGAGTTGTCACACAGCCTTGAGATATTAACATGGAATGTCAATAGATTTGAGAGGACATCAACATTAGAAAACCTGTGGAGGATAGTTAGCCTCCATGAGATTGTATGTTTGCAAGAAACCCCAAGAAACCCCATAATGGATGGTTTTGTTCAGCTGAATAGGCCTGCAAAAAGGAGTCATCAGGGGCATCCATCTGGGGGGTTAGTAACATTGGTATCTACACATATAGCCAAAAGGGTGATACCCTTGGCAGTTCATTGTAACTGGCTGGTAGCTTGTAGAGTGTATCTCCAGGACCCCAACCCCAGGTACAAATGCATGGTAGTGAGGAATGTGCACGTGCAGGGGGGACTGAGGAGTATAGGTCTGAAATTAGGAGATTTAAGCAAGATATAGATACAATGAGCTAAACTTATCATAAAGATCTGCTCATTCTGCTGGGAGATTTCAATCTTAAACTTGATTCACGAAGAGTTGATGCATGGTTTAAAGAGTTATTGATTTCATATAAGATTAGGGCTGCTAGCTTTCCCAAAGCCAGTCGGGCGGCATGAGACATAGTTCTAGGAAATTATTTAGAATCAAAGGGTTTAGTTTGTTTAAATGGAAGAATGAAGCCTGACTGTTCTGCGAACCGCACATACAAGATATGTCTGTAACCCTGCCCAATAGATTATGTTTTTATTAGGGGTGGTTGAATAATTCAGCTCCACTGTCAGAGTTCCGAAAACCTCTGCAAAGTGACGCAGAGCGGACTTTTTCTCTCGGTTGCCAACATTAAGTTGTCAAGCGAGAGAAATTGCAAAGCTGCCTAGCGCAAGCAAGATTTCTGAACGCAAGCGGTTGCATTAGGCTGCAACCGCTCGTGATGAGAAACCTGCTGCTCGCATTGAGGAAGCTGCCACTCAAGTAGAAAATCTACTTGAGCTGCAGAAAGCAGAGTTAGCAGCCTCTGGAGCCCCGTGTGATGCCGTTCACTCTGATTTTATAGCACAGGAGAAACTCCTGGTTCTGAAAATTAGCAGGACTTACCCAAATTCAGCCGCCCGCGGAACTCTGTTTAGCACGGTGGAGTTTTTTGGCACTTCACGGAGTTTCACGTAGCAGAACTATGTTAAAGTTAGTGGCTTCCAGATGATTCAAGGTGAGGAAAGTGATGACTTTCCCTTCAAATATAAACTAGTGGGAGGTGAAAGAAGGCAGCGAGCTACAGTAATCCCAGTACAACTGGGCAAGCCAAGACGTCTTACTACTAGGTTGACTAAAGAGGGTATGGAAAAATTTGCCAATTTCCAGCAGAATCCAGTATTAATTAGTGCCCCCATAAACAACATAGGATGGTATGAAAACAAAATAGCCATGTGATCCATTGTTTGATGGTTAAATTTAAAAGAAATATAACTAGTGATATTAGGAACCAGAGAAAAATAATGAAAGGACATGTTTGGTTTGAAAAGTAGTGTTGGAAATTAAAGGCCCAGGTAAGAAAAGGGGCAAGGAACCTCAAAAAAAGGTATACCTTTGAGAGCTATTATGATCTTGAGGAGAAAAGGAAAATGTATAAGATGCTTATTAGAAAACAGAAACAAATATATTAAGAGAAATGCTGGTGAAAGCTGATGGCAGCTATAGAATCAAGAAATGTAAAGAAGTTTTGGAAGTTAATATATGAAGGTTCTGGTAAGGTGCAAGGCATCATGAATTGTATGGTGGAATGAAGATGCCTAGGAAGAATATTTGGGAGAAATATGATATAAGGACAGAATAGGTAAGAAAGAGAACAATCCCTTGGTCTGGTATAGAAGACCATATTACGTCCCATTTTACTGTAAGCAATATGAGACGTATTATAGCTAACCTAACCATGACCAAGGCTTCTGGGCCTGACAGTCTTCCTGCCATGATAGTAAAGACTTGACCAGATTGGTGGGCTTAATTCTTCTCTGGGATGTTTGTGGCATTTTAAATATGAGTCAGATCCTAAAAAATTGGAGAGGGGCAATTATTAGGCCCATTCGTAAACAAGGTGATGTAAAAGCCCCCAATAATTGTAGGTTGATTAATCTTCTGGATATTGGAGAAAAGGTGTTCTGAGAAGGCTTAGGTAACGAGCTGAAGGAAATCATATTTTGCCCCCCAAACGGAGGATTTAATGAGGGTTACTCTACCATTGATCATTGTTTTTCCCTCTAGTCTATTGCACGGAAGTCAGTGGAGAAGAGGGATAGTTTGCACTGCTGCTTCGTTGACTTCTGGGCAGCATCCAATCTGGTAGATTGGAACTGCTTATGGGAAATCTTAATCAAGTACGATATTCTGAAGGGGTCTTTTAACTAAGATTAAGGAATTGCATAGTCAAAATTGGGTCTAGGTTATTATAGACTCGAATGAAGCCTGACAAAGAAAATACTGATTGAAAACGGATTAAGGCAGGGGTGCATTTTGGTACCCCTATTTTCCTCCAAATGTATAGTGGATCTACCATCAGCTCTAGTGGTAGATTGAGGCGCTAGCCCCAAAATGGATGGGAAGCATGTTGCATACCTTCTGTTTGCAGACGATCTCGCAATTTTAGATCAAATTGAGATGGGTCTGCAAAGGAACCTGGATAAATTTAGGGAATATTGTAGCCATAAAAAACTAGTGGTAAATTTGTAGAAAACTAAGTTTTGAGTTTTGGTTAAAAAAAAAACAACAAAGTTTAGCTGATCACTAGGGTCCACAAAGTTTGAAACAATGAAGGAATACAAGTACCTAGGACTATGGTTTGAGAAGTCTCTAAAAAGGAATACCCACTTTATTGAGAGTAAAGGCTCTCGCTCCAGTTAGTGGCCTGAAAAAAATGTAACAAGGACTATGGTGATATGTCATATAGGCCTGTTTAGAAAGCTTTTGTGGCCATGATTCCTTGCCAGTATCAGAATGGAGCTGAACCACTATATATATAAGTGGAAAACATTTATGGAACATTGAGGAGGGGAAAATCTTTGAAATGCTTGCTGTCCCTACCTAGGTTTCCCATGGCCCATGCCATAAGAATGGAGATGGGCTTGGTGTCATAGACTATACTGCCCAGAGTGGTGGTAATAGGACTTTGGCAACGGTTGAATACTGTGGAGGAGAATAAGGTATTGCAATGGTGTAAAAACAAAATTCAGAAAAGTTAATTAATGTGGTCTAATAGGGTTAGAAAAAGTCTATAGGGTTATGAGGGTTATGTGGTGCCCACAGAATTTACAAATAGAGGTTGCCGTCGTTCAGGCATGCGGTGTTCCAGCATGCGTTGTTCCAACATACATTCAGGAATGGGAAGCGGCTGAGAGAGTGTAGTTTAAATAACATATATTAAAATGAAATGCTCATATCAAGGCTTAATGATGTTGCATAGAAAATGACAATAATAGTGATTTTGCTTAAACGTGCATTTGAATTATGACTATAATGTGTGTGGCCACCAATGTATACGCAAACTAATAAATCATAAATAGAATCATTAATGCTATGGTTAATCAAGTTATATTAACGATTATGATATTGCATTTATATTGAAAATCTCATAGGCCTTAAGTTAGCGTGAGCTATGGGTTTTAGCTGCCTGGCTCTCATATTAAAAGCATTTTTCTGTTTTTCAGCGTGCTGACTCGCAAAGGGCCATGACCCTGCAAAATGTTATTTTTCTTCAACTCAATGTATCAGTACAATCCTGTTCTCATCCGCATGCTTGCTGCTTTAGTATGGGTTTATACACGAAGTTGAAACAAATGTAGATTAATGTAATGTACAAGGACGTTTAAACCATGGACAAAGAAAGTCATGACCTGAGAAGACGTGCCAAGTTGTGAAGTAACCTCCGGATGTGCCACCTCCGAAGACGTCAATTATGAAGACCAATCAAAGTGTTATAAATTATCGTGGGGTGACAATTAGAATTACCTAATGTATAATTTGATAGTTTAAAGATAGTGGGGTATAGCAGATGTCCAATAGAAATTTGGGGGAAGGTATTACGAAAAAGGGATAAAAACCCATGTCACAGAAAGGTCGAGAGAACTAGGTAGGGAATGCTATTGATTTTATCCAGAAACTCTGTCACTCTGTTTGGTGACTTTGAGACTTATTAAAACCATCTTCACTCATAGACTGCCCTATACACTTCTCCTCCTTATTGAGGGAGGTGTCCCCTGTCCTTTAGACAAAGTTTAGACTGATGGCGTTTTGACCGATGTCCTGAAGACGAAGATTGACCCTGAGTGCTGACCTAATCCTTGGAGGGTAATTATGACAATGCAATTTGTAGTTTGTCTGATTGCTTTTCCTTTCTAGGCACCAACTGCTCATTTTGATAGAGACCATAGTTAGATGTTTTCTAAATTGGTGTTCTAAATTGTTTTTGCATGAAGCCCAACATGCTGATGCTAATTAGTGGTTAGGACAGGAGTTCACTTCAACTGACGCAAATAGACAAATGACGGACGTTACGCTATGCTGAACTGAGACATATATGGCATTTATTGTATTCTGATCTATGTTCACGCTGTGCTATGTCTTTATGTTTGTGATTCTTGCATTAATGAAATCTTATCACAGTTGCCATATTGTGACTATGCTCTTATGCTTCCTGATATTGAGATTCGTAGATTGTAATCAATAGGGAATAAAATTCATAAAATTTTACCAAGGTGTGGTTATTCATGGCTGAAAGGTCATGATTGCGTCAACAAATTGATTGATGTCTTTATATAAAGTAAAGTGCATTGTGGTGGTGAATATTGATGACATTATTGATATATTGCTTGACATATTGATCAGTTATCTCGTCCTACGGTGTCTCTCCACTGGGTCACAAGATTCATTGGCCTAAAACGAGTCCTAATGTGTAATAAATTAACATAGAAGGACGCGTTAGCATGGCCTTAACCACGACTCCCTAACAACGAAGTCGTGGACAACGAAAGCGGAACAATGCCTTCCTTGTTTGGTTCCTTAACCACGCATGTGCTGAACCACGCACATGCATGGTTAAGGCACAGAAGAAGGGACTCGGCTGAGGAGAACGATGTGGTCAAGTAAGTGGGGCTGTTTTAGGGGTGGGGGGTCGGGGTATTTTTAATCTTAGGGTTAGGGATGCGGGGTGGTTTCGGTTTAGGGGCAGGGGAGGGGGGTTGGGGTATTGTTTAGTTTTAGGGGCGGGGTGGGGGGTCGGTATTTTTAGTTTTGGGTGGGTAGGGTGGTTTAGGGGTAGGGAAGGGGGGTCGGGTTATTTTTAGTTTTAGGGGCAGGGGTCGGGGTATTTTTAGTTTTTGCGGGTGGGGGGGTCGGGTGGTTTAGGGGCTGGGGTGAGGGGTTGGGGTGGTTTTGGGTTTTAGGGGTGGGCTGGGGAGTCGCGGTCATTTTGGGGGTGGGAGTTGGGGTGGTTTTAGGTTTTAGAGGTGGGGGTTGTGGTGGTTTTAGGGGCAGGGATGGGGGTTGGGGTAGTTTAGGTTTTAGGGACAGGGTGGGGGGGTTGGGGTTGTTTTAGGGACGGGGTGGGGGTTTGGTGTTGTTTTAAGTTTTAGGGGCAGGGTGGGGGGGTTAGTGTGGTTTTAGTTATAGGGGGCCAGGGGGGGACGCATGCTGGAACCATGCATGCCGTTCACTAATGCCTTTACCAGGAATGCCTTTACAACGAAAAATCATTGTTAAGGCATTCGTGGTAAAGGCATTAGTGATAACAATGCGGTCATTGTTCCAACCGCGTTGTTCAGGCATGCGTTGTTCCGACATACATTTGTAAGGAATAGTCCCCGAATTACAATCAACAGTATCTTGAGGGAAAAATATCAGTCTCTTTGGTGTGTAATTCATGGCAGAATGAAGCTTGTTTTCTGTATGTGGATATATTACTGAATCGCTAGCACAGAAGTGAATTGCTACGTCTAAGGATTGGAAGTAATCCTTGTTTTACTAATGATAAGCTACAAATGGTGATGATTAATTCAGGGGGAATCGTACATGTGGTTTAAATACTTGGGGGCATATTTACAATTCCCTTGCGCCTCCTTGCGCCACACAGGCATCATTTTTTTAATGCTAATGTGGCATTAAGGAGACAATTTCCCCACACCAGATTTATAAAGTGGCGCAATGCATGCATTGCGCCACTTTGTACACCCTTGCGCCACATTATGCCTGCGCCAGGCATAATGTATGCTGGGGGGCTTTCTGTCGAAGAGAAGCACGAAAAAACTAGCGCAGTGAAATTTACAACATTTCACTGCACCATTTTTTCCATCATTTTTAAGACCAGTCATTAAAATGATGCACCCATTATATTCAATGGGTCTCTCTGTTCTTTGCTGCCGTAGCATGAACATTTTTGGCGCTAGTGTAGCAAAGTGCCACAGTAGAGTCAACATTTTTGGTGCTATTGTGCTAATGACCACCATCGTGTGCCATATTATAAATACAGCGCAACCATGGTGTCGTTAGGTGCCGGTAGGGGGCACAAGAAAAGTGACGCATCAGTCTATGTTGCGCCACTTTGTAGTAAATATGCCCCTTAGTGCGATATTTTACATATTTTATTGCATTACTTAAAAGTTTTGACTCTATGGAAAATGACCTTACATCCAGTATGGTATTAAATATTGAGTACAAGCGGTTAAACTATAAACCATAATGCATTATTTGGATATAGCATGTGCTATTGGGAGGTTTATGATTGCGGTAAAATAGGCTTTTATGTATATATGGTAGCTTTTATGATGAAAGTATTTATAAGATGGTGTATTTTTAGAATTTTGATTTCCAGGAATTTTAATGAGCAAATCATTTTATATGTTAACTATGTAGGTTTTTTTATTCAAGAACTGATTTGTGTATATATGTTATGTTTAGGGACAAAAGTCTAAATAAACATTTCTTTGACTGACTGACACTTGAATGACCCACATTTACATTGTCCAGGCTTACTGCTTTCAAATCAGCTTACCTGGTGGCCAATGTTTATTGTGCTCTCCCTTTTAAAGATGCTTTTGTCTCCAGTACAAGAGCTTGTCATCAAGTAATTCTAATTGAGTGAGGAGCAGATGAGCAGCTGTGGCAAACATGCTTCTTGATGTGCATGCAGACTGGAACCCCCATCTGCCAAATTATAAGAAGTTTTAAAAAACGTACATCTAGAGCGCAAATGAAAAATCTTACTGAAAGTACGGTTTGTTTTGAAAATGTGGAGGCTCAACTGTGGAGCTGCATTAAAGGGCCTGTGGTACAGAACATGCATAACTCCTAGCGAACCCATTGGGCGATGACCAAACATACACAAATGCACTTAGTCAGAGCAAAGATACAAACAGGCAATTTTTGTCAAATTATAATAGTGTCCATTTGTACTATTTGAAACTCTGTGCGATAGTTTACTAACATCTTGCGAGAAATGATTTATATTCTTGTGTTAATTAGTCCTATGGAACATAAACTTCAAACCCAACTCCCAGGTAATATAATTATGGTTCAAATCAATGTTAAATTCTACTAGTGAAACAAGTAAAGATATCTTTTGTTTCCAAAGCTATTTGCCGGCTGCCACTCTGGTGCTTGCAAGGATCTGCATTACTGGTTTGATAGTATTCATGGTGGATTCTGTTTAAAGTAGCTCCTGACTTCTTTTTTCAAGGGTCAGAGGATGCAACAGACGTGGATATTTATCAACGTAGATAAAAACATTAGACAGTTTTCATCCCAGTTGGAACAATCGTCTTGAAAACTCATAAAAGGGAAAAGAGTGGGAGGGAAGTGGGTTAAAGCCACTCCATGGCAGGAAGGTTGGGAATGCAAGTTCCATGCTAGAAAGAACATCGGCAATCATTTATTATTGATTGGTTATTTCAGGTGGGTGTTTGTGTGGGCCTTGCTCAATTCTCAGTGAAGTCTGATAGTGCCATTAGTGGTGCAAACTGATAACGCTATCACTAGCTACTAAAAGCGTCCACCTCCTTCCATTCCTCTCTCCTATTTTGCTACAGGAGAGGAAAAATGCTATTATGTTGTTTTCTTTCCCATGTTGCTGGCATTCGTTTAGTAGAAGAGTGCTTGGCTTAGATGCCGGTAAGGTCCTACATGGTTTGGCAGTTAGCATCAAGTTGGTAATATTTAGGATATTTTATTAGGAAAGTCCTGAAATGTGGATATTAAGCCTGGTCTGGTAGTTCGGGCTGAGCTGTTCTCATGAGGAACAGGGTCAAGGCTGATTTGTTTATGGCTGGAGTCAAACTGAGGTGGCATGGTGGGCAAAATAAATAATGGATTGGGGCACGGCCTGAGCGATTGTCAGCGGCTGAGATTAATTCAAGATTTCGATCCATCACCTTGTTCTACTTGCATTTGCCACCCTAAGTGCTCCAGGTATGCCCAGATGTGGGTCCCGGGCTCACTGTGCCACTGGAACCAAGGTACAATTGGCTGAAGAGCCCTAACTGGGGCGAAACCGGTCCTGGGTTGCTTGTGTTCTGGAAGAGGGAGAACCTGGCCTTGCATGGTGAAAGCTGTCATGCATTCTCAAAACAGCGCTTTGAGGGTCTTGTCCACTGACATGGGCTCAAGCTTGTCCCTGCTTGACTGACAAGTAATATATCTATGAATAGTTGTTTTATCACTCTGATGCTTCTGGTGCTGGATATAGTTTCTATCCCCATGGGTGTGCCAGCAACAATGTACCTGAACTTCCATGATGCATACATATTCCAGGCCACAGTTTCTCTGTATGTGATGGTCACCTCACTTTTAAAAAAAACAGTGTGACACTGAAGAACATGGTGACCAATGCTGATATTACTAGTTTGCCTTTTCCCCTGTAAGATATGACACTGATTATGGCTATAAGATAGTTGTGGCCAACTGTGTCAGTTGGTCTGGGTTTCTTGAATATCCCCTTTCTACAATTAACATATTAGTAGTGAATTAAAACATGTTTTTACAGGCTGAATTCTGTTATGCATCTGTTCTTCTTGTTTGACTGCTTCTGTTACAACACACTGCCAGTTCCTGTAAAAGTTGTTAGCATTACAAATACCCTATGTCTGTTATACAGCAGATGGTGAGGGCACACTGCTAATCAAAAATTGAATGGTTAGCTTTTCCATCTATATCTACTGGCATAATTTTCACAGAACTGCATTATTTGTCTGATGAAAATAGAAATAGTAGGCTGCTGAGACACTCAGATCAGGATTGTTGCTAAATAGACTACTATTTGTGGTTGCAGAGGTCTTTGACTTTTTAGTAAGTTTTGGAACTGGTGAACTTGGTGAAAATATAAGAGCTGGAGTTGATGGGATTAGGGCCTGATTTAGAGTTTGGTGGATGGGTTACTCTATCACAGACGTGACCATTATCCTGCCTGCCTCCCGTATTATGATGTCAATACAATATAATGGAATCATAATGAAGCAGATGTGAAATCAGTTACATTTAAGACAGAGTAACCTCATCCGCCAAATTCTAGATCAGGCCCTTAGTTATGTTAACTGGTGTTTCTAATAGTTCATGAGTGTCATTTACAGTCCTCACTATCTCTTTGTCCTCCTCATCACTGTTGCTTCTGTGTATCCTTTGTGCCTGCCAGGTCCCAATGGAGTTGGGCATTTGGAAAAGATAATGCCTGCACCTTCTGCTAATATATGCAAAGGATGTCCAGAGGATATTGATTAGGCAGGGTTTGAAGCTTGACCCAGCTCAAGGATGAGTCTGTTATCCTGTCTTGATCTCAAAACTGAGTCACTGCAGAACAGGGAAATGGTCATATTGACACCTGATTAAGTGTGGCGCTGGGCTGTTCAAGAGGTGCTGTTCTCAGTTCATGGTGCTACTGACTCATGGTTTCCTGCAGTGACGCAGGTGTTGGGTAAGCCTAGAAAGTCTTATCAGTCACATTTTCAATTTTGGGACTCATTTCAGATATGGCAAGCAGCCCATCTCCCTGCCAGGTCCTTGGAGACTCTGGCCTTCATTCTGTTGTCCGAGAACAACATGCCACATTTAAAGGTTCCTGCGGGTATCAATGTGTCTTAGGTGCATCTGTTGGGGCAGCGGATGACTGAGCCATGCCTTATCTGGTGAATACAAGTAGGAAAAATCAATTATGGTCACCCCACCCTAAGTAGGGTAGGGCGACCACTGAGGATGCAGCAACTCTGTGATGGATGGACTGCCCAGAGAAAGATTTTTTACAGTAGAGCCAGCTTAGGCTCCAGTTTTTGAAATCCAGCAGTTCTGACTCCAAATGAGGCTGGGCAAAAACAGGTTTGGTCCGGCAGGAGTACCGTCAATTTATGACAGTTCTTCTATCTCACCAAACTATAAGTAAAGACCTATTTTTTCCTTGTGAGCTATGCTGCCTGCTTCAGCAGGACATGGCAGTGCATAATGCTGTAACTGGAGAGGGTCCTTAAAAGTTGGATATGACATGCCCGGTTTCCCAGCAAACCTTCTAGTTTTGAAACCAAAGATATATATGAACTTCACATCAGTGTGAGAACTTGGGGTGTTGGTGAGTGGGGTGGAAACCCTGCTCAAGCAACAGCCACAATACCTGTCTCAATGAACCACGAAAGTAATTGAATTAACCTGTGCTTAATCCTCTGGTGCCTTGGCACAAAAGCATTCAGGCTTAAATTAGAGGCAAAGTATGCAGCATACAAACAGTAATAAAGTAGAAACACATCCCAAGAAAAATACCACACCAATTCAGAAAAATAGAGTGAATATTTTTTAATTATTTTACACATTTGACAAAAATCCAATCAGTTGAACCAGAGTTATGAGTTTTTAAAATTTAAGGTAAAAACTAGTGCCTTGAACGCTATTACCGACCACGATGGAAGGCATGCAGGATACAAGGAGTGGATTGGGCCTAGGCTGTGCTTACCTTCAGACTTAAAAGAAATTTAATGGAAACATTTTTGAGTAGGTAAAGTTCAGTTGGACAAGGCTGCAGGAGGTTTCTGAGAAGAAGACGTCGTTGTTGGGGAGCCGCTAGATGATGTTTTGGTGAAGATTTCTACGTTGGGACTGAGGGCTTGATTTATGGATGGGTTACTCCATCATAATGGTGACATATATCTGGTCCACCGAAATTTCGGCAAAACAGGATATCCATCACTGTTATAACGAAGTAACCCATTTGCCAAGTTCTAAATCGGGCCCTTAGTCTATATTTTAGAAGTCAAAATTATCCAGCGGGACAAAGCTACAGGCTCCAAAAAGGCTGGATACTTCCCCGAAGTGCCTCTGAACAATATTTTCTGTTGCATAGAAGAAAGTAGCAGGAGCTGGCGCGAAGTCAGGCCAACTGGCGATGCACCTTGGGTGGATCAATGATCAGGTAAATCGTGGTCTCCTCTCATTTCTGAAAATACATTTTATCTAAACATTTTTTAAGTCACAAGTTTTAGATTTTGGCTATCTGGGCAACTTTAGCACCACTTCCAAGGGTCCAGGTCTGGAGAGGCGCCACTTGGGGAGTCAGGACTCACTTGGGCTATGTCCAGTGGCAGGTTCAAGATGGGTTCAGCCTTTTATGTCCCTGAGGCTTTGATCATGAGGGCAGCCAACTAGCCCTTGGAGTCAATCTGGTAGTCCTATATTCAAGCAGGTGAAAAGGGCTCAAGTAGCAGGGCAGGCATCTCAGGGTTCAAGGCAGGCTTCTGTTAGCAGAGCAGTCTTTCCAGGAGCAGCAAAGCAGTCTTCTAAAGTACACAGTAAGTCACAACAGCAGGCAATCCTCTGAGAGTCCTTCCACTAGTCCAGACAGTGAACTGAAGAGTGGGTCTGGGGGTCCTATTTTGATACCTGGTGCCTCATTTGAACTAGGAGACGTTTCTAGAGATACCCTGTGAAAAGTGCTTGGAATTCATCCAAGCCTGGGTATAAGGCAGGCTCCATGGACTAGTATAAAAGTCAGGCGCAGGTTATTGGTTTGCAAGTAGGGCTGTGCTTAGCTCTTCCTCCCATCCTGCCAGGGGTAGATCATCCAGGCACACCTAATCCCTGTATTATATGGCTGTTGGGGAGTAATATACAAAATCCAGCTGCCAACTACACCCAGTCATGTAACCCAGGAACAGTTGCAGGCACCTAATAAGACAGGAAAATGACAACTCTCTAAAAGTGGCATTTTCAAAATTGTAACTTTAATCTGACTTTACCATTTAATAGGGTTTTAAATTACAGTTTCTCAGATACCAAATAGGACTTTCCTGCTTGTCCCCAATCCAGTGTTAGCACTTATTACATGTTATAAGGTATACAAATGGGAGAGGTAGGTCTCACAGTATTAAAAACAAACTTGTGAGTTTTTCACTAACCAGTCATATGAAAACGTAAAATTAGATCTCCAACATTTTAATTGCAGTGCACCCTACCCTATGGGCTGCCTAGGGCCCACTTTAGGGGTGACTTCTATGTAGCAAAAGGGGAGTTTAAGCCTTGGCAAAGGAGTTATTTTGCAAAGCCATAATGGCAAATTAATAAACTGCATACAGCATACAGACATAGCCAACCAGGGATATGTTTTAAGGGCTACTTAAGTGGGTTGACCAACAAGTGCTGCAGGCCCACTAATAGCATTTAATTCACAGGTCCTGAGTATATGGTATACCACTTTACTAGGGACTTAAGAGTTAATTAAATATGCCAATCAGGTGTAAGCTATTTTTTCCATGGTTTAGGGGGTGAGAACAAGCACTTTAGCTCTGGTCACCAGAGCTAAAGTGCTCAGAATTCTAAGGCCAGCAAAACAATTCAGAAAAATAGGAGGGTGAAGACAAATGTTTGTGGGAAGACCACTCTAAGGCTGACAGGTCTAACAGTCATGTTTACAGATTTGTGGCCTAAGCATACCTTTGTGGAATATAGACTATTTGGGTGGGAGCATCTACAGACCACTCTTTGGTCATCTCATGCCCCCTCAATAATTGTATGCAGGAGCAGCTCATAGCTGTGGGGATTTATTAACACAATATATATGATTAGTCTAGGATTTGCTTTTTTTCCCTAATTACATATAGTGGCTCATATAAGGACAAAAGATCAAAGACTGTCATATTCTGATGATTTAGCATCACAATATTATCTGCACCACCATTTCTGGGGGACACTAGCATATTATAGGCATTAGCACAGCTAGAGAGTTGGGACAGTGTGTCAGAACTGAAAAAGGACAGTGTGAATACTCTAATACAACCAGGAAATAATGGCTGAGTATCCGAGGACCAATTTGGCCCCAATAGGCCTTGTGGTCAACAATGAGCCCAGGATATTTTTGTAAGAGAAAATCATTTTTAAAGAATTGGTGACTTATACCTTGGCGATGCACAAGAGACTGGCTAAAACAATATAAAACCCTAAGTTCAAATGAGCTACTTCAAGAAGAGTTTGAAGAAGTAAATAAAGACGTTTATGAAATTAAGGGGTTTTTGACCTAAAGCAAGAAAATAAACTTTAAAATAGACCTTAAGAAATATAAAAACGAAATCCTATTCCCAGAGAAATATAATGATTAACAAATGTACTTTCCTGAAACCAAAACGATAAGAGAATAAACTGGTCCCCCAGCTCTGATTTAGAAATGTAGACCAGTGCTGATTACTCTAGAAATCTGGGCATGTTACAAATTTCCTTTACCCTGAACATAGGTAGGTATAGGACAAATAACAAACATTGATAGGGGCATTACTTGATCCTGGTGAATACCTTGAACTCTTAGTTACCTGTGATCAGACAGATGAAACATGTCAAAATAAAGGATACTTGGGGAAATATGTCAACAGGCATCCATTAGAAACCGTTTTTAATCTTACCAGTGGTTCTGAAATGAAATGGAAACCAGTATGGTCTCTAGGTACATTTATTCATTCAATTCCTCTATAATTAGAAATATCTAATTGCCCCCTGCATCAAGCATGGTTGAGCCCATCCTGGTTTCTGGGGTATCTTAGGATGAGACCCAGTTATGAAACATGCCACCAATAGATTGAGCGAGGGTCTTGCTTCAAAATGCAACTGTGAGTTGTGCTGTCAACTCTCCACTCCAGGTTTACGGATTTATGTATAGATAATACTTCATCCCAGGTGTAAAGTCAAAACAAATGCAAAGAGAGCTCATAAATGTGCATGCAATACCATAAGCCTAACACTGACCTCACATTTAGTTAAGGAATTTTGTATTCAATCTAAAAATACTCATTGAGGGCATAACAGACCACTAAATACCAGACATCTGAATATGTATAATCTTACAAATGCATACTGTTGAGTAGGAATGAAGTTGATGATTTCCTCTATATAGACTGAGGTAACATAACCAATATACTATAGTGGATCTCCCATATTGGAGGAACTTAGCTGGTGCATGGAATGCCTCAACCCATAATAGCCCATTTTTGTATCCACATCATGTCACCACCCTACAATAATAACATTGGCTTTCAAAACGGGGCAGTTGATTATCATGGAAAGGCCAACATATGCACTAAAGATCAAACATAGCTCTATGGTTTAGTGACACTTTTTACTACATGCATGACTAAAGACTATGGGCCTGGGACAGTTAATTGTGACTCATATATAATAAACCCCTTATTTCTGATGACCGAGCTGCAGCTGTCTCTGCATGTCAAATCTCTAGTCTCTGGCCCATCTGACACAGGGAGGCTTGCTTCTCAGTGTTAAAGTCCCACCTTAAGCTGGGGGCAGTATTTGTTTCCTGTCTGGGACTGCCCTTCTTTACATGGCTGGAGAGATTTGAAAATAATGGAAAATGTCCCTGACAAGTGGGATTTTTTTTTTTTTTTTTTCAGAAGTAGTTATCCACTTTGGGGGCCTGTTTCAGAAAAGCAAAATAAATGTTGTCTGGGCCAGATCACGAGACGCATTGCATTTACACCAAAAGTTCTTCCACAATGTCTGCATGAGCACTTCCGGCAAATATTCACTGCCATGAATCCAGGGGACTTGAATTGGAAGCCAGCAACCGTGGCACTGTCAGAGTCAGGGCATTAGCCATGTCGCCGGTTTAGTGGCCCCGACCACTAAAGTTTATATAAAACCTTTAGAATAGATTATTAATCTAGCCCAACTGAGTTCCAGAAACATAGCTAAGCAGCAAAATGGTACACAAATTACTTTCTGTTTACTCACTCAGAAGACATTTCATCAGTAAATATTTTTAAAAACCCATAAATTGATCCTTTCACGATCTTGAGTTTTGACGGAATCCTCACTGAAACATAATCCTGGAATGATTCCTTTGTAACAATTTGTTTTTAAAATAATAGTGTGGTCTAAAAACAAAGAAGCAATTTTTATATTGACTTTGGTATATCTTAAATCCTTCAGTTTAAATAATAGTTGCTTCGATTGATGGGAGGGAACAACAGCTCGCTTGGCTGATGGCAGTGTAAATATGCTTTGACTAGCTAAACAGCTATTGCACCAGCCCATATTTCATGCTATGTGATTTCTGCGTTTTTATAGGCAGTTGAATACAGATACATTTGAGTCAGTCACAATGGGATGACTACCGAAATTAAAGGAAAAGTTAATTTTATTTTCTTTCTCTCATATTTCCTATCTGGAGCACCCAAGTGTCTCATAAAATACGCACTCGAGGATTTATGTTTTTTAGCAATGTGGATTACATTAATTAAGAACTACTAAGACTTGGTCAGGCATTACATTAATAATTTTCCTCACATGTTGTCAATGCACCCCTGAGGGATTCACAGTGTAAAAGTAATTAAGTAACATTTGGGCATATTATAATATCCACGCAGGAAGCAAATAGCATTTCTGGATAGTTAATTAGGAATTGTATACCATATTTAAGCTAAAATGATAAAACAATTGCCAGTTTTCGGGACCTTCAGATAACATTTCTGTCAGTAAAAAATCAAGTATAAATTTTGAACTGTCTCTTATTATTTGTTACCCCTATGATTTACAGAGACATTCAAGCCAACAGTTTAGATTTTCAAATTACATAAAGTCGTGTGTATTGCTTCCTGTAAGTATCATTATATCCAGGACTTCTGAAAGGCAGCTGTGCATGGCATACTCTATGGCATACTGGATGATGTAGGAGACAAAGACATGCAAGATGAGGCGCTGTTGTTGTGTTGTATTTGACAGGCCAGTAGGCCTGGGGAAGGGCAATGTAATGCTCATCTCTAAAAGAGCATGAAGCCCATGGGTAGAAATAGATGTATGTCTAACTGGTTATGTCTTCCATGCTACTAACCATGGTCCAGATTTAGGGATAGAACATCTCAAATGTACTAGGGCAGTTGTCCTGTCTGTCAGATATCCATCTGGGGCAGAATCCATCACCTTCCAGGATGATGCTTCTAGCAAGTGGGTACAGATGAGGTGCAGATTGTGTGACTTCATGTCTGTGCCTATTTAGGACTGGGGTGTAAAAGAAGGAAATCTGCCCCCTATTTAGCCAGAGTCCATAGGAACTTGACCAGCATGTTACATCAGACCAATGCCTCTATTTGGGTTGTCAGGACTAAGACACAATCCGATGCTAAGTCTTTGTAGCTTGAAAGCCTGATAGGACTAGGTGGAGTTTAGCACATACCCAGCCAGTGTCTCCGTGAGACAACTCAGACCGTAATACACCCTGATATTGCTTCTTCTTGAGGACTTTGAGGGTAGGGGCACTACCATTCACCTATTGTCCCAATGGTTCTGTAAGGCCAGTAGGTTTAGGGTATCATCATTAACATGTCCAGTCTTTAATTCTTAGTGAGGCCTGAAACCTGTGATGGAAAAATCCCACGTATATTCTCCTTAGGTCAATAAGAACAGTGACTGAATTACACTTTAAAAATAAGAAGAGGTTATTGTTTGACTTAAAAGAACCTAGAATAGCGTAACCTATTAGCAGCAATGATACTTCTAGGAGCATTCTCCTGTGAGCTTCATTTTAAATAATGGTTACAAGAACCTTAAAGATCGCAGAAGAAGTTAATGTTGCATTACATTTATTGTGAAAAGAGGGTCTCTAGTTTTTAAAATACATGGAGTATGAAGAAATTTGACTTTGTCATCAGAGGTGAAGAAGAACCCCAACTGCATCATTCCTTAGTCTGTGGCCTGCGGGTGTTCAATTAGTATGTAGCGAAGGTCGGCGTAGATTCTCTTAATGTAGATAATTCTATTAGGAATAGCAGAATTGCATCAGACCTCATAAAAGCTGGTCTGTAGTAATACAGAATCTGGTTATCATTTGAATACGAGCTATGTATATTTTTGTGATGATAGATTTTTATACAAATTAACTTTGTTATGATAGAAGGAAACATTAAAGAAACACTGGTACAATGCAGTTTGCAGCAGTACTCTGCATCTAGGTGGCATCTAAGTGGCATCTGAGATGTGAAAATGAGACTGTCCATTCTAAGGCAAGGTCCAACACAACGTTCTGTTTACTTTTATCAGGAAAATGGGATGGCAGATGGTGTCCAAAGCAATGGCAGCCCGTCATTTGAAGGGTCCCACAGAGAGCAAACTCAGTCTAGTCTCTCCGCTGGATCATTCACGGCAGGGGAAGTGACGCGGGGGGACAGGGATTGGATGAAAGGTACATGGGGGAGGGAGTTAGGGGCGCTGTAAGTAGGGGGTGGGAAAAGGGGACTGGCCTCTTCCACGCCCGCTCGCTTGTGGGAAGGAAGTTTTGTTGGTCCCCTGGGAAGTAGGTAGGAGGCGTGTCACTTTAGAAATGGCTCAAGGCTACGATGCAGCTGTGGTGAGGGCAGTGTGTCGCCTTATAGGCGGGGCTGGCCGTGCGGATCTATTCCGGCCTGGCGTCCTAGAGCAGGCCTGGGTAGGAAGGTGGCGCCCTACGCGCGCGGCGCCTACATCCACCGAGCGACCCAAAAAGTGGCGTTCTGCCGAGGGGAAGGGACGCAGTGGGCCTGCCCACCCGGGTGCAAACAACACTGCAGGCTATGCAGGGCCTCATATCAGCATGCTCCTCTTGTATAGGGGCAGGCCCCAGCTGTGGCAGATAATTTGGGGGCTGTCCCTAGTGGTATGGGCTGCCCCCCAGGCACACTAGATGGGGCAGGGCCTAGCAACCCTGCCAGTGAGGGGATGGGTGGGGCTCCTGGTTCTGTACAAGGTGTGGGGTAAGGCACCCTTTCCATGCAGGTGGTACCAGTCGATAGGGCGGGGGCTGGACAGGGAGAGGAGGGTCAGGGGCAGGTGGGGCCCCCTGGGGGCCAGAAAAGGCCCCACATTTTGGTGGTGCAGAAGAGAATTACGAGCCCAGAAGTGCCCCAGGACTGGTCCTCTGTGGATATGGAGGACAGGAGACGCAAGCAAAGGAAGGCAGTGGCGGAGACAGAGGGGAGGTGTGCTAAGCTGTGCAGGGACAGAGAGATGGCTTTGGAGAGGGGGTGGCAGCCAAAAAGGAAGGTGGGGGTATGAGGACGGCCCATAGTGCATCACCTGGCAAGGATTTAAGTAGCTGGGTTTGGGTCCCAAAGGAGAGAGGGGGCAGGCAAGAGGCTTATGCGGCTGAGGGGTCCCCACGCAAAGCGGGCACAAGTGGTGCATACGGCCATGAGAGGCACAGAGAGTAGAAGCCAGCAAAGGGGGCTGGCAGTAGGAAGGAGACACCAACGGGATGCACCACGGGCCTAGAGGGGCCTTCGGCGGGCTTCTCTACGTCACAGGACCGCACAGACAGCAGAGGTGTTAGGCGCTATGTGGGACGGGACCCGGACGAATGGAGTGAGGTGATGGACGAGAGAGGTGCGGAGGACGAGTGTGCTATGGACGACGAGGTGGTTGTGGAATTGGACTAAGATGAGGAGTCAGATGAGTTGGAAGGAGGAGAGATTCACGAAGGCAAAGTGAGCAAGGTGACAGGGGGATAAAGGGCGCAGGAGCAGCGAAACGCCCTCTTCTACTTCTGTTTTACAGCATCAACGGTGGGTGGCACGTCGCAAGGGACGGCGCGGAAAGCAGACCAAGGGTATCAAGTCACGACGGCACTGCACAAGGCTGTGCCCAGAGTTCAAGGTAAAGGAGAATGGTGGACGGTATGGGGAGTGGACAGGCTACGACTGTGTCAAAGACTCACAAATTGGGGTAGGTGATCATTCCATTCATGAGACAGCAGTGTCAAGTGCGACACAAGTGGGCGAAGGTAAGATGAGGGCCTGCCAGAAGCGCCTGGTGAGGATAAAAGTGCGAGCACAATGCTGCAGGGAAAAGACAGTGAGGAGAAAATGAAAGGTCATAATAAAAGGCTTCCTTATATGGGTTTGGCAATGCCATTGGGTTCGCATGTGGCAGACAAGACGAAGGCCCAGATGTTTTTAAGCTCTTGCACAGGAATATTCAAGCGAATAAGGGTCCAAGGAGGAGGAATGGGAGTTAGCTAGGTGACCTCGGGTACCCGTTACTATGGATAATTGGACTTCTGCCTTTTTGATATATGCTAGCATATATTGTGAGAAGTTTCTTGACACTGCCATAGCGCTCTTTAAATATATGGACATTATTAGGAAAACCCAGATGCATTTAGGGGGTTTTGCATGGCTCAATTATGACGAGGAGTTTCGGGCGAGGGTTAGTGTGAATCCTGACAAAGCCTGGGGGGATGTGGACTCAGAGCTTTGGATGCAGTGGATGGCATCTTCACAGTTAGCGGCCTCCACTCTTACGGCGAGTGGGCACCCGGTACTTTATAAACCCTTTCAGTCCAATCCCGCCTTGGCTGTGGTGGGGATGGGACAGCGATCACAGGGACCTACCTCAGGGGCGTGCTGGAATTTTAATAAAGGATTTTGTTCCAGATACCCCTGCAATTCAAGCACAAGTACTCCAAATGCAGGGGGAAGCACCTGGTCACTCAATGTTTTCCCTCAATAGCCCTGCGGAAAAGTGGAGGGCGACTAGGGGTAGAGGGGCGCAAGGCGCTCCTTGGCCAAAGGGCACTTATGCCAATTAAGCTAGAGGCATTGTGCCCCAGGCTGCACATGTACCCTGACAGGGACATAGCGAACAAGTTGAAATGGTTTATTTTGGAGGGGTTTAGAATAGGTTACCAAAGGTCTGAGACAAAGAAGATGGGCAGACAATTTGCGGTCTGCCAAAGACATGCCTTTGGTGGTAGCAGAAAAATTGGAAAATAAGTCTCTGAATGTAGGATCATGGGCCACTTTTTTGATTGGCCTATGGATGACCTCCCCTCTGGGCGTGGTCCCCAAAAAGGTGGCGGGCAGTTTTGTCTTATTCATCATCTGCCTTGGCCAGAGGGAGCATCAGTGAATGATTTCATTGCTCCTGAAGATACGCGAGTGGTCTATGTGACCGTTGATGATGCAATTCGCCTAGTGCAAGGCTGTGGGAAAGGGTCCCAGTTGGCAAAATGCGACATTAAGGCGGCTTCAGGCTGTTGCCCATTCACCCGGTAGATTTCAGCTTGAATTTCATGCAGTTGAATGGGGCGATTTTCGTGGACAGGGTCACCAGATGGAATGTGCTATTTCTTGTGCACTCTGCACTTTCCTACAGTGGGTTTTTGTTAAAGTATGTGGACACAGGGAGGTGACTCATTATCTGGACGATTTCTAGTTAATTGGGAACGACTGCGGACGGGCAGTGGCATGTTTTGAGGGGTTGGCTAGAGAGATGGGCGTTCCATTGGCCCCTGAGACAACCGAAGGCCCAAGTTGTGTTTTGACGTTTTTGGGTATTGAACTGGACACGGTTAACCTGGTAGCTAGAGGGAAGACCCCCTGGCTTAGATGGGTTCCCAGTCAAACTTTATCCTGCCTATAGGGACACTCTTGCGCCTCAGTTACTAGACATGTACAGGGCGTCATACCAAAGAGGGGAACTCCTGCCTTTACTGTGCGAGGCACTTATTGTGGTACTACCCAAGCCTGGTAAAGACCCGCTAGACGTGAGCTCATATCGACCCTTGTCTATGCTTAACATTGATTATAAGATACTAAGTAAGACCCTAGTGAACAGATTGCTCCCGGTGATTTCTACCCCGATACACCCTGATCCGCTTAGGACCACATACTACAATACTAGATGGCTGTGCCACATCATAGATGCGGTTTTCTGGGGTAAAGGCCAACCGGTAGCTGTGTCCCTGGATTTCGAAAAGGCATTTGATCCGCTTGGATGGGCCTACTTACTATGGGTGCTGGAACAATTTGGCTTGGGACCCCAGTTCATACGGTGGATACAGTTACTCTATACCATCCCTCGGGCGAGAGTCCGCACTGGCATCCAGGTATATTGCTCTTTTCCCATCCAAAGGGGGATGCGCCAGGGCTGTTTGCTTTCCCTGGTGCTTTTTGCACTCGCGATGGAGCCGCTAGCAGCGCGATTGCAGATGAAAGAATTAGAGTGGGGACTCTGGGTGGGCGGACAGTGGCATCTTGCATCTTTGTTCACTGATGACGTCTTAATTTATCTGCGTGAGGTGGATGGTGCCCTCCCACGGCTGTTTGCCCTGTCGGATCAATTTAGCGAGGCGGCAGGCCTTGAGGTAAACTGGGGCAAGTCGTGTGTGTTCCCTCTACCTGGGGCTGGCGGCATGCCAGACCAGAAACAGGTGCTGGCGACTTGCATGGGCCACGGGGACCTTTCGTTATTTAAGGATCAATGTATACCACTCAGAGTTGGATATGGTGGAGGGTAACTACAGTAGGGCCCTAGCCTCCACCCGACAATCTTTGTCCTTCTGGATGTGCCTGCCCCTCTCCCCTATGGGTAGAACGGCCATTGCCTAAATGTTGATGCTCTCTAGATTGCTTTACCTGTTTGTGGCATCACCAGTTCCACCTGGAACGGCCTTCTTTAAGGCTATACGCAGTTTGCTGATAGCACTTATATGGGAATCTGGACGCATGAGGGTGTCTCTGGATGTACTCCAATGCCCTCTGCTTGAAGGTGGCATGGTGGTACTAGATATAGAACGATACTATGCAGCAGCCCAACTGCAATGGATGATGTTCTGGTTGACAGGAGATCAGACGATAGAGGGAGATATGGTGCGGAACGCTGTAGGGGAGAGGAGTACTCAGATGGCTCCTCGTGCTGGACAGATGCAGCCTGGACCCGATACGTTCGCCCACGAAGGCGATCACTCCCTTACTCACCTCGACTCCAGATATGGGATATACTTAGAATTCAAGACCTTACTCAGATGTATGACTTTAATACATGGAGGGAGGGTGGACTTCTATACATAGGAGACCTCCTATGAGGAAGGCCGACTGCATTCCTTTACGAACATATGCAAGAAGTTTGGTCTGGATGCAGGACAGTTTCTTGCCCACGCAGCACTGCAGGCATTAATAGAGAAGGTCTGGCAGTTGGGTCTCCTGGAACCCGCAAATACATCATGGACTACATTATATACTAACACGAGGATTAGAGAGGAGGGTGGTCTCTAACTTATATGCACTGTTGAGGGGGACGCAGGGTGTGCTGCACCCCTGTAGCAAGGCTCGGTGGGACGACTGTTTGGGCATTGACTAATTGACTTAACCGAACAGCAATGGAAAATGGCGTTAGAACGTTTGACATATGTGTCACGAAATGCCAGACTGAAATATTCACACTTTAACTATTTCCATCAAACACCGCCTTCACAATATATTTCCAGAAGCTTCCCCGTTGTGTCCGAGATGTGGCCATGATGATGTCACATTCCTACATATGACATCGGAGTGCCGGGTTGTTGCGCAGCACATGGACCCACATTATACAACATGTATCAGACATTATAGATATACGCCTCCCACTGGACCCACTCCTCTGTTTACTGGGGATATCCAAGAGGAACAAACAGACTAAACACTATTTAAAATTTGTAGACCTTGCTCTTGTATTATTCAAACAACTTAGCACTATGTCCTGGAAGGCACCCCAACCCCCTGATGTAAAGGACTGGCTGCATGCAGTGTCCCGTTGGACTACAGCAGAAGCCAGAGCATTAGACCAAGGTTGATGTGTGTGGGGTGGAGGTGGGTCTGCGACATTATGGAACACCTAACTGATGAAACTGGCAGGTAAATTTACCCCACAGGAGACAGACAGCACCAGCCTGTTAGGATCACCCCAGCCAGTAATGACCACTTTCACTATGCAAGCAATCAATACATGACAGAACTACATGTTTGTTAGAGTCTCGGAACTCTTCTTGTCCCTATCCCTCCCCGTGTAGAGACACTACATTCCCCTAATTGCCTCCTTATGAGCCCTTTGAGATCTTTGAGGGGACAGGTTGGCTCGACACCCCATACGGGAAACTTTGAACATTGCTCTAGGAGTACTGGCCTTGGACTGCTTGCTCATTCCTCCCCCCGGCTCTGACTATGACCCTGATGACGACCCTCAGGGGAGTTGAACCCCGGCCAAGGGACTCGCCGAGGATACCCCCTGCCTTGAACCGCACACACCAGGCACGTTATATAGTTACATTTTTTTTTTTTTTTTTTTTCACACCAATTTATGTTCCCTTTCCCTTTATTCCCTGTACAAGGGCCATACAACAAGGGACACTGTCTGACTACATTGTGCATTATGGTTGAGAATAGGGGACTGTGATATATAGCGGAGGCTTCTCAGGAAAGCGCTCACTATATTTCTGTTATAGTATTGTTATGACACCCCACTGAGTATACTTGAGACAACTTTGATTGTGATGTCAAATTACCTTCTGATATATGATGTTATCACTCCGATCACCGTGAAGAGCCTGTTATTTGTTTTATTATGACTGGCATCATTACCATTGGCTATTGTCCTTGTACTGTTTAAAACTAATAAAAATAATATATATTAAAAAAATGAAGACAGCTGCAGTATCTTGTGTCTCGAAGCCTGCTGAGCAGTGGTGGGAACTGGCTTCCATTGTGAGTGCTCCAAATGGAATCCATTTCCATTGAAACCCCGGGGCTATTTGGGGAAAGGATCAGAATTTCAGGGACTCTTGTACACACATACTGCATTGCTCACAGGAGGGGATCAACCTGCTCCAATGTTCTGGCATCTGCAGGGACTGCAAGGGTTAGAGTACAGATGTTTCTTGAGATCTAGGGAATGGTGGAACCAAGTATTTATCTCATGTTGTGAGGGTAGCATTTCACACATGGGGTGGTCATCTTGTATGCATATGTAAAAAAGCTTTCTTGGGATCACACACGAGTGGTGGCCATCTTGGATTGGGGAACAGGCCATTATTTATTGGCCCATATGCTATATTGTATATTAGCGCCCCATAACACCATGAAGTGTGCGCTATATTTATAATATGGCGCACCATGGTGGTAGTTAAGGGACTAGTGCAGGCATTAAAAGTGACAAAAAAGTGGCACAAGGAAATCTCATAAATTTCCTTTCGCCATTCCCTCCCCCCCAACCCCCAATGGGAGAACGCCCCCTTTGCATACATTATGCCTGGTGCAAGCATAATGTAGTGCAAAGGGCAACAAAGTGGTGCAATGCATGCACTGTGCCACTTTGTAAATATGGCACTACAGTTTTGGCCTTCTAACGCCACATTGGTGTAAAATTAAAAATGACACTAATGTGGCATTGGAATGGCTCTAGGGGCTCTTAAGTATGCACCTAACTGTCTTTGTATTTCTGAAGTAATGAAGACAGTATTTAAGGCTACAAAGCTTGTAGTCAATCACATGGCAACATTGTGAGTTGGTGGGATTACCTCTGCTGTTCTCACCTGGCCTCCCTGCGATGTGCATCTTTTTAGATTTCTCATTCCTGGGGTCCTATGTCATTTCTAGGCTTTCTCACTCATTCCACTTCCTCCTGTGCAGTCTTGCACTACAGTTTTCCTGGAATATTGTTTGAAGGTCAAGGGTCCTTGTATTTCAGAATTTACTTGTGCACAGCGATGGGCTAGTTTTCTTTTTACCCCTTGTTTCATCTGAGTCTGTGAATGATAGCCTTTTCTAACCAACATTCTCTCTATACTTCTGGACACTCAAACCCTGAAGCAATCTATGTTCTCATTGGCCCTCTCTGTAAGGTCACCTCCAAACCTTTTGGCTTCCGCCTTCCTGTCTTCTGAACCTGTTTTTGTCATCTCTTAGGACTCTGTGCACTCTGCCAGTGCTAACCATTGCTGAAGTGTGTGTTCTCTCCCCCTAAAGCATGGTATAATTGCCTGCACTTGATACATTTAATTTATTTCCACGTCCCTTGTATATGGTACCATAAGTATCCAGGGCCTGTATATTATATTCTGCTAGTGGACAGCAGCACTCATTGCGCCACCCACTAAAAGTAGCCTTTTTAAACATGTCTCAGGCCTGCTGCTGCAGCCTGTAGTGCAGTTTTAAACTGCCAATTCAATCTGTCAAAAAATACCTTTTGCCAGACCTCAACCTTCCTTTTTAATTCATAATGTCATACTGCAGTACGCTGTAACTAGCCCATAGGCCAGGGTGCATTGTATTAAAAAAGTTAGACATGCACTTTTACGTTTTACTATCCTAGGAGTGAAAACCACCTAAATTAGTTTTTCACATTGTGAAGCTTACCACTCCTATAGGATAGCATTTGGGTTACCTTATCACATTCTATAGGTGATAACCTTTGCTTGGAAGTAGATAGAATGTTCTTGTTAGACTCAAATTAATTGTAATTTAACATCCTCTTTTGATGGTAAAGTCTGATTTTAGTTTACACTTTTGAAAATGGCTTTTAAAAAGTTGGCATTTTCCTGCTCTAAACTTTCTGAGGCCTTCAAGGAATGTCCAGCTGCCTTTGCCTGTTATGTGTTTCTCCAATCAGGAATGAGTATTGGGTTCAGACAGTGATCAATAGGACATTGGTGTACCTGGTAGAGAGCCACCCTGTCACAATGGGAGGGGCGTAGCTGTTCCCCGCCCACCTACTTTTGAAAGGAGGTGCCTCAGCACGTTCGCAAGAACTTGACACCAGGTTTTTGTCACCCCAGCCACCTCACTGCCTAGGCAGGGAAGAAGAAGTTTCTACAGCCATCTGGCGGGGAGAAAACTCCAGAAGTTTGTTCCACATTAAAGCTGGTACCAGGTAGAAAAAGTGGACCTTCAGGCCCATTTTTCACTAAGCTTCTAGACCTTCGCACATGACAGAAAAAGGACTGCATTATTCCCCAGAGGACTGCCCTGCTGGTTGAAGTCTGCCTGGTTGCCCAGGGGAATGGCCTCCTGCTTTAGACCTGCCTTGTTCTTCAGAGGACTGCCCTGCAGCTTGAGGCCTATCCTGCCACATGAGAAGGAAGACTGGACTACCTTCAAGGATCAGTTGCCTGATCTCCTGTTCTGAGCTACTGGAACACAACCAGCTGTAGAGGCCTGCATCTGGACCTGTCTAAACCTGCAACTGGCCCTGCCTGAGTCCTGTGGCCCCTGCTAGACAGAGTCCATGATCCCCAAGAGGTGACGCCCCATGTCGTACACCCTTGGCTGGCATTAGTTGAGCTCCTCCTGTGAAATTTCGAATTTTTGAACTCTGTGCCCTGGGCTTAGAGAAGGTATTTTTTCAGCTGGGCTAACTTGGTTCCTGTATCCGGCCTGCACTTCATCGTGGTTGGCCTGAACTTGTGACTTTGTTCTGGTCTAGCGTGGGCACATCACTACAGTTAGTGCTTTCTGATTCTTGGCACTATTTTTACTTGAACCTTTAAAATTGCATATCTCCGGTTCTAGTGATTGAAACTTTGTTATTCTGGTGTCATTTTAATAATTGAAATATACTCTGTTTTTCTAAAATGTGGCATATATCATGTGTTGTGTTTTCACTTTATTACTGTCTGCGTGTAGCATAATTCAGTGCCTCTAAGTGAAGCCTGATTGATTTTGTGCCAAGATACAAGAGGGTGAAGCACAGGTTAATTTAGTGGGTTTTATGGTTCACCCTGGCAAGGATTGTGCTTGTTGCTTGAGAAGGGGTTTCACTCCCTCAATCAAAAACTGTTTCTCACAATCATCAACCACCTCCATTCATTACCTTGCTTCGTTCCCCTGTTTTCTTAAATCTGTGTTTCAACACTGTACTCTTTATTTTGGATACTGAGGGGTCAGGGAGACAGTGAAACCTGGCTGTGCACATGTTCGTGTTGGCATTGTCCTGGCCATTAATTACACAATAATATGTAATAATTACTGAGCCCAGATATTGATGGTAGAAGGGTTTCTAATTTTTTTAAATATTGATCTTTTTTGGCTATTGTGGCCGTCATTATGACATTGGCGGTCAGGTGACTGCCATGACGGAGATGGCGGTAGCACCGTCGCCAGGCTGGCAGTAATGACTGCCAAATGATGACCATGGCAGTGACACCTCCCATATACAGCCAATGTAACACTCCAACTGCCAGTGCAGTAGGACCACCGACCAAAGTGGTAGCCACCTGCAGGCTGGCGTAGGACAAGGATCCGCCCACTATATTATAGCGGTCCGCCAGGATTTCTGGGGCGTTAGCACCACCACCAAAAGCCTGGCAGAAACACATCATATACAAGGAGACACTCACCTCCAGGAATACAGAGGACTCCGTGGCTGCCATGGAACCAGAACTGGAAGTCCTGCCGATGCTGTACCCTGAGATGGCCATCCAGGAGCACCAACGTCGGCGAAGACGATGACGGTGAGTTCAGCCACCTAGCACACAAGGGAGGGAGGGGAGGGTGACACACACACACACAACACACACCATACACACACACACACCACACACCCAGAACAATCTGCAGAGTAAATTGACAGAAACAGAACTCTGGAGCAAACAAAGCTAGGACACATACCTCTGGTCCAACCACTGTAATCATGTTGGATAATGAGCTCAAATTCAAATAAATAAAAATTTACAAATTTAGAGGCAGGGCCATTGCCCAGTCCAAAGTTTCCAAATTGCCACAGGGCAATGTCCAAGACCCAACTTGACTCCTGACAACCTGGGCACTCCAGTGGACAGGGGCATCATAGAGATGTCCGGCAGGCACCACAGGGGGCAGGGGAGGAGTTTCTTGGGAGGGTGTGCTTGGGCTTGGGTTTGGGAGGGAGCGGGTCCTTGCCCTTCTAGGGAGGGGGCGGAGGAGTGGCCTTGGGATGGGGGATCGGAGTGCCACTCTTGTTCCCCTTAGAGGCGGGGGACCTTTTAGGGGGGTGAACAGGAATGGAAGGAGAGGTGGAGGGACTGGGTTGGGGGAGGGGAATTTCCTCTTACAGGCAGGACCAGAGGACGTGGGGTAGGGAAGAGGTCGAGGTGGGAAAGGAAAAGCATCTTAGGACCAGTGGGGCGGGATGTGGGAGGAGGAATGGGAGTGGAGGTAGAGGAAGTGGTTGTAGGAGGAGAAGGTATGCCGGACTTGGGTGCAGGTGCATGGACAGCGTGCATGTGTGAGGTGGATGGCTGTTGGGTGTCTGAGTGGGAGATTTATGTGTCTTTGGGGGGGCAGACAGGGTGGGGGAGGACAAACAGGACGAGTGGATGTATGTTGTGGTGGTATTTGCAAGTGAGATGGGTGTGCTGCGCAAGGTGGTGATGGTGGTGTTTGCGCATGTGGTGTGTGGGGTGCATGTCTGTGGGTCTGCTGTTGTGGTGACTGGGCAAGGCTATACAGGTGGCAGTATCTGGGACTGTGTCTATGGTCCCATAGGTAGAGGAGCAATGGCAGTCCAAAGTGAACCATGTGAATCAGTGGAACACAAGGGGGACATTCAAGAGGGGCTAATTTCCTAGCGGTGGTCTTGGTCTTAGCAACTGTCTCTGGTCTCTGTCTGGGTCGCAGGGAACATTTGCAGGTTGTTTACCCTCTCCAGGGTGAGGGGTGTTGGTGGCCTGTGGCAGGGCCTCCTTTCCAGTAGCTGCAGCAGATGTGGAGGGCTGCTCAGTACACTGGCGGGTAGAAGGGGCCCACTGGTGTGTTGTATACTCATGCCTGATGTTCGCCATGTCACTCAGCACCTCTGCGATGGAGGCCATGGTGGTATTCAAGGCCTGCAATTGTTGCATGACCTCCTGGTGCTGTCCCCCCTGCAGCCGCTGGTTCTCCTGCATGATGTTGATCACCCGACCCATCCTGTTCTGAGATTGTTGGTATGCCCCCAGGAGATTTGTGAGTGACTCCTGGGCAGTCGATTCGCTGGGCCTGCCCTCCCCCTGGTGCACAGCTGTCCTCCAACTGTCCCTGGCCCCCTGTGCCTGTTTCCCCTGAATGGTGTGCCTACTTACAACAGGACCTTTATCGTCTTGCCTGTGTGGTGACGACTCGGGTCCCTGTACAGGTGGGCATACTACTGATTGATGTATCCTAGGGACAGAGGTTTGGGGGCATTGACTGTCTGCTGTGGTGTTTGAGTCTGGGGAGGGGGTCCTGTGGTGGACTGGCTGTGGGATGTGGTAGCTGACTGACCTTTGGTTTCAGATGGGCCGGGGAGTTAATCCAGATCAAGTCATCCAGAGTTGCTGTCATCACTGAGGGCATCTGCTGGTGATGGACTGGGTTGCTGTGTCACCTCCTCACCGCTGACATTGGCTGGTTCACCTGTGGGGATGTAAGTGATTTGTTAGGGTGGTTGTCTGGCACATATTGCACATTTCTACCTTTCCCAATGACATTGGTGTTGTCCTCCCACCTTTGGTAGTGTATGGTGATAGATTATGGGATTGGTAATTCTGATTGCTGTCCATGCATTGCTGGTGGGTGTGCATGCAGAGCTAGGAGGGATGTGCTTGCAGTAGGTATAGCATGCAGGTGTAGACATTTAGGTGTGGTAATTGGGATGGTGCACTGTGTGGGATGGATTGGGCTGAGGTTGGTAATGGTGACTCACTAATGTCCAGTCCTCTGGCTACTCCAGTGAGGCCCTCAGGATGCAATATTGCCAAGAATTTCTCCTCCCATACTGTCAACTGTGGGGGAGGAGTTAGTGGTCCACCGCCAGTCTTCCTGATGGTGAGCTGGTGGCAAGCAGTGGAACGCACCTTCCCCCATAGGTTGTGCCACCTCTTCCTTATGTCGTCCCTTGTGAGTGGGTTTGTTCCCACGGTGTTCACCCTGTCCACGATCCTTCACCATAGCTCCATCTTCCTGGCAATGGAGATCTGCTGTACCTGTGGTCTAAACAGCTGAGGTTCTACCTTGACTATTTCCTCCACAATCACTTGCAACTCCTCATCAGTGAAACAGGGGTGACTTTGTGGGGACATGGATGTTGTGTGGCATGTGTGTTGTGCAGAGGGTGTTGAGTGATGTGGTGGGGCGTGTGGTATGTGGTGCGTGATGGATGAATGGGTAGTTGTGGTGTGTGTGTGTGCGGCTATCACTGGGATTGGCCTGGCAAGGTGTAGTAGTCTTCTTGTGTTTGCAAAGGATTCTGGGTGATGTGGGGGGGGGGCTGTTTTAGAGTGTTGTTGGTGGGTGTGTGTATTTGTGTCAGGTGTGGATTTTTTGGATTGGCCAATGTTGTCTTGTTTTGTATTTTGGGTGGCCAGTTCTGCTGCGGTGGTGAGCACCACTAATCGTTTATCAATTGTGAATGTCCACTGTGGTGATTCGTGGGTCATTATTTGGAGGGCGTTGTTTTGCTGGAGTAACGGTCTGTGTGCTAGTTCTTATGGTTTATCATGTTTGTTGGGTCTGGCGGATTTGTGGTTGTGGCTGGCTTCTGTCGGTTTTGTGTGTGTCATAATCTGGCACCCAGATGTTCGCATCCACAGTGGTATGTTGGCGGCGTCCCACAGCAGTATTCGGAATTTACCACCAATATCATAATGACGGCCTATATGTATTGTGAGATACTTCAAGAGTAAGCCTTGACTGTTCAATTTCACTACACCCTGAATGTCAAAGCCTAGAAGAATGTACTTTGTAAGTCTTTGGCTTACTGTATTATGTGGCTACTGAAGTCCTGAGGACAACAACAATACTTTTTACAAATGTGCCTAGTTGCCCATGAATCACTGAGGTCATGGAGAACAGATTTGAGACTGTGAGATACAAAGAATAGTCCAGGTATACAGTGAAATGCAGACAACAGCAACCTTTTCACTGCATAGCTCTAATATGCACTGCAGAGAAATGTTTGACATGAGATTGTGCCTAGAGGCCAGTGACTGAGAACAAGTCCTTTGGATCTGGTACCACTCCAGTAGTTCATTTAGGCCTTGGTCATGATAGTGAAGTGGGACTGACATTCCTGGAGGCATGAAAGACAGCTGCTTCCTCCAGCTCTCCTTCCTTTTGGTGTTTGGTAGAGGTGGGCAAGTCAACAAATTACCAGAGAGAGCCCAGCCAGAATTGAACCAAGGGTCTGGTTCGGATCTTAGAAACTGCGCATTATCCAAGCCCTGAAAATATGTGTTAATGAAATTGACAGCAAACCATGAAAAATATGATAAAGTCTCTTCTAAGTTTAACAAGCACTGGTAATGCCAATAGGTCTTGCATTTCCAAGACTTAGAGCTATGGCTTTGCAAATGACAATGCCTTTCACCCACATGTTTGGGTTTGGAGTAAAGTGGATGTATGTGGATTGGATTGGAATTGTTAGTTGCGGAATAGTGTGGTGTGGAGTGAATTTGTGTAGTGGAATTATGTGCAATGGTGGATAGTTAGGGGATGGAGGCTGTAAAGATAAATTAAGAACACAAATACGGGAGCTGCAGCAGCAGCAAGGAGTTAGAGGAACAACAGAGGAGCTGGTTGGGATGTGGGCTGTCTTTTCCTAAAACTAAACATTGGTGTTGTAAATGACAATGGGGGTCATTCCGACCCTGGCGGTCATAGACCGCCAGGGCCGGGGACCGCGGATGCACCGCCAACAGACTGGCGGTGCACTCAGGCCAATTCTGACCGCGGCGGTAAAGCCGCGGTCAGAAAAGGGAAACCTGCATTTTCCCGCCGGTTCTCCCCTGGCCTGAGGAATCCTCCATGGCGGCGCTGCAGGCAGCGCCGCCATGGGGATTCCGACCCCCTTCCCGCCAGCCTGGTTCTGGCGGTTTTGACCGCCAGAACCTTGCTGGCGGGAACGGGTGTCGTGGGGCCCCTGAGGGCCCCTGCAGTGCCCATGCCAATGGCATGGGCACTGCAGGGGCCCCCTAACAGGGCCCCACAAAGATTTTCAGTGTCTGCATAGCAGACACTGAAAATCGCGACGGGTGCAACTGCACCCGTCGCACCCTTTCCACTCCGCCGGCTCCATTCGGAGCCGGCATCCTCGTGGAAGGGGGTTTCCCGCTGGGCGGGCGGGCGGCCTTCTGGCAGTCGCCCGCCGGCCCAGCGGGAAACTCAGAATTACCGCAGCGGTCTTTTGACCGCGCTGCGGTATTCTGTCGGGAGAACTTCGGCGGGCCGCCTCCGCCGCCCGCCGAAGTCAGAATGACCCCCAATGTCTTTTACCCATGTGTTATGGAGGGTAGTGGATATATGCGGTGTTAAGTGGTATTATATGGATTGGATTGGAATTGTTAGTTGTGGAATTTTGTAGCGTGGAATAGTGTGGTGTGGAGTGGATTTGTGTAGTGGAATTGTGTGACGTGGTGTGCAGTGGAATTATGTGGCTAATAATTATGTGGTATTGAGTGAGGAGTGTAATTATGTGGTTTTGTATTTTGTGTTGTGGAGTGGTATGTAGTGGAGTTTAATTATGTAGTGTGCTGTTGAATTTTGTGGAATGATATCGATTTCTGTGGTGTAGTTTGGATGTATGTGGTATGTTGTGTAATTGTGTTGTTGAGTTGAATGATGTGGTTTGTTGAATCATGTGGTGTGGAATAGAAATGTGTGGATTTCAATTGTGTGGCGTGGAACTGTGTGGGGTTGAGTGAAATTAAGCTAATTGGAATTATGTGGCATGGCGTGGAGTGCATTTATGTGGACTGGTGCTATGTGGCACAGAGTGGTTTTATGTGAGGTGTATTTATCTGGTATTGAGTAGAGTGTAATTATGTGGAGTTGAATCATGTTGCATTGAGTGGTATTATGCGGAGTGTAATTATGTTGGGGGTGGTGAATTGTGTGGTGAGGTATTGTGTGGTGTTGTATGTCACACTAAACATCCAGATATGCCACAATGTACCCAGGCAAGTGGAGCGATTCTATTTATTTCACTTCTTCAAACTATTCTGATACAATTCACATTAATGAAGATTACCAGATTTGGCCAAGATTACACACTGTAGTCAAGTGAGAGAGGCTGGGTGAAAACCTAAGTCTACTGGTTCCACATTCAAGAATGTAAGCTCCATATATTTTATAATCAATCAATTTATATATATGGCTGATGAGGTTTGTCTTTGTGTGCACCTATATTGTTATAGGTAGCGGCTGGTATCTTGGCATAAAATTTGAAAACTTTAATTTATATTTCCTAGATGGTTGATTGGTACTTAAGAACGAAAACAGTTTTTCAAAAAAAGTTTGCATGATGCTGCATATATGTGCTTGTGTGAGAAGCCTCTGAAAAGCTTGCAGGACTGGTACAGAGTGCTTAGCAGAGCAATCTGCAGCTGTAACAACTTTTAACTGGCCACAGAGGATTCCAGAACGAAGGAAAGCAAGCATTTGTATAGCCATAGGTCTTGCCTTTGGCTTTGCCAATATATTTTAGCCATATTGTAGTCTAGTGTGGCTGCTATTCAGTTTGGCTAAAAGTAATTGGTGTAAAGTAGCGTGGAGTCAATTTTTCTAAAGTTGAGTAGAGTGTACAGTTATGGAGTGGCATGGAGCAGAATGATATACAGTTGAGTGTTATGGAGTGGTGTGTAGAGATGTGCAGAGTAATATAGGGAGTATAGTGTATAGTGAAAGGGCATAGAGTTCAGTGGAGTAGATTGTTGTGGATTGTCACAGAGTGTTGGGGAGTGGTGTAAAGCAGAGTTGAGTCCAATGTGTAAATTTGAGTAGAGCACCGTAGAGTAGAGTAGCCTAGAGGGGAGTAGATTGTGAGAGTAAAGTGGCATAAAGTGGAGTGATGTGGTGTAGAGTGGAGTGCACTTGCATGGAGTGGCGTGTAGAGCTGAGTGGCGTTGTGTGGAGTGGTGTTTGTAGAGTGGCATGGTGTAAAGCTTAGTGGTATGGAGTAGAGTGCAGTTGCATGGAGTGGTGTTGCGCAGAGTGGAGTTGCATGGAGTGGCGTGGCATGGTGTGGAGTGGAATTCCGTGGCATAGAGTGGAGTGCAGATGCGTAGAGTGCAATTGTTTAGAGTGGAGTGGTATTGCATAGAGTTGAATTGTGTTGCGTAGAGTGGGAATGGCATTCCATGGAGTAGGAGTGCTGTTGCATGGAGTGGCACTGTGCGGAGTGGCATGGCGTAGAGTGACGTTGAGTAGCACTGCATGCTATTGCGTGGAGCGGAGTGTTATTGCGTGAGGCAGAGTGGCGTTGAGTGGAAAATTGTATGGTCTAATTAGGGCCACCATAAGACTATGGCTCTCATTACAACCCTGGCTGTCGGTGTTAAAGCGGCGGTAAGACCGGCAACAGACCAGCGAAAAAAAAAATGGAATCACGACCATGTCGGAATCCGCCAACATACACAGCCACTTTAACACTCCGACCGCCACGGCGGTAGAAACAAACAGCTTGGCGGTCACCGCCAACAGACAGGCGGAAAACAATGTACCGCCCACACTATTATGAGAGGCCAATCTGCCACCTTTTCCAGGGCGGAACCAACGCGAACAAAAACAAGGCAGAAACAGTACACAGAAGGGGAAATCACTCACCTCTCCACACCCCACGAGGAACCAGGACGCCATGGAGCCAGAACTCCAAATACTCCATGCGATGGTATTCCTGCTCCTCTATCAGGAGCAACAAAGTCAGCGGCGACGACCACAGTGAGTATTGCACCTACAACACAGGGGAGGCGGGGGGTGAAGAGTGACACACACACGCAACACCCCACCGCCACCCTCACCCACTACAACATACACACAAATACATGCTGCAACATTACATTTACACCCCCCCACACCCCCTTCAAGAACACAAGGACAAAAGGAAATGAGTTGAACGATTGTAATCATGAAAAAAACAGTAGTCAAAACTCAAAATACAGTATATACAATTACGTACACCAACTACACAAGTCCAGATAGTGCACCAATTATTGTACATGGACAACTGGGCCCAAAATGCATAGGTGAGGCCCACACTCGATACCAGACTTCAAATGGAGAGAACACTGCAGGGGCATCAGATCGAAAAGAAACAGGCACCTCAGGGGGAAGGGAAGGTGGGGCACCTCAGCCGGATGATTGCACAATGCCACTGCTCCACGAGGGGGCTCCATGCCCATTGATGTATCCTGGGGAGTGCAAAGCCACAGCCTCTCAAGTCTCTTTCAGTGGGTGGTTTGCCCACTGCTGTATCCTGGGGAGTGCAAAGCCACAGTCTCTCAAGTCTTTTCAGTGGGTGGTTTGCCCACTGCTGTATCCTGGGGAGTGCAAAGCCACAGTCTTTCAAGTCTTTTCAGTGGGTGGTTTGCCCACTGCTGTATTCTGGGGAGTGCAAATCCACAGTCTCTCAAGTCTCTCCAGTGGGTGGTTTGCCCACTACTTTATCCTCCGGAGTGCAAAGCCACAGTCTCTCAAGTCTTTTCAGTGGGTGGTTTGCCCACTGCTGTATCCTGGGGAGTGCAAAGCCACAGTCTCCCAAGTCTCTCCAGTGGGTGGTTAGCCCACTGCTGTATCCTGGGAAGTGCAAAGCCACAGTCTCTCAAGTCTCTCCAGTGTGTGGTCTGCCCACTGCTTTATACTGGGGAGTGCAAAGCCCCAGCCACTCAAGTGTTTTCAGTGGGTGGTTTGCCCACTGCTTTATCCTGGGGAGTGCAAAGCCACAGTCTCTCAAGTATTTTCAGTGGGTGGTTTGCCCACTGCTGTATCCTGGGGAGTGCACAGCCACAGTCTCTCAAGTCTTTTCAGTGGGTGGTTTGCCCACTGCTGTATCCTGGGGAGTGCAAAGCTACAGTCTCTCAGGTGGATGCCTTTCGCCACTGGTTCTGGAGGGGGCTTTGTGCCCAGAGTGCTTCATACTGCCAAGGACAGAGGTAGTGGATGTGATACTCCACTGGTTCTGGAGGAGGCTTTGTTCCCAGAGTGCTTCATCCTGCCAAGGACAGAGGTAGTGGATGTGATACTCCACTGGTTCTAGAGGGGGCTTTGTGCCCAGAGTGCTTCATCCTGCCAAGGACCGAGGTAGTGGATGCCTTTCTCCACTGGTTCTGGAGGGGGCTTTGTGCTCAGAGTGCTTCATCCTGCCAAGGACAGAGGTAGTGGATGCTTTTCTCAACTGAAGGTGGTGCATCATGGAAGCTGCCCAGGCTCCTGGAACTGACCACCAGGCTCGGTCGACTGACCACTGGGGATGGCAGCCATGTCTACGGTGGTGCCACTGTCTAAGGATGTCACAGGGCCGTTGGCGGTGCTTGCAGCGGTGTCAGTAGCTGCGGTGCTCCCGGCGGGCTCTGTGGCTTCGGTGCTGGCAGCAGACTCCGTGGCAGCGGTGCTAGCGGCAGACTCTGTGGCATCGGTACTAGCGGCGGACTCTTTGGCATCGGTGCTGGCAGCGGACTTTGTGGCAGCGGTGCTTGCGGCGGACTCTGTGGCATCGGTGCTGGCGGCGGACTCTGTGGCAGCGGTGCTGGTGGCGAACTCTGTGGCAGCGGTGCTGGTGGCGGTGCTGGTGGCGGGCTCAGTGACTGCGGTGCTGGTGGCGGGCTCAGTGACTGCGGTGCACGTGGCGGTGTAGGTGGCCGTCTTCTCCGCCGTACCGGTTGGCGTCGACGTGGACAGAAGGTGTGACACTGGCCCATAGTCAGTGCCACCATGCCATCTCCTGACCTGCCCTTAATTTTCTGGCCCTTCCCCACCTTGGATGGTGGCGCAGCTGTCTTGCCACCATCCCCTTTTGTTTTCCCTGAGCCCTTGGTGGCAGGTGTTTTCGCCTTTTCCCTCCAGGATGTGGGCAACTTTTTAAGTTTCACAGGTGGCGAAATGTCCTTGCCCTCGCTACGTGGCACACTGGCTGCCCTGATGCTTGGTGCACTCCAAAAGCCCGCTGTTGCTGGGACCACTGTGCCCGGTGATGTGGTGGCTGAGGTGCTGGGTTGGGATCTGGAAAGCATGGCCCGAGGGGACGGATGGGGGGGGGAGTTGTAGGGACAAAATCAATGTTCGACAGGAAAAGTTTTTTAGACACACTGGGATGGGTAAATGGAAGAGGTAGTGGTTGAAGGAGGTGTACGAATGCTGTATTTGGGTGAAGGTGCATGGGGTGGAGGCTGTTGAGAGGTGGATGGCTGTTGGGTGGGTGTGTGCCTGCGTTTGTGTACTTTGGAAGGTAGGCTCACAGACACACTGGTAGAGGACACAGGGGATGTGTGCTGATGGGTGTGCTGGTGATGGAGGTAGTGGCTGAGGATGTAGTGCAAGCAGGTGTGAGTGGAGACGAGACTGGGAGGGAGGAGGACGATGTGGAGGAGGGGGACACAGTGGAGGCAGTGGATGTTGGCATGTCTGCATGGGAATGATGTTTGTGTGAGTGACTGTGGGATGTGTGGTGCTTATGTTGGCGTGAGCCACCATTGTGTGATGAGGTTTGTGCATGCTGGTCTGATTGTGTGCTTGGGATAGGCTGAGGTACAGGAGATTGGGTCTGGGTGGAGGAAGTTGGAGGGGGGAGGCTGGACACAGGGACAATGGCTGCCATCAGTGCAGAGGCCTGAAATGCGCTATGTTGGGCTGCCTGGCCAAAATGCATGCCGTCCAGGTATGCATTTGTTTGTTGCAAATGCCTCTCGACACCCTGGATGGCATTCAGAATGGTAGATTGCCCAACAGTGAGGGATCTCAGGAGGTCAATCACCTCCTCACTGAGGGCAGCAGGGCTGACTGGGTCAGGGCCTGAGGTGCCTGGGGCAAAGGAGATGCCCACCCTCCTGGGTGAGCGGCCACGGGACACACGCTGAGGGGCTGCTGGGAGGGGGGTGCTGGTAAAGTGGGTGGCGGCTGTACCTGTTGATGCGGGGGGCACAGAGGGGCCCGCCACCGCAAGGGAGCTCCCATCAGAGGAGGAGTCGCTGTTGCTGAAGTCACCTCCTGTCCCCGCCATGGAGCTCCCCTCGCCCTCTGTCCCACTGGTGGCTTCGGACTCCGTTGTCTCACTCTCCAGGGCCAAGTGGGATGCAGCTCCCTCCTGCCCCAGTGCCACTGCTCCTCCGTCTGATCATGCTATTGCACACAAGAACAGGGAGACCACAAAAAGGGTGGGGGAAAGACAGAAGAAAGACATGTTCAGTGCATGCAATACCACTTCCGTTGGCGGACGCTCCAAACACAGCAGCCCTCTGCACTACGCCATGCACTTAGAGTTGCTAGAGTAATCACAGGGCCATGGGGTACAAGGCCTATGCCCGATTGCTGCACACATGGAAGTCACAGGAGCCTGACTAGGTGTAGATGGCTCTTACCACTGGTGGGGTTGGGGTGCCACATAGCCTGCCTCACAAAGGGTCCTTGCCTACAAAGCTCGCCCTGGCCTAGGGTAACCCACTGCCCACCTCCCCCACCCAGACACCTCATAATGCGCGCAGAGTCAGATGGATGTGACGGTACTCACCCCCTTGTGGCTGCTGTGATGCCCTCAAGCGCCCATCCAACTCCAGATATGCCACTGCCAGGATCCGGAACATCAGGGGGGTCATGGTGCGACGGGCACCCCTCCCACGTTGGGAGGCCATCCCCAGCTGGGCCTCCGCCGTCTTCTTGCTCCAGAGGCGAAGGTCCTCCCATCTTTTCCAGCAGTGGGTGCTCCGTCTGTCGTGGACCCCCAGGGTCCGGACGTCCTTGGCGATGGCACACCAAATATCCTTCTTCTGGTGGGCGTTGACCTAGGGGAATAGTACAGGGGAAAAGGAAAAACTGTAAACCGTCTGGACCCTCACAGTCATTGGCCCACGTTCCCACCCTTGCCCTGACGCACATACACTCACTGTCGGCACATGCAGGCCTCAATCCCCCCCCATGTATCTTCCAACCACAACACTCCAAAGAGGCATTGCCCATGCAGCATGCTCACAGTGTACTCACCTGTTTGTCTGGGGGACCGTAGAGAAGTGTGTACTGGGGGAGGACCCCATCCACTAACTTCTGCAACTCCTCCGAAATGAAGGCAGGGGCCCTTTCCCCAGACACATGAGCCATCGTCGCTTCCAGACTGAGGTCACAGCAGCACTTGCAGTGTAGGTCCTCTCCTGTCGAAGGTCAGGTATCAAGTGAGTGAACAGACAGAAAATGGCAGTCACGTCCGCTGGCGTACATTGTCATTGGCTCCTGGGACCCACAGGGTCCAATGTTAACCAATGCAGGATTGCGCTGCGGTCTTCAATCGCCTACCGTAACGGTGTAGAACACCAACGCAGTTACCTCATATCCCCTTGTCCCACCTTACAGGTCAGGCAGCTGCCATTTCGGGGGTCCAAATGGCATTAATAATAACTGCGTCACACCTATCTAGGCCTTGCATACACACAGTAACAGGCACATTGCGGATTTACAAATGTTTGCTACTGACATTTAGTTATACCTAAGTGTTGGCTGACTCTCTGCTCACTGTTCTTCTCCATAGGGCACGTCCGCTGGAGCAGGTGGTGAGATGGTGGCATCCTCCGGTGTACAGACCGCTGGTGGACCTGTCGATAATGGAAGAGAGACGCGTAATAGTCACCTACAGACTTGATCGTGCAACAATCCTGGATCTGTGTACCCAGTTGAAGCCAGACCTGATGTCAGCAATCCGCCATCCCACAGGAATCCACCCTCTAGTGCAGGTCCTGTCAGCACTTCATTTCCTGGCAAGTGGGTCTTTTCAAACAACAGTGGCCATTGCATCAGGGATGTCCCAGCCTATGTTCTCAAACGTGTTGTACAGAGTGTTGTCTGCCATGCTGAAACACATGTGCAGCTACATCGTTTTCCCTCGTGGAGGATTTGCCAACAGTGAAAGGTGACTTCTATGCCCTGGGACATATCCCCAACATCATAGGTGCCATTGATGGGACACATGTGGCCTTGGTACCCCCCCGCAGGAGTGAACAGGTGTACAGAAACCGGAAGAGCTACCATTCAATGAATGTGCAGATGGTGTGTTTGGCCGACCAATACATCTCCCATGTGAATGCCAAGTTTCCTGGCTCAGTGCATGACGCTTACATTCTGAGGAATAGCAGCATCCCTTATGTGATGGGGCAACTCCAGAGGCACCATGTGTGGCTAATAGGTGAGGACAAGGACCCTATACCCTGTGAATAGTTGCTAGGTCTGGGGTTGTCCCTAAGGGTTAGTGTGTGTCTAACAGCTGTCCCTTGACATTTAAAGGTGACTCTGGTTACCCCAACCTGTCATGGCTACTAACCCCAGTGAGGAATCCCAGGACAAGGCAGACGAACGCTACAATGAGGCACATGGGCGAACTAGGAGAGTCATCAAAAGGACCTTCGGCCTCCTGAAGGCCAGGTTCTGGTGCCTCCATCTGACACGTGGTTCGCTCTACTACTCATCAAAGAACGTGTGCGAGATCATCGTGGCCTGCTGTATGCTACACAACCTGGCATTGCGACGACAGGTGCCTTTTCTGCAGGAGGATGGTCCAGAAGGAGGTCTTGTGGCAGCTGTGAAGCCTGTGGACAATGAAGAAGAGGAGGCAGAAGAAGAAGATATCGACAACAGAAACAACGTTATCAAGCAATACTTCCAGTGAGACACAGGTAAGAAGATGTCACTGCCTCACACCTCTCATAAAATTGTTAGACCTATCATACAGTATGTCAGTCACTTTCACCCACTGTATAGACCTTGACTTGTCACTTTGCCTTTCCATTTCACAGATGTGGGTCGGGTCCCACTGTGTGACCTCTGCTATATTACCTCATGGACTAGAGCTGTGTTACATCAGTATGTTGACAATACAATCGACATTGCTATATTCCATAGTTATTGCAAATACACATTTGTGAAAGCACAGACTGACTCCAGCTGGTTTTGTGATTCAAGGGTGTTTATTTCCGTGCAAAATAGTGCAGGGGGTTGTAAAATGGGCAGGGGTGATGGTGGAGGAATGTCCATGGCAGAGTCCAGTCTATTTGTTTTACAGGTGGATTGTCCAAAGGGGCATAGGAAGTGGAGCTAGGGTAGTTGATGGATGGACAGGGTGACGAAGTGGGACAGAGGGATGACATTCAGGGGGGTCTCATTTCCTGGCGGGGGTCTTGGCATTGTTCTCTGTCTTTGTCCTGGATCTCAGGGAATGTTTGCTGGGCTGGGGTGCTGGTGTCGTGGTCCTGTGGCGGTGCCTCCTGTCCACTAGCGCTGGCGAAGGTGGTGGACTGTTCACCACCCAGGCTAGTGTCAGGGGCCCCTTGTTGTGCCACAGTGTCCCTCCTGGTGTTGACAAGGTCCTTCAGCACCCCTACAATGGTGACCAGGGTGGTGCTGATGAACCTAAGTTCCTCCCTGATCCCCAAATACTGTTCCTCCTGCATCCGCTGGGTCTCCTGAAACTTGGCCAGTACTGTTGCTATCGTCTCCTGGGAATGATGGTACGCTCCCATGATGTTGGAGAGGGCCTCGTGGAGAGTGGGTTCCCTGGGCCTGTGATCCCCCTGTCGCACAGCAGTCCTCCCAGTTCCCCTGTTATCCTGTGCCTCTGTCCCCTGAACTGTGCGCCCACTGCCCCAGGTCCCTGATTTTCTTGGGTTGGTGGGTTTGCCTGGGTTCCCTGTAGTGGTGGACACACTGCTGCTTGACGTGTCCTGGGGACAGAGGGATGGGCCCGCTGGGTGGGTGCTGTGCTGGTATTTCCCGAGAGGGGAGGCTCTGTGGTGGGTTGTGCCAGTGTCAGGGGAACCGACTGTCCCGAGGTCCCAGATGGGCCAGGCTGGTCATCTTGATCCAGTTGGACAGAGCTGCTGTCATCACTGTGAGCCTCTTCTGTGGGGGGAGTGGACATGTCTGGAACCTCCTATCCGGTGACATTGGGTAGGGGTCCTGCAGGAGTTTAAAAGCATGATTATTGCATCTGTGTGTGCCATCGTGTGCAATGGGTGGGTGACCCTGTACTCCAGTGCTTGCATTCTTGTGTAGGACCTTGTGTGATAATTGGTTTGGGGATCTGTGTGGGTATCTGTAGTGGACATGCTTTGGTGATGGGTGTCCATGCTTTGGTGTTGCATGCAGGGCTTGGTGTTGGGATGTGTGGGTTGTGATAGTGGGACATTTGTGATGTGTTGGAGTGATGGGGGTGAGGGTGAGGGTGGGGTATGTGATAGCATGCAGGTAGGGTGGGGGATGTAATAGTTAAGATTTGACTTACCAGAGTCCATTCCTCCTGCTACTCCAGCGAGGTCCTCAGGATGCAGTATAGCCAAGACATGCTCCTCCCATGTTGGTAGTTGTGGGGGAGGAGGTGGGGGTCTGTGGCCAGTCCTCTGAACTGCAATCTGGTGTCTTGAGACCACGGAACGCATCTTCCCCCGTAGGTCGTTCCACCTCTTTCTGATGTCCTCCCTAGTTCTTGGATGCTGTCCCACTGCGTTGACCCTGTCTACAATTCTGCGCCATAGCTCCATCTTCCTAGCTATGGAGGTGTGCTGCAACTGTGATCCAAATAGCTGTGGCTCTACCCGGACGATTTCCTCCACCATGACCCTGAGTGATGGTGTTGTGTGCCTGTGGATGCTAGTATTGTTGTGACACCACGTCTCTCTCTGGGCTTCTTTCTCAATTTTTGTCATAGGGGTTTGTGTGTGATGTGGGTGTGTGTTTTATATTGTATTGAGTGTGTGGGAGTGGTGTGTGTATGTGTATCAGGTGTGTGTATTTGGAATTGTCCAGTGTGGTTGTGTTTTGTAAATGTGTCTGTATTTTGAGCGTGTCGGTGTGTACCGCCAATGGAATACCGCGGTTGAAAGACCACCGCATGGATTCGTGGGTCGTGATAATGTGGGTGTATTCCTGTTGCCATGACGGTGTCGGTTTTGTTATCGCCAGTTTATCACTGACCTTTGGTGTGGCGGACTTCTCTGGGTGTCTGGATTTTGGCGGATTCCGGCCTGTGGGTCGTAATAGCTGTAGCGGAATTCTGCCACCGCAGCGGTGTGTTGGTAGTCTTCTGCACGGCGGTAAGCATGATTTACCACCAATGTTGTAATGAGGGCCTATATGTCACCACAGAGACAGTGCTCCAATCTAGGGTGTTTATTTGCAAACCACAGTAATCTGGGGTTTCAGTAGCAGTGATGAGCTATAAGACTACACTATTGAATACATTCAGTTAAATGAAAGCCGAGGTTTACAACTGGTGACATGCGGTGTACTTCTGTTCCTACGACTTGTGCGTTTTGGTTCAAATTGTTTTCTGCTTCCTTTCTAAATAAACCATGCATATAACTGTATGCAAAGCAGTAAATGCAAATATAGAATTCATTTTTCTTGTACTATATCCACAATTGTAACATCGTGATGGTGACTCAATAAGTAGAAAGTATGATACTGCCAGAAAGTAACTTTGATAATGCTATTGGAGAGGTGACAAACCTAGAACACTTTCATGATATTCTTAGTTACCAATCTGCAGTGGATATGGGGTGGAATAGACAGTTGGCATGCTGTAAGTATAAGCAGGAGTTGTTTAGTGGAAGAACAACTGAGCTCTCAAGTTGTAGCAAAATAGAGCTCTACTATGTGCCACACGAGTCAGAGTAACGCATAATTGTACATTTTTTGCATCACTGCGTTGATGGAGGTTAATCGCACAACTATGCTGAGTTCTGCTTAGAATGTTTTCAGGGATTTCACACACTTTGTAACTCAAGAGATAGTATGGCCATAATTAGCTACAAGAGGCCCATCAGGATATGGATAAAGAAAGCCAGGCTTGAGTTCCGTTTCTCATTCATGGGATGCTCTTTTCACCCTAATCTTTCGGGCAAGTACTGCAAAAATGCAGCCAAGCAGGTCTTCCTGGCCAGCATTTCCTTTACTTTTTCACCTAACTGCTCACCTGCCTTTAGTCAGACAGCTGACCCCCTAGTCCCCAAAACAGTAGACTGGGAGAGTTACAAATACAAGATTGTCACCCAGCAAAGTCTAGAACTGCAGTGCCAAGACCCAGAGAGACAACGCATTGTCTTCAGCGTGTTCATCTGTCTGTTGGAGGTTGCATACTGTGAGCAGCGATGTTGTGGCAGTAAGCAGCAAGTAATTTATTTATTTTGATGACATACACTCCCTGGACTTTAAACAGGGCCATAAATCCACCAGAGTGGAGCAGAGGAATCCATCGGACCGATACTCCAACACTGAAAGAGTGCACTAACGCCCAGCTGGGCACCTACACATGCAAAGTTGATGGCTGTAAAACATGCAAACGGCTGCCGTGCGAGTGACAAACAGCACAGGATCAGCCCTGCAGTGTAAACATCCAGGCACAGCACAATACATAACAGGCAATGAGACTGTGGCGCAGACCGCTGGGAGCAAATGTCAACAATAGTGCTTGTGAAAAGCGCTGTTTAACCAAATTAAAAAAGTAGTCCTAAAATCCTTACCCAAAATGGCCACTGGGTATGAATATTAGTAATTGGCTGGTGCTCAAGGGTAGGGCTCAACACAGGAAGAGGCATGGCTTATGCATGCCATGGACAAAGCTCGACCTAAAAACGTGTATTTATTTAACTTGTGGAAGCTTTGACATTAATAGGGCATGTTATAGTACTGCACTGAGAAGTACATATTAAAAGTGATAGTTTTGTACAATTGACAGTCTGGAATGACATATTTGAAAGGGCTTTCGTAGGCAATAATGAAGAAAAAAGAACTGGTAAAATAAAACATTTTACAGACAATTTAAACATGGAAGCCATTACCTTTTAGTGTATTCGTCTGAAGTTTATAAAATATAGGGCAAACTCCACCCGAAGGTACTGGAGCACTTTTTATATGAGCACAAGTTACAATACAATGTTTTGCCAAGAATCGAATGGTATTGAGCTGATGCCAAGACTCAAACGTGGTTCCAGAGTTCCATGGTCAGTAGCTCCAGCCATAACACCAAATCCCAGGAAGAGGAAGGGCAGCAGAAGCCACATGAAAGCTCATCTTGTTGTTGGCTTCAGGTCCAATAGGACCTCTAACTGAGCCAGAGCCAGGCATCAGACTCAAGGCTAGCTCGAGCTTTCAATGTCTCGCCCACCTCTAGTTCTAGAAATTCCATGCTTAGTGCTTGCCTTTGATCCCACTGGAGAACTTCATTTTTCACCCCAACTCCAGCTGTTTTTGTAAAGTGTTATGCAGGGACTGAAAAGAAAATACCCAGACATCAAGGCACTCTAGACCTAACAACTCCTGTTGTCTACTGATGGCTGGTAGGGCAGGAATCAAGCCACCAGCTTGACTCGGATAGAGAAATGGAACCTCAGGATGTGCCTCAATGGAATTCCTAAATGTAGGCATCTGCACTGGTCCAACAGAGAGCAAAAGACACGTTCCTCAGAAGCCTGTGGGCTATGGGGTTGGAGATGTTCTTCTCTTCATAACTTCCGTAATGTGAAATCTCAGTTTGTGAATGCTGTACTGAGGAAGGAAGACCGTGCCCAAATGTGCTCTTAACCCGGCTGCGATGTACTGCAGATCCTGCAGTGAGGAAATATATAGGACTACCCTCAGTTCAACAAGATTGTGTGCTCTTGAAAAATTGCTAAAAGCCAGGAAATGTGCAAATGACTCTCAGTTGTGCTAAATAACAGTTTGATCCAACTCAGGGGAGTTAATCACATTACTCATATTCATGAATGGTTTGTCTAATCTCACATTTTCAGCTTGATGACTCGAAGACAAAAATCCCCAGTTATTACATCTCTATTTTGAGCAGTCAAGCTTGATAAAAGGATTGCGACCAGCTTGTTGGGAAACGAATTACAATATAGGTTTGAGGAAGTCAAGCATCCGTTTCAAAGTACCTCAGTATCATCAACTCTCCAGCAATGTGATGTTGAATGTAGGGTTGAAACAATAGTAGATGAGGGTTAAGTAAAGTTTGCATTTGTATACAGGCAACCTCAAGAGTTAAGGCTGCAGGCAATACTGTATGATCATCTTGACTAGGCGCAAGAACCTCTTGCGCTGGCATCTAGATGCTGGTTTGACAGACGTGGCTTCACTCAAAGCTGAAGTTGCGAGTCTTAATCATTACGGGCCAGATGTAGCAAAACGGCAATTTGCGACTTGCAAATTGCGAGTCCCTGCGACTCGCAATTTGCAAGTCGCAAATTGCTATGCAGTACGGTGTCTCAGACACCGACTGCGACTCGCTATGGGGTCGCAATGACCCACCTCATGAATATTCATGAGGTGGGTCGCAAATTGTGGCCCCATAGCGAGTATAGGCACTCGCTAACATGGAGGCCTGCTGTCGTCCGCAGACCTCCATGTTCGTGACTGCTTAAACAATAAAGCAGTTTTTTTTTTTTTAAGTGTAGCCCGTTTTCCTTACAGGAAAACGAGCTGCACTTAAAAAAAAAACGAAACCTTTAGTTTCAGACTTTTTCATGGCAGGGAGTAGTCCCTTGGACCACTCCCTGCCCTGAAAAAATATTTGTGGGTCCATTCACAAAGGGGAAGGGGTCCCATGGGGACCCCTTCCAATTTGCGATTGGGTTACCATCCACTTGAAGTGGATGGTAACTGCGATGCCATTTGCGACCGCGTACGCGGTCGCAAATGGTATTGCATCCCACTGCGAGTCGCAAATAGGAAGGGAACACCCCTTCCTATTTGCGAGTCGGAAATGCATTTTGCGAGTCGGTTCCGACTCGCAAAATGCATTTCTGCATAGGAAACTGCGTTTTGCGACTCGCAAATGGCAAATTTTGCCGTTTGCGAGTCGCAAACAGTTTCCTACATCTGGCCTTTAATGATTCCAGTGTCAAGGCAAAAATGAAGTATCTTAGTTTAGATTTCAGCAGGACCAGTTCCACTGAACATGGACTCCATTTCAATCCCTATGCATCAACTGCTTCTGGTTCCAGGCTCTTTTAATCCATATAAACATCAGGCTTGTTCCAGCAGCAGACAGGCTGCCTTTAACAGGTATGTTCTCATCAGCACTAAAGTACAGAAGCTACATTCATTCACGTTTCTCTTTAGGCATGCTTTTCACAGGAAAGATATCTAAATGTCCCTCTGTAACCGAAAGGAAAGGTAACTATTTTTAACAATTCTGGTAGACAATAAGGCAGGCAGAGAGAAACCTACCTCCCATGTTTCTGGCAAGTAAACCCGCTTTATTATTAGTCTCTTAAGGGCTGGGAGGCCTTTTTGATTCTTCTGCTCCAATCTAGTAGGGCCCTCATTATGAACTTGGCGGCAATCACCGCTGACCGCCATGGCGACACTGAACAGAAGACTGCCAGTGGCGGAATACTGGACACCACCGAATTATAATTCCAAAAAGTCAAACTCTCAAAAATCCTGCTACCCCCACCCACCTTCAAGGCCCACAACAGCGGAAAAGCAGTACACCCCACCCCGCCATGCAAACAAATCCTCCGCCCACCAAATAATGAAGCACAAATCAGTGTAGCATATAGTGGATCCCCAATGACCATTGGCGGTATGGACGTCACGGCCAGCAATGGGACCCACCAACATCAAATGCACACATTGGCAACTTTGAAACCCACACACCTGACACACATCCACAACACTATAAAACACACACATACACACCCCACAATCCTTTGCATCGCCAATAGCACAACTGAGATTGACAACACAAAACGCATAGACTGAATACAACATAACACGTCACACGCACAAATACACCACCAAAACACATACAAACCCCAAACACCTTTACAAGCCACACACACAACCACACCCTCACCAATACACCCACAACACACACCATGGCACCCCCTAAGCACCCCCGCTTTACAGGTAGGGAGCTAAGGACCCTGGTGGACGAAATACTCAGGGTCGAGACACAACTATTCAGGGCACAGGTGCAGCAGACACGCGTGGCCAAGAAGATGGAGCTATGGCAGATGATTGTCAACAAGGTCAACACAGTGGCACACCATCCACGCACAAGGGATTACATCCGGAAGAGATGGAACGACCTGCGAGGGAAGGTTCGGACAATGGCATCCAGGCACAACATCGCCGTATAAAAGACTGGTTGCGGTCCCCCACGTTCAGCCCCGAATACAACGACTGGGAGGAGAATGTCCGGGCTATCCTGCACCCAGAGGGCCTCACTGGACTGACTGGAGGACAGGACTCGGGTACGTCAACTACAATACCTTAACAGTCACTCCACCTATAATGCATGTATCAACCCACCCCTCTCACTCCCACCAGGACCCCATCCCCAGCCAATCCACAACACTCCCATCCAACTACCCTGCATGCCGACTATCCTATAAACAGACCTCCATCCTGCCCCCTGTTAACAGTCACCTTCCCCTGCATGGATTCCCAGTGGCACTACTGCACCCACAATTCACCTCCACCCCCCACATAAAATGCAAAGATATATACACAAAGGGACCTTGCATGCCACAACAGGGGAATATAAGCACAAAATAGGGCAGAGCAGTGCATCAATTGCAGAAAAAGTACCTGACACCCACATGTCCATTCTGCCCCCATAGGCACCACCACCCATGCCACCTGGACGGAAACGCCAAGGAGTGCCAGCACCTCACATAATGACAGAGGCCCCACTCAGGAGAGTGCAGAGGGATGTATGGAAATTGAGGAATACCGTTGCCCATCACACAGTCCTGGACTGTCACCCTCCAGCAGCCCCACCCAGGATACCACTGACAGCCCTACCACCCAGCCACCATCATCAGCTCTGGCCAAAAGACCCCACACCAGTGTCTCCCAGCCACAGACTGACAGCCCACATGTACAGAGGCCACAGTCTCCACCCACCAACAGGCAGGATGATGAAGGGCCCAGTGCAAGTGACACTGCCAGACCTGTGCAGGGGACACAGGCACAGGGGGCTAAGGCCAGTGGGAGGACATCGGTGGTCAAAGGATGGATGCAGCAGCCCAGGAGCTGATACCAGAGGTCCTGGGAGAATACCACCATACCCAGGGCAGGATGTGCCAGTTCCTTGCCACCTTGGAGTAGACTCAGAGGCTGTAGATCGCACACCACCAGGAGGCTGTGGACCTTGGAAACAGCTAAATACCACAATGGCCACCATTGCAGGGGTACTGCAGCACCAGTACCGCAGCCAGTCTGAGACCTCCACCCACCTGCAAGCCCCTACCACTAGCCAGGACACTGCCCTGCCATCTACATCTGCAGCAGCTATTGGACTGGTGGCACTGCCAGAGGACACCCAGGAAGCCAGCACCCCTACCCCTGCAGCCCAGCACCAGCCACGCAAATGTGCCCTCAGACCCAGGTATGCCACTGAAACACCAGCGAAGACCAAGCCCACCGCTAGGAAGTGACTCTGCCCTGAACTGTCTCCCTTGCATGCCACTGTGCTCCCTTGTTGACTTGCCATTGCCATCACACCATCCACCAATGGCCACATGGAACAAAACCCAGTGCTACCAACAGCTGAGCATATGTACCTGAGTATGGATATGCACTATGTGCCCCCTCGCTATCACTGTTCCACGAAATATGTATATTTTGTCTCTTAATAAATTCACCTATGCACTCAAATCGTATGACCCTCGTCAATATGAGATATCAATTGTGAGTGTGTATGCATTAGCCAGTCAATTTCATAATAATTCCTTTATTGCAGGAGGGGATCCAAAGCACTGTAATGTCTGAAGTATGTCACACTGTACCTAATATTGGATTACCTGACACATGCCACTTCAGTCATAATTTAAGTGTCAATGACTATAGACACCACATTACCAATTATATGAGTCAGACTGAAACTATGCAGTGAATACATCAGCATCATTGATCAGTACCTTAAAGTCACTGGAAGTATAGGCAGATCAGCTAGTTCCTGGAGTTGATAATCCCCTCTCTGACAGCACCCTCCTCTTCCAGAAAGGGGATAGCTTTCCTCACAGCCAAGTTGTGCAGCATGCAGCAGGACATCACTTTCTTACACACCTTGTCAGGGACATCGCACAGGGGCCCCCCAGAGAAATGGAGGCAACAAAATCTAGCCTTCAGGAGACGTATAGTGTGCTCATTAACCCTCCTTGTACGTCCATGGGCCTGATTCTAATTCATCTCTGCATCTGTTCTTGGATTGCTCACAGGAATCAGGAGCCATTGCAAGTTGGGGTTGCCAGAATCACCTGCAAATTAACTGACTTTACATGCACATTGGCTGGCTGTCAGCTATGTACAGAGCCAGTGTCATACACACTCACCTATGAGCCGTCCTCTGTCCCCTTGTAGTTGTTTCATCAAGTGTTGTAGGCTGCTGTTTCTCAGGACAAAGGAATCCTGGACTGAGCCTGGGAACCTGCCATTGACATGTGAAATGTACTGGTCAGCAGTACACACCAATTGTACATTCATGGGGTGATAGTTCTTCCAATTCCCTTACACCTGTTCATTCACTCTTGGGGGTATGAGAGCTATGTGTGTTCCATCAAAGGCACCAATCACATGTGGGATGTTAGCAAAGGCATAAAATCCAGATTTGATGGCAGGAAGTTCAGCCCTTTGGGGAAACTAGACATTTGTTTGCAGGTGTTGGACAAATGCATCCAAGAATTTTTACAGTATGAGGCTGAACATTGGCTGTGAGACCCCTGCACCCATGCCCACTGTCACCTGAAATGAGCCTGTAGCCCAAAAATGGAGTACAGATAACACTTGCACGGTTGTAGGGATGGCATGCTGATTCCAATTAGCCGGTTTCAGTATAGGATCCATTAATGCGCAGAGGTCATGGACAGTAGCTTTATTGAGTCTGTAGGTGACAATGATGTGACGTTCCTCCATAGTTTCCAAATCAACCAGAGTTCTGTACACAGATGGGGCCCTCCCCAGCCACATGGTTCTGTACCTATGTGGGAGGAAAGAACACATAGTGAGTGTAAACATACACCTGCATCACATGATGTCACTGTATCTTTGTAAGAGCGACACGTAGGTAACACACACAGACGCAAAGTATGAAGTACACCATCAGGCATTTGTGTGCTGAGTTAACTCTGTAATAATGGCATCCCAGTGTAGATACAATTCCAAAGATAGGTGCATGTGAGGATCCTAAACTCATGTCAGCAAGCGACTAAGGTCAGAGATTTGGAGGCCCTGGATGAGGCCCCTGGCCAGGCTATGATGACGTTGTGGTAGCAAAAAGGCAGCCTCCTGCCATCCAGGTATGAGGGAGTGGAAGTGACTTCATTCCGCTGGCATTAGTCGTCATGGCAGAAGGCGGTGTTTACTGCCGTGCACCCGGTCATTGGATTACATGGTTGTCAATGGGGAACCTGGGCCAATCATGATCGCAGCCGCTGGTGATGGAGTACACTGCTGCGGTGCCTACGCCATGTCGTCAGGCCCTTGACACTTGGCTCCTGATTCCCATGCAGAGTAGTACTCCACTGCGTGTGCTGCTGTATCCTGACTCTGGTCCCTGAGATGGCATTGGTCACAGGTGAACAGGCCCCAGCCTTCACTGCGGAGGAGCTGGAGAAGCTGGTAGACAGGGTCCTACCCCTATATGGCAAGTTGCATGGGCGACCAGAGGAGCAGGTGATTTGGCGCCTGTTATTCTTAGATGTGTGTGATTGTGGCGGATGCCTGTAAGCAGGTGGGGTTGATTTGTGACTGCCCAGCCATAGACTTTCTGGCATGTACTGTATGTGAGTTGATAACATGGCTTTCAACAATGGCCGTTCCATAGAGAACTACATGTCATCTGTATTCGGTGCACGCATACTGATGTCTGTTTCTTTGCTCTATGTGTCCCATGCAGGTCAGCGCCCATCAAAAGAAAGGCCTGTGGCAAGCCATCGCCAGGGAGGTGCGGACCCTAGGGTTCTACAACTAGCGCAACACCTATTGCAGGAAGAGGTGGGAGGACCTGAGGTGCTGGGCCAGGAAGTCCGGAGACTCCCAGCTGGGGAAGGCCTCCCTACGAGGAAGGGGTGCCCGTCAGACCCTGAACCCCCTAATGGCCCGCATTCTGGCGGTGGCCTATCCTGATTTGGATGGGCGCTTGAAAGCAGCACAGCAGTCACAAGGGGGTGACTACCAACGCTGATGTGATACTACTTTGATGGATATATGTTGGTGCTGTTGCATGTATGTATTCTAGTGCCAGGCACTTGGACAGGTGTGTTACTGCAGTTCTGCCCCCTCAAAGTCCCTGTAATGGTGTGAGGGCTAGTTTGTCAGTCTCAATAGGCCCATGGGGGTCCCCTTTCTGTCATCTGGTATGCTTTGTGGCCTCGTGGACTTGTAAGTGCATTGGCTGAGCATGGTCTCTCCTAGGTGTACTTCACACAGTGTATCAGGTCCGTGTTTTCTGTGGGTAATGTTGTGTATTCCGTGGTAATGGCCACTAGTCAGGGGCACAGTCATGACGTATGTTGTAGGTGCTGCGTGTAGGTGTGTGACCCAGATGGGAGTGTGTGTGAGCCAGAGATATTTAGGTTTTGACAAAGTTCTCCCACATTTTGTCTCTCCACCCCTGTGCTCTTGTGTCCTTTGTGTACAGCAGCATCATTGGGCGAGGGAGCAGTGGCACTGGCGAGTGGGGATGCAGCAGCCCACGTTTCCAAAGAGGCCGAGTCGACGGACTCCAAGGGGACCAGTGGGTTGGAGGGCGAGGGAAGTACCACGGGGGAGGCAACTACCACTGGAGTTAGTAACTCTGATACCTCCTCCGATGGGAGCTCCATGGTGGTGGCGAACCCTACAGGGCACACCCATTCTATACTATCTTCTGCCACCCCCATGCCATCACCGCCCTCCCAGTTGCTCCCCACCAAGTTGCCCGTGCCCGCTCACCCAGGAGGGTGGCAGACTCCTTCGCCCCAGGCACCTCATCCCCTGTCCTAGTCAGACCTTCTGCCCTCACGGAGGACGCTATTGACCTCCTGAGAACCATCTCTTTAGGGCAGTCAACCATTGTGAATGCCATCCATGGGCTAGCATCCCAGATGCAGCAATGCAATGCATACCTGGAAGGCATTCACTGTGCCATGTCTGGCCTATAGAGATCTTTTCAGGCTCTGGCCTCCTCTTTGATGGCAGCCAGTGTCCCTGGTCTTTCCACCCCCCTCCTACCACCTCTACCCCTTCCATCACCCCACTCCCTTCACCCATCCCAAGCACACGTACAGACAACCATGCATACACATCAACACACAAACACAAGCACCACACTTCCCAGCACAGGCAGGCACACACCCAACATACCAAAGCACACACAACAACATCCACTTCCGCCAGTGTGTCATCCTCCCCCACCACCCTGTCTTTCACCTCACCTCACCATGCACACCCACACTCACTGCACCCTCAGTCACTGCTGCTGCCCCCATTCATGCTGTCACCACATCTGACATTCAGACATGCACTCCAGACACCAACCTACACTCACCACAACTACATAAACAGACACTTGCAGCACACTCAAAAGACCTGTAGACACCCAGACAACATCCATGTACACTGGCAGCCTGTCTTGTCCCACTGTGTTCACCCCACTCTCCTCCCAAAACACTCAAACATTTGCAGATATCCACATCACACACACCACCACACATCAGCATACTTACAGGCACCTGCATCCATGTCCGGCACATCTACACCTGGTACAAGCACTCCCTCAAGCTCCACTCCCAGACCTGCCTCCAAATCCCCTCCAACTGCCCCTAAGAAGCTTTTCCTCTCCCGTATTGACCTGTTCGAACCCACTGGCCCACCACATCTCGTCCCTAAACGTGCCCATCTCCTTGCCCAGTCCACTCCTTCCATGTCCAAGTCTGTCCTTCCCATTCCCCTTCCCCAGGGAAGAAGAAGCCCCGTGTTGGCCCAGGCCCCTCTGCCACCCCCGGTCCAAGCCCACTCCCCCTCCTTCCAAGCCCAAATCCCCTCCACCTCCCAAACCTAAGCCCAAGCCCCCTCCTTTCAAACTTAAGTCCCCACTCTGCCACCCCCTGCCTCTGTTCCTTGAGGTGCCTGGTTGCCTTATTGATGTCCCTTTCAAGTGGAGTACCCTTTGCACATGTGGGAGTCAAGTTCGGCCTATTTTGGCCCTTCAGGGTGTTTACATTGGACTGGCCAATGGTCTTATTTGGACAGTATGTTTTTTCAAGTTAATACATTTGAGTGGCCAGTAGTGCTGCTGGCACAATATAATTACATTGTTCAGTGTTTCACTTTGGGCGGTGGTGTGCACATGTGTGTACTTAGGTGCAGGTCTTTGTTGCCTTGTGTCTGGTAAGTACATCTTATTATGGTATGTATGGCTTGGTATGGTGGGAGGGTTTGGGAGTGCATTGCGGTGTGAGTGGAGTGGATGTGCCCTTTCTTCCCATGGGTACTAGGTTGCGGTACTTACCGTTGTCGTCTTCGTCGTCGGTCTCGATCCTGGAGCTACATGGCAAGGAGCAGCACTGCCATTATTTCCAACTCTCTCTCCATGTTTGCGTCGGCGTGTTGTGTCTGCTTCCAGTGAGAGTTTCCTTTTATATTGTTAGTTTCCGCCAAGCTTTGCCTGGCGGTGGTTCCCGCCCCAGAACTGCTGGCGGTTTTGTGTTTCATTATTTGATGGGCGGGTAGGACCTTTTGGGCGGCCTCCTCCGTCCTCATTGGGACTACAAAGATGACGATGTGTGGATGGACCGCTACTTGTTTCTCATGGGCTTCATTATTTGGCCGTCCGGACCGCCAGCATGTTGGCGGTAGCTACCGCCACCGCAGGCGGGGTGGTGTTTACCGCCATGTTCATAATGACCACCCTTGGTCTCCCATTTCATGCATTTTAAGTCTATATATATATTTTCCGAGGAGGCTGATGTCCAAGTTAAAAATATCTAAAAATTCCGAGGATTCCTCTACCCCTGTTATGACTGTGCAGTGGGTTTCAAAATATGGGAAGATGGTTTGTGGCAGAGAATATTACTAAGAGTCCATTCCACTGAGCAGTCTCAATGTTTAACTGTGTCTCAGTCACTTTCAGCCCGCTCTGAACATTACTCATGTATTTCCCAGTGTATCTGCAGTAAAGGTCACTCTCCTGGATAGCACTTAATCTAGGCTTCTAATAGGTCAGAGGCACCAAAACACCCTATCATGGTTTGATCTCTGAACAGAGAAATGTGTGACGTCATATTCTGAATCATATGTTTTCTGATAGGCCATAGGCTTCACCTACTTCCCCTCCTCTGCTTGAGTGTGATAAGTTTGAGTCACTTGTGAGCTCAGCTACAGAGCTGCGTGTTTAACAGTTGAGAAGTGCTGGGGGACACCTGTCAGAAATGTATATACCCTTTAAATGCATGTCTTTGATATCACATTCCTGCTGGAATGGTAACTTGAGTCTAATTTGGTCAGTGATCTTTTTAGACTAGGATACTTATTTGCTGAAAAATTTATAGTTGGTTCTTCAGAACAAATATTACAGATTAACCCCTTCTGTGCCGGGGACGTAATGGTTACATCCAGGGCACAGTGCTCCTGTGCCGTGGACGTAACCATTACGTCCTTGGCCATGAGCGTGGGCTTCCCTCCCACCCCCCCAAGGCAGGGGTGGGATCGCGTGCTGACCTCATCAGAAGCCACCTCCCCTTTGTGCTGAAAGCTTCCAGCGCTATCAGAAGAGAAATGCAAAGCATTTCTCCTCCGATCATGTGATGGGGACCTGAGAGGCTTCAAAGGAAAGGAAGTCTCTCAGAGCATTTCACGATCCGGCTTCTGAAATGCCCACTAGACACCAGAGATTTATTTTTCAATAGCAGTTGGTATAAGGGGAGGGACCCCTTGGGCAAGGGTCGCTCCCCAGGGGGGCAATTTATTTCAAGGCCTTTTCTGCCCCCCCCGGGGCAGATCGACCTATTGTTATTAGGCCGATCTGCCCCCAGAGGGGTTAGAAACCTCTAGGCGCCAGGGATCTTTTTTTTTGTAATTTTTTTGTTTGTTTGTTTTTTAGAGGTGGGGAGTGACCCCTTAGGGCAAGTGTTGCTCCTCTGGGGGGGAAATTGTATTTAGACCATTTCTGACCCCCTTGGGGGTAGATCGGCCGATTTTCATTAGGTCAGTCTGCCCCCAAGGGGAACAGAAACCACTAGACACCAGGGATCTTTATTTTTTTGTGCCAATTTAAGGCAAGGCGAGCGACCCCTTAGGCAATGGTCGCTCCCCTGGGGGAGGCAAATTTATTTTGAGCCATTTCTGTTCCTCTTGAGGGTAGATCTGTGTATTTCTATTAGGACAATCTGCCCCCGGTGGGGGGGGGCATAAACCACTTAGGCAACAGGGATTGGTGTGTGTGTATGTGTGTGTTTTCTTGGGTAAGGGTCGCCCCAAGGGGGGGCAGAAAGCCCACCAGAGACCAGGGAAGATTTTTTTTCAAAATAAGAGGGTGGGGGTATGGCCATACACTCACCCCAAATAAATGGGACCAAAGTTGTTCTGCCCACCCCTGATCCACACCTCGGGGGGTGCAGCAGAAAGTCTACTAGATGCCAGGGAATAAAAAATAAAAAAAAATAGTGGGGTGGTGGCTACCAACCAGTATGGGCCTGGTTGTGCCCCCAGCCCAACTGAAGGAGGTAACAGTCTTTCAGCTCTCCCCCGCAAAACTAAAGCATCTTATCCCACGGCAAGCAAGAGGACATTTGATTATTTTGGGTTTTGGTTTTACATTTGGGACATGAGAGCTTGGCTCTCTCAAAATCGTCCCACTTGGAATGGTGAGGGCTGCACTTTATGGATGTTGGGACTCTGCTATGTAGAAAAACCCACAAGACCTGGACACATCTGAAAACTAAACATCTGGGTGCTTCCAGGGTGGTGTGTTTCACATGCACCCCGCACCATTTTCTTACCCACAATGCCCTGCAAACCTCCAACTTTCCTGGAAATCACACATTTTTCCCACATTTTTGTGATGGAACCTTCCGGAATCTGCAGGAATCCACAAAATTCCTACCACCCAGCATTGTCTCATCTATACCAATACAAAATTCTGCTGCACTTGTCAGCCTAAAAATGTTCTTTTTTTCAGACTGCCCTTTTGGACCCGCTTTGGTTCCCCCTCAATTTCGACATGTTTTTGGCTCTTCCCTGTCGCAAGCACTTGGCCCACCTACGCAAATGAGGTATCATTTTTACCGAGAGACTGAAATGTATCCCGGTGCGGTGATCCCACACAGAAATGTGGGAAAAAATTGATTTTTTTTTTGTAGCTAAATTTGAGGTTTGCTGAGGATTCTGGGTAAGAAAACATTGGGGGATCCACGCAAGTCACACCTCCCTGGACTCTCTCAGGTGTCTAGTTTTCAGAAATGTCTGGGTTTGGTAGGTTTCCCTAGATGGCTGCTGAGCCCAGGACCAAAAACGCAAGTGCCCCCCTCCCGCAAAAACCGGTAGTTTTGTTTTGATAATTTTTATGTGTCCATATAGTGTTTTGGGGCATTTCCTTTCCCGGGCAGTAGCCCTACCCACAAAAGTGAGTTACCATTTTTTTGGGGAGACTTGGGGGAACGCTGGGTGGAAGGAAATTTGTGGCACCTCTCAGATTCCAGAACTTTCGGTCACCGAAATGAGAGGAAAAAGTGTTTTTTTGGCCAAATTTTGAGGTTTGCAGAGGATTCTGGGTAACCTGGTCAGAGCCCCACAAGTCACCCCATCTTGGATTGCCCTAGGTGTCTAGTTTTAAAAAATGAGCAGGTTTGGTACGTTTCCCTAGGTGACGGCTGAGCTAGAGCACTTTGCGAAGAACAATTTCAATGTAAAAATGTGATGTGTCTATTTTGTGTTTCCTGTTGCGAGCATTAGGCCTACCCATGCAATTGAGGTACCATTTTTATCAGGAGACTTGGGGGAACACAGAATAGCAAAACAGGTGTTATTGCCCCTTGTCTTTCTCTACATTTTTTCCTTCCAAATGTAAGACAGTGTGTAAAAAAGATGTCTATTTGAGAAATGCCCTGTAATTCACATGTTAGCATGGGCACCCCGGAATTTAGAGATGTGCAAATAACCACTGCTTCTCATCACCTTATCTTTTGTCCATTTTGGATATACAAAGGTTTTCTTGATACCTATTTTTCACTTTTTATATTTTAGCAAATTAATACCTGATATAGAATGAAAACCCATTGCAAGGTGCAGCTCATTTATTGGCTCTGGGTACCTAGGGTTCTTGATGAACCTACAAACCCTATATATCTTCGCAACCAGAAGAGTCCAGCAGACGTAATGGTATATTGCTTTCAAATATCTGACATTGCAGGAAAAAGTTAGAGTAAAACGTGGAGAAAAATGGCTGTTTTTTTCACCTCAATTTCAATATTCTTTTATTTCAGCTGTTATTTTCTGTAGGAAACATTTGTAGGATCTACACAAATGGCCCCTTTCTGAATTCAGAGTTTTGTCTACTTTTCAGAAATGTTAAGCTTTCTGGGATCCAGCATTGGTTTCTTACCCATTTCTGTCACTAACGGGAAGGAGGCTGAAAGCACAAAAAATAGTAAAAATGGGGTATGTCCCAGTTAAATGTCAAAATTGTGTTAAAAAATTGGGTTTTCTAATTTAAGTCTGCCTGTTCCTGAAAGATGGGAAGATTTTACCACAGCAAACCCTTTGTTGATGCCATTTTCAGGGAAAAAACCACAAGCCTTCTTCTGCAGCCCTTTTTCCCATAAAAAAAAAAAATGTTGCTGGATTTTGTCTAATTTCTTGGTCTCCTTCAGTCTGGGTACCTTTAAAATCCCTAGAATGTTAGAAAAAAAGGGTAGCTTATGTGGAGAAAAAGTTATGAGGGCCTAAACGGGAGCTGCCCCAAACAGCCAAAAAAAGGCTCGGCACAGGAGGGGAAAAGGCCTGGCAGCGAAGGGGTTAATGCCAACACTGCACGTGGTTGTCAGCAGAATACTCTGTCTGAATTCACACATTATCATATTCTAGAAGTTGCTGTGCAAGTGTTTCGTTCGCCACCACTGTAGATGTTTGTACTTGTATCTGACAACAGACTGCTGCATTGCAAGTGTGGCAGACACAAACAAGCCAGCAACCTTCGAAAGTTAATTGGTTTAGATCTGTTCAATTAGCCTAATCCCCAGAAGCAGTCAAAATCTAATGTTTAGGTCAAAACATAAATGAGGGAATGTACCATAAAGGTGTAACTCAGCAAATTATTAGTTTCACCAATCCAATCCCAAAAAAAGAGAATTCTGGAAACATGAGGTTGACATTTATCCAAGAATGATACATGCCATTGCTTTTTGCTTTCTGGTTTGCAGTGCTTCCCTGAGGCGCAGGCAAAAGTTCTTGCCAACGGTTAACATTGTCCTCTGACAAGCCCTAACCTTTCCATTTCTTTTCCACACTCCAACCACTTATTAGAGCCTCTTAAAACACCTTGCTACTCGGCGTCATTCAGAATTATCATCGTTGCTATGTTTGTAGGTACAGCATTAATAGCATCAAAAAAGTTTAGCGCGTCAATCCAGGCTTTCTGTTGTGCTCGCTGCATACCCTGCAAACAGTTCTGAGTGTAGATGTATTTTAATTACAGAAATGTGCCCCATCTGTAAATGCAGTCTACACAAAGGAGAATGAAATGCACCATGGGGCTGTAATTCAGTTAACATAATAGGCACATGCCATCCACAGATGAACCTAGAGAAACGCCCTTGCTATCAAGTATGCTTTGGTGACTCACTTATCGTTTTCAGAACCATTTGTTGTTGCTTGGAGTAGTGATTCAAGTCTAACAAGACATGATTAAAACTCTGGGCCCAGAGTTATGATTATGCCAAGTAATGCAGCAAGGCAACTTGCTGTGCTGCACTGCATTACAGGGAAAAGGGCAGGAATGCATCATATTTACCAAAATATGGTACATTCCTGTCCTTTGCTTCAGATGATGCACTTAGTGCAGCCTAGTGCCTGCCAATGCAAGGGTGCCTGCGTTACTGGCATGATTTTTTTTGTGTAGGAGAGGCCACCTTCCTGAACACTTAGAGGAATTTTGGTCTTCCTAAGTGTGCTGCAGGAAGGGTGCTTTTTGGACATCCTGCTTACAAATCACAGCAGTGTAAAAAAAGAAGCATGAATATCAAGCATTATCAATGAAGCACACTTTTTTGCTTTTAGGGTAATGTGGTTTGCCTTGAAAGTGGTTAACTTTGTGCCCAGCAAACAATTCATGGTAGATACTTGACAAGGGAACAGTGTTTTTTTTGCTCTTTGAGAAAGCCTCTGTGCCAGCACATTCTTACTTTGTGGAAAAACAACGTTAAATACAACAATACTTATCACAGTAGCGAAGTAAAACAAATGAGCACTCAAGGGTGATTAGTGCATAGGGTTGTTGCTTTATTTTATGGCAGTCGTAGGCATTCAACAGCAAGATGTAAAGCCATAACTCAGCAATTAAAATGTTGTGCCAGCAAAGTAAAACCTTAAAAGAATGCAAACTGGGTCTCAATTTAAGGCTACACGCCAAGTTGCATACAACAAGTAACAAAAGGACTACTGGATGGCATAAACAACATCTTATGGGCAAATAATACAATGAAATCACCCTCAAAACAGAATGACTGAAGGACGGCCCACCATAACAATGATAAACTGTGAAAAGCACATGAAAGCCTATTGATGCAGAAGGTTGACCCAAACTCTCCTCTTGCTCTGTATATGTGTATACTGCTATACCGATGACAGGCAGACAGTAATAGTTGTTTGTAACAAGACCTAAAAGGACTGTTGATGGTAAAATACTCCTATGCCAGGAGCAAATCTTCTGCAGTGATTACTGTTCAATGGTTTTGCAATTATGCTAAACACTGCATAAACACTGATGATGCGGACATTGAAAAATATGCAAGTTGTATTTGCCACCCCAAGTGAGAAATACATCCAGTACAAATCGAATGTTTCCATGGTTTTAGCAGGTAAAACATTAGTGCTACCAATGGGAGGTAACAATGTCAGTGGCCAAACAATATATTTGAATTTTAAGGATAGAGCCTCTGCAAAACACTCCTGTATCAGTGAATGAGTGTTTATTAGCCATACATAATCGTAACTTCATGCCCTGGTACTGGTTATGGAGCTGGACATACTATCAAAGTTGATCATATTTTGAGTAACTTCATTAGCTGTGGGTTGAATTGCTAGGTCTGACTTTACAGTCCAGTTATGTACACAACGTATTCTTAACAATGCTTACAAATATATGCAGAGTGGTGTAAGCAACCGGGTTATTGGTTCGGGGGAAGTGGATGCCCCTCTCAGGCAACAACCACAAACCTTGTCAGGGAGAACCACAAAAGTCACTAAATGAACCTATGCCTAACCCTCTGGAAGCTTGGCATAAAATAAGTTAGGCTTAAATTAGAGGCAATGTTGTAAAGTAACTATGCTGGGAACAGGCAACAATAAAGTGAAAACACAACACAAGAACATTCCAAAGTAATTTAGAAAGAAATAGAGTAAAGTTTAATGAAAACATTGACACCAAAACCTATTAAATCCAACCAGTAGAACCAGAATTATGAATTTTTACATGTTTTGTTCAAAATAACACCTACAAAAATAAAAGATCAAATAGCTAACTGTGGGTATCTGGCTGCATGACTGTGGGGCAGAGTTAGCAATTAAATCTGACCGCGATAGAGCATGTGTCAGATACACGCAGTGGAATGGGCCAGGTCTCTGCTTATCTTAGGAGAACTTTGGAAGAAAAGTTCCAGAGAAGGTAGAGTTCAGCAGGTCAAGGCAACAGATTGAGTCTGAGGAGGAGGTGTCATCAAAGGGGAGCCGCTGGATGGAGTCACATGAGGATTATTACCTTCAGACTTTTACAGTTTGTGGAAGTCGAAAATCTACAGTGGTATGGATCAGCAGGCTGTAGCCAACAAGGGCTGTATGAGTCTTGATGCCTTCACAGAGAGGTCCAGGAAAACAGAATTTGCTGCTGTGGAGAAGAACATAGCAGGAGTTACTGCAAAGTCAGGCTGACCTGCAATGCACCTTGGGCGGACCTGCTGGCAGGTAAATCCCAGTCTTCTGTCATTTCTCAGACTACTATTTGGTGGAAAATGTTACAGTGTCCCAAATTTTAGGGTTAGGCAAGAGAAGCACGTCCAACATCACCTCTAAGGGTCCAGGACATAGATGACACCACTTGAGCACTTGAGCAGTTAGAACTCACTCCAACAGAGGCATGGTACAGGGTTCAATGTCTCTGAAGCTTGTTGTATAACTCTAGCTCAGAAAGGAAGCCAGCCAACTAGCTCTTGGAGTCACATGGTGATCATAGGTTTAAGGAGATGGCCCAGTTCTCCTTCAGGCAGCAAGGAAGGCCTTCAAGCAGCAGAACAGTCCACCAGTAGCAGTAGGGCAGTCCTCAAGTGGGCCAGGCAGTCCTTCTGAAGTGTTCCACAGGTCCAGGAGTGTATTGAGGTGGTGTTCTGACGGTCCAGCATTTATACCTGATGAACAGATCCACCCCCAGACATTCAGGCATTATGGCCCATACTACCTACACCTGGTCCCCTTTGTCTCACTTTCTGTCAGGAATACACAAATCCCAACAGTAGAGCTATTCACAATCCTGTGACGCAGGAAATTGGAAGAGGCACAGGAAATGGCTAGGGAAGGAAATGCCAACTTTCTAAAAGTGGCATTTTCAGATTTGTGACTTTAAATCCAACTTTACTCTTACAATTATTTGAGTGTGAACATAATATCTCTGTCTGCTGCTCACATTATGCAACTTCATGATATCAAATGGGAGAGGTAAGCCTTCCAGTAGTGAAAACGGATTTTGTGAGTTTTTCACTACCAGGACATGGAAAACGTAAACCCAAATGTCTATATTTTAAATACAATGTACCCTGCTCTATGGGTCTTTGGGGCCTACCATTGAGGTGGCTTACTTGATTTAAAAAGAAGGGTGATGCCTGGCAAAAGATGTATTTTGAAAGATTTAATTGACAAAATAAAACTACACCAGAGGCTGCAATGTGAGGCCTGAGACATGTTTTAAAATGTTACTTTGGTGAGTGACACAATGAGTGCTACAGCCCCCTAGTAGCATGTATTTATAGGCCCTGGGTACCATGGAGTACTATATAATAGAGATTTATAAGTAAATTGAATGTGGTGTAAGCCAGTTTTGCCACGTTTTATGTAGAGAGTACAAGCAATTTAGCACTGGGTAGCAGTGATAAAGTGCACCGAGTCCTACTGGCAACAAATACCATTTCCAAAAAACAGGAAGGGTGAAGACAAACAATTTGGCAGTAACGCTGCAGAGAGGGCCAGGTCCAACAAGTGAACTTTGTCTTCACTCACAAAAGTAATTTTCTCTGCAGTTGACTGTTTTGTGTATTATTCTTTCTCCTATGGAGTTTTTGCGTTGGAATGCATGAACACCTATTCTACATGTCAAAAATCCATAGAATCACGGAACATGACATGATTTATCTCATAGATGTAGTTCTATTAGCTATACAAATGTGTGTTTTCTGTTACAATCAGTAAAAACTGGGTATGGTAGATTTTACAGGCAGGTATCATTTTCTCCTTCTCTAGTGAGTGTTTTGTATTGCCTATTAATGCCATCTGCATTCTGCAATGTTTTGGAAGTCAATACAGAATAAGCTGGTGCAGATGATTGCTGCCCCCACTACTACTGCTTGGATAAAGGAGAGAATACATCAGATCTTACAATGATACTGGCCAAAAGCAGTATATCCAGATGAAATCTGGATGACATACAGGCCCTGAGTGGAATCAGAGAATTTTGGTGACTCCTTGACTCTTGTAAGGTGGAGTTCCAGCTAAGATCTGCCAGTTCCTACATGGCAGAATGTTTTCCCCATTCGAGCAACACAATGACATTGGGAACAATGCAAGTCTTCAGAGTGTGAGCTGGTGAGTTTAAGTGAGATTTAGCATCCCCTTGCTTGATTTCTGGTTGCTAGAAGGACTTCCTGTGAGATTTTACAAACTTGGGCGTTCAGTCAGACAACTGCTTCCAGAGTAGATTTTCTGTGTTTTTTCAGTAGGAAGGAGCAAGCCGGATAAAACAAAATGGCTGCAAGTTTGCCAAATCCTTGATGTCGTGTGTGCTGATTTTTCAGTGTGGAACACGCTACCAGTGCTAAAATCGAATGTGTGAGCAACGAGTAGTGCATTTTCTGCCCATTGGCGGAGCTCTGGAATCTCGTGGAGTTTTTATGTCACTCCACGTGATTCTTCGGAGTGAAATTCCACAAGTTCCACCCAGGCCTAGTGACATATAGCCTTATCCTTAAGGAGCTTCAAACTTAGTTTATCTGCAATGAGAGGTGTTTGGATGGCTAGGAGATTAGCAGTTTTTTTGATTGCATTTAGTATAGAATTTCGAACAGTAAGTGCATATAGGGAAGTGTAGGTATACTATTCCTATCTATTCCAATCTTCATAGCTTTGTACCTTGAAGACATATGTACTGTATAGTTACATGAGTGAAGTTAGGTATAGAAAATCTAGAATTACCTACATGTCAATATTTTTTTAATATTTTGTCCTCGATATTTAGTACCTTTGATGTTTTGACTTCAGTATTTAGTATGTACCCATGTGGAGTGAGTTTATGGAGAGACTCTTTTCTTCCATCTAACTCAGAATGCTGATGCATCAGGGGCAGACTGCAAATAGTTGGGTAATGTGGACACATTTGTTTTTTTTAGGATTATGTGGGTGGCAGGATGAGTGCTGATTCACCTCAGGTAAATTATAAAAACGTAGACCCGTTTTCTACTTGTCCGAAAATATAAGTTGTTAGAAATGGGGTCTTTAGTTGGCAGTCAGGTTACCCCCTGTCCAAGCAAGGACCCTCACTTTTGTCAGGGTAAAGGAGAATCACCCTCAGTTAATCCCCACTCACCCCCTTGGTAGTTTGCACAAGCTGGTAGGCTTAACTTCAGAAGCAATGAGTAAAGTATTTGTACCAACACACACAGTAATACAGTGAAAACACTACAGAATGACACAACACAGATTTAGAAAAATAGGTAATATTTATCTAAACAAAACAAGACACAAACGACAAAAATCCAACATACACAAGTCAAGATATGAGTTTTAAAAAAGAATGAGACTTAGGAATGAAACATGAGACATGTATGAAAGAAATTATTTGCTACTCGCAAATTGCGAGTCAGAGCAACTCGCAAATTGCGAGTCAGAGAGACTCGCAATTTGTGAGTCGCAAAACCGCATGTTGAACTGTGTCAGTGACACTGTTTGCGATTCGCAAGGGGGTCGCAAATGCCCTACCTCATGAACATTCATGAGGTAGGTCGCAATTTGCAACCCCCTTAGGAATGACCTCCCTCACAAGGATGGTGGCCTGCTGGAGACATCAGACCATCAAGTCTGTGACTGCTTTTGAAAAAAGCAGTTTTTTTCTTTTTTTTTTTTTTTTTTTTTTTAATGCAGCCCGTTTTCCTTAAAGGAAAATGAGATGCATTTCAAAAACAAAAAATGAAACGTTTTTGTTTCATCACTGCCTGCTCTGAAAAAGTGTTTTTACTGCCATTTACAAAGGGGAAGGGGTCCCCTGGGGACCCCTTCCCCTTTGCGAATGGGTTAGCACCAGTGTGACACTGGTGCTAACTGCGATTGTTTTGCGACTGCATTCGCGGTCACAAAACAATCATACATGGGACTGCGAATCGCAATTAGGAAGGGAACACCTCTTCCTAATTGCGACTCGCAACCCCTTTTTGCGATTCAGTAAATAGTTTACCAAATTGCAAAAATGGGTTTGAACATACTAAAGTGCATTTTGCACGTCGCAAATGGCCCGATTCGTTGTTTGCGATGTGCAAAATGATACATACATGTAGCCCTTAATCCTTAGAAAACAGTCAGAATGCGGTTATTGCACAAAAGTACCTGGGTAGCATCAAAATAAAGCCACACGGCCGAGCGTGCATCAAAAAAGGCTAACGATGTGTTGATTTCTCACTTGCAAGCGAGACCGTGCGTCGTTCCTCCTCCGGTCAGGTCGGCATGTGTCATTTCTTCTCTCTCGCAATAGAGCGATGTGTTGATCCCGGACGGGCACCTTGGGTCATGGCAGGCTTTGCGATGATTTTCCGTGCCCAGCAATGTTGCGCTGAAGCCGCTCACACAATGTCAAGAAACCACGTTGCGTGGGGGCTTGTGACGTTAATATCAGCCACTGCTGGTGTTGTGGGTAGTTTCTCCAGCCGCGTTGTGGTGATCTCTTAGCTGCGATGCAGGTGGAGTGTCGAAGGTTTCCCCGCACTGCGGTCTTTGCGTGGATTTCTGTCCTTTTCCACCAGTGCCACCTTTCGAGGGCCCAGAGACAGGTTAGGGCACCACTTGACAGGGCAGAACTCTAAGCAGAAAGTCCAGGTGCTGGCAGAAAGAAGTCTTTGATGTCCCTGAGACTTCAACAACAGGAGGTAAGCTCAATTCAAGCCCTTGGAGATTGGTCACCAGTGGGAAGTCACACAAAAGTCAGTCTTTGTCCTCTCTCAGGCAGAAGCAGCTGCTGCAGGCCAACCCAGCAAAGCACATTCACAGGCAAAAGGGCAGTAGTCCTCCTCCAACTTCTCCAGCTCTTCTCCCCGGCAGAGGTTCCTCTTGGTTCCAGATGTAATCTGATTTTCAGGGGTTTTGGGTCCTCTTCTTATACCGCTTTCTGCCTTTGACGTAGGCCTACTTCAAAGAGAAGTCTGTGTTGTTTACAGGATCCTGCCTTGCCCAGGCCAGGCCCCAGACACACACACCAGGGGGTTGGAGACTGCATTGTGTGAGGGCAGGCACAGCCCTTTCAGGTGTTAGTGACCACTCCTCCATTCCCCTTCAGCCCAGATGGCCCATTAGGACATGCCAACTACACCCCAGCTTCCTTTGTGCCACTGTCTAGAGGAGAAGTGCAAACAGCCCTACTGTCAAACTGACCCAGACAGGGAATCCCCAAACAGGCAGAGTCACTGAATGGTTTAAGCAAGAAAATGCCTTCTTTCTAAAAGTGGCATTTTCAAACATGCAATCTAAAATACCAACTTCACTAAAAGATTTATTTTTAAATTATGAGTCCAGAGACCTTAAACTCCACATTTTGGTCTGCTCCCAAAGTGAATCTGCACTTTAATAATATGTGAAGCCAGCCCCCATGTTAACCAATGAGAGAGATAGGCCTTGCAACAGTGAAAAACGAATTTGGAAGTATGTCACTATTATGACATGTAAAACACATCAATACATGTCTCACCTTTAACATACACTGCACCCTGCCCATGGGATTACCTAGGGCCTGCCTTAGGGGTGCCATACATGTATAAAAAGGGAAGGTTTAGGCCTGGTAAGTGGATACACTTGCCAAGTCGAATGGGCAGCTTAAAACTGCACACACAGACACTGGAGTGGCAGGTCTGAGACATGTTTACAGGCCTACTTATGTGGGTGGCACAACTAGTGCTGTAGGCCCACTAGTAGCATTTGATTTACAGACCTTGGGCACCTCCAGTGCATGTTACTAGTGACTTACCAGTAAATCAAATATGCCAATCAGGGATAAGCCAACTTAAACATAGAATTTATACAGGGAACATGCACACTTTAGCACTGGGCAGCAGTGATAGGGTCCAAAGCAAACAAAACAGCAAAAACAGAGTACAGCACACACAAGCAACCTGGGAAGCAGAGGCATAAATTTAGGGGAGACCATGCCAAGGATGCCATGTCAAACACGTATCCCCCCCTCCTCAGCTGAAAGTGGGGAGCAACTACACAACCTCATTGGAGTTCTCATCACTATGGCGAAAGAATCTCGACAGACCATCACCATTGGTGTTGTCAGTGCCAGGGTGGTGTTCCACCAAAAAGTCCATTCCCTGTAGGGAGATGGACCACTTCAACAATTTGGGATTCTCACCCCTCATCTGCATTAACCATCTGAGGAGCCTGTGGATCGTCTGAACCCGGAAGTGAGTCTCAAACAAGTAGGGTCTTAGCTTCTTCCGCGCCCAGACCACAGCAAAAACTTCACGCTCAATTCCTGGGGAAGTAACCTCCTGCTAGTGAAGGCTACAGATTGACCTAGGCCCTCTTCATTAAGCTGTGAGGTGTCTGTTTTCACAACAAACTCCTTGGAGTAGTCAGGTGCCTTCAGCACATGGCAGCCTTTAGGGCATCAAAAGCGGTCTGGCTGAGCCTCTGTCCAGGTAACCTTCTTTGGTTGCTTGTTGGAAGTCAACTCATCAAGGGGGTGACAATGGTGCCATATCCTTTGACAAACCTCCTATAATAGCCAGAGAGGCCTAAAAAGGCCCTCACCTCAGTCTGGGAATTAAAAGGTTCCCAAACCAGAATGGGTGCCACTTGGCCACTCCCTACCTGGTGTCCCAAATACACCACAGACCCCTGCCCTATTTGGCACTTGCTTGCCTTAATTCTGAGGCCTTCCTTCTACAGGGCCTCCAAAACTTTACAGAGGTGTTGCAAGTGGTACTCCCATGTGGAACTAAAGACTGCAATGTCATCCAGGTAGGCGGCACTGAAATCATCCAGCCCAGCCAACACCTGGACCCTGCCCTATTTGGCACTTGATTGCCTTAATAGTGAAGCCTGCCTTTTGCAGGGCCTCCAACACTCTGCAGAGGTGCTGCAAGTGTTCCACCCAATTGAAATGAACACTGCAATGTCATCCAGGTATCCTGCACTGAAGTCATCCAGCCCAATCAACACCTGGTTGACCAGCCTCTGGAATGTGGCAAGGGGATTTTCATCCCAAATGGCATCACTGTAAACAGAAGTGTCCATGTGGGGTAGAACATGCTGACCCCTCCTCGGCCCCCTCAGTTAGGGCAATCTACCAATACCCAGATGTCAAATCAAAGGTCCTGAGTTTTTGGGCAGCTCCTAACCAATAGATGAGCTCATCAGCTCGGGGGATGGGGTGCGCATCAGTTTTAGTGACCACATTGAGACCCCGGTAGTCCACACAGAACTGGAGTTCTGGGATGGCACCAAGAACAGCAGCCTTTGGGACCAAGACCACATGGCTGGCCCAAGGACTGCTAGAAACCTCACTCACCCCTAGGGATAACATCTTAGACACCTCATCTTTAATGCTAGCCCTGACCTTATCAGTCACCCTGTAAACCTTCTGTTTAATGGGTGGACTGTACCCAGTGTCCACATCATGTGTACACAAGTGTGTGAGCCCTGGGATCAGGGGGAACAGCGAGGCAAACGGACCCAATACCTGGCGACAATCCCTCTGTTCTGAGGTCAGAGAGGGGGAGTGGTTCATGCCCTCCACCGACCCATCTTTCTCTCCAGCAGACAGGAGGTCAGTAAGAGGCTTACTTTCTTCCTCCACCTCATCATCTGTTGCAAGGAGCATGGACAATTCAGTCCGCTCAAAGTGTGGCTTGAGACAGTTCACATGCAGGACCCTTAAGGAGTTCCTGGGAGTCTGCAGGTCCACCAGGTAGGTGACTTTGCTCTTGCACTCCACCAACTCAAATGGCCCAGTCCACTTGTCCTGGAGTGCCCTAGGCTCCAATGGTGCCATTACCCACACTTTTTGCCCAGGCTGAAACTCAACCAGAGTGGCATTCTTGTCATACCACCGTTTCATGTCTGCCTGGCTTGCTTCCAGGTTCTCTGCACGAGAGCTCTGAAGTGGGCAGCCTGGTTTCTGAAGGCCAGCATGTAACTAAATACATCCTGGAGAGGTATACTGGGGGCTTTCTCTAAGCCCTCCTTCACCAGACTCAAGGGTCCCATGACACGGTGGCCATATAGCATTTATACAGGAAACATTTACACTTTAGCACTGGTCAGCAGTGGTGAATTGTCCAGAGCAAACAAAACAGCAAAAACAGAGTCCAGCACACAGAAAAACCCTGGGAAGCAGAGGCAAAATGTTAGGGGAGACCATGCCAAGGATGCTAAGTATAACACAAGTCCTCCAGTAAATCACTGTCAACTCTCCTCCTACCGCCTCTACCAGAGTTTGTATTTATGTTGAATCTGTGACCTCTTTAAATTAATTTAGTATGATGGTATGAATTTCAAGCCAGATGATGGAAAACGAACAGTGTATGTTGGAATTCGTTCTTGGCAGAATTCGAGCCACATTCCCACGACAGCCCTGCACAGGCCTGTTACTCATGGGAGGAAGACCATTTGAATTCCAGTCTACCTTTTTTTTTGTGAATATAGAGTTTCGATACTTCGTCATTCTGAAACCAATTTATAGATAGTTGCACAATTATATTAATTGTTCAAAAGTTTTCTGAAGAAAAGTATGTTTCTGTGTTTCAGCTCCTCTTTGCTCTCATGAAAGAGCAGCTTTCATGAGCTTGAAGAGAAGATTATATTTGAGAACAAACATTGATTCACCGGCCAGCCGCTGATGATGGAGTCGGTATTTCAAGCCCTCAGTGCATACAATCGTAGATTGCACAACTGTTTGCAAGAGAATGGTCTCTTTAGCTGGGAGGCAAACGGTTATGGTTTATGCACACAACCGTTAATCTCCTCTATCAGGCATGCACCACTGAAACACGACACTGCCAAATGCAGAAGTTGTAAGCATGTCTGACCTTAATAAGTAAACTTACAAGAGGACACCAATAGGTCGATGAACCTTTTGACTCGCAACTAAGTTGTTCTTACCCTGGCTCCAGTACATAATCAATTATCAATAATCACCAACAATCAATAACATCAATAATCAAAGGAGTTAGTAACTGTCCCACATCATGACCTTTCAGTCATGAATAACCACACCTTTTAGTAAAAGTTAGAATATTTATTTCCCTATATTAATAATGCTAAGGTCATGTAGATTAATGTCAAAATCAAATGAAACACATACAGAAGCAATGCTGGCTGTCCAAAGCGGTGGAAGAAACGTAATCTAATCAAAGCTTGAACTACAATACACTCTAAGGTTATGGTGCAAGTTAATAATAAAATCAACTCCGTCAAAGTAATTACGTACATTTAAGTTCAGCCAAGAAATTCATCAAGCATTTTTCCCTGTTAGTTAAATTTCATTAGTGAGGATCTTTAACTAACACCAGATTAGCATCAGCATGTTGGGCTTCATGCAAAACAATTTAGTAACACACATTTGAAAAAAAACATCTAACTATGGCTCTATCAAAACAATGCAGTTGTACCTAGAAAGGAAATGCAAATGTGCATAATAAACAGTCTAATTTATAATACTTAGCCTTACTGTGGATCAGCAAGCAGAGTCAGTCTTCATCCTCAGGATATCAGTCGATCAGCAAGGCATCAGGATTCAGCATCAAAGTTCAGAAAATACAGAGTCTTTAAGCATTAAAGTTAAACACGTCTCATGTCAAGACACACAAGTAATATTGACCTTTTGGCATAAAAAAATGAGCAATTAATCTAATGGCAAAATGCAGAATGCTGGGTTCTTCACACTGCTGTGTCGTTAAATCAAAACTCCTAAAACTATTTCCCAAATCCCTATTGGTCACGTAATCTCATGTTCACCCTCTGTCCAATAAAACTAAAACTCCAAATCTATGAATTCTACCATTACTCCGTTCACATGTCGTTGATTGGTTTGTCCTGCAATGTCCTCATCATCCGGCTTGTCAGGTAACAATATTGTCGCAGCTTCCACTCCAGTCAGTATCTTCGTTGTTCTACTCCCGAGAAAGTCAATCTCACACATATTACACACAAAATGTTACATTAACAAGAACAGCATCTTCTAGCAGTTGGTTTTCATAAGAATTTCCGTTGTGAGCACATTTAAACAAGGCAAAATGAAATCACAGTTTAACTCTCTAGGACAGCCATTTGATAAACGTTAAGAAAGACAGCTTTGACAGGAGGCCTGGCAAACTAGGCCAAGACATTTGCTACGTTAAGGCCTACAATTAATAAAGCTACAGCTTAATGCATAACACTTAATATGACATATTACTACATTAGTCAAACATGTATTCCACATTTCACAATATTGATTGACTAGTAAGTACACTTTGTGAACATTGGCAGCCACTCTTCGTAATCACATTTTCAAATATGTGCATTAATTTCTACGTTATTATATTTTCTACACAAATCACTTATTCAGAATACATGAATACTCATTAATGATTGTTTTATTACTACACCTGCACTAGCAAAGTAAGCGGTCAAAAGTCATTCTGGGGTTTTCAGTAAAGCGCAAATAACAACATAACATGGTTTACAACCACTGCCATTTAAGAAAGTTTATATTTTAGGATGCAATGTCAATGTTTACAGCAACCAGATGCACTGTACTCAGCCTACAGTTTCTAAGTGGCAGTCGGCATCTTTGATTTACAAATGAGTGTGTGGCACATTTTTAATATAGCATTATAGCACGTTGTTGAAGCCTATTCCAGATGTTAAATGCCCTGAACCTGAGTTATACCTCAGTTAAGTAATTGTGGTCAATATGAGTCAATATGAGTCAAATGTCATGGTGTTAGCCTGTGTATTGCCTTTCTGTGCGACTATAGCTCTGAATCAAAGAATACTGACCCAGGTATCTCATGTATCCTCAGTTTTTCGTTTGGCAGGTAATGAAAAATGCACATAATGCTAAAACGGACATTATCCATATACAAGTGATTGGTTCAGGTGCTTCTGTGGTTGCCTTAAGTAAGGCTTTTCTTGGTTTTATTCCCTGATCTGACATTATATAATCATTTAAATGGATTCTTGCACATTTTGCCTGTTTCCTTGTGTAATCTTAAATCTCATTATTTCAAAATCCCCAACAACCTGTCTAAATGTTTTTCACTTGTGATTTTAGTTTTCACCAAAATCAAAATATATCATCTTGAACTGTTAAAAGTTCTGTTTTGTTAATCACACCACTGCACCATTGCCAAAAAGTTATCAGCTTTGGTCAGGAAATGGCATTCCACCTGTATAGCCTTGTGAAAGCTGTGCAAACCAAAATGCACATGCAGTTTGTCATTTTATTTTAAACCTACAAATATGGAGGATAGCGACTCTTTCCTTTCAATGATATCTTCGTAACACATTTTTATCAGCATTGAGGGATCACCTCAAACAATGGTACTCCCTTCCATTTGTTTTAATCCATTCAGTCATTTAGTTTTAGTATACCCACATGCTCAAAATCCCCCAGCCTCTCCAATTAATCACAAATTACTTTCTCATGTTTTCTCAGTTTGTCAATATTTCCTTCTTCTCTTTCATTATATTCATTGCCCACACACATGGTCTATACCTCTTGGGATGCTTCTTCCTTTTCAACAGAAATAAGAACTTCCCTCCATAGTCTCAAAGCTATATCCTAGACATTTTAACAATACCATCCAAGTATATCTTATGTACATCTTATGTAGATAGCTATGTACACTTTTTCATGTTATGTTTTTACCTTGAAATCCCAACAGTACTCTTGAAATACCCATTCAGCTCAAAATTGTGTCCGCCATGCATCACAGTGAGGGCCTCATTTACAAGAAACTGATGCATCGGCTCAGATGTTTCAGTTTCATTGCGCTGCCTAACGATTCCCTAATGACCCCATGGATGTGCTGTATTTACAATACAGAGCTCCATGGCGCAAGTTTCCCAGATGCGTCAGAAAGTCTGACGAATCTGTGGCACTAAACTGATGCATTGCTGGACAAGCATCAAAAAATGACGTTCCTTCAGCAATGCGAGGAAGGCTCCCATAGGAAAAAGCCCTGCGTCAGTTTAACGCCTGTTCTAAGCAAGTGTTAAAATTCGGACACAGTGAAGTCGCAGAACGACGCAGTAAAATGTTGTAAATTTCACTGCGTCAGTTCTGCTGGGTTTTCACCAAGTGAAGGCCTAGCTTGCATACATTATACCTGGCACAGATATAATGTGACGCAAGGCTTTACAAAAAGATGCATTGGGTCCAAGGTGTCACTTTGTAAATATAGAGGAGTATAAAGCAGTGCTGTACACCACCGCTGCATCAAATAAATTAGGCAACAGTGGCGCAAGGGGCTTGTAAATATAAACCTGAGTGTCTTGTCTCTTTACACCCCCTCAAGTGTTCTTTAAGTAGTAATGCTATTGCGAACTACTGAGTCAAACAGTTGTTAACAATTATTTAGGTAATTGAATCCCTACCACATTCCTCTCCACTCAGCACGTCATGGGTACACTATGGCCATGACCATCACCAGAAAAAGACAATTGGTGCTTTCAACCATCCCACTTTTGTGTAGACACTTTAATTATAGCTTCATACACGTTATTTTAGCAAACTAGGCCTGCTGCTGTGCACTTTAACCTAGACATATTTTATTCAGCTTTGTTTTATTAGTTTAACAATAGCCACATTTGTGCTCTTGTTTTACATTCTCTATCTAGCTGTTATTTGCCTAGGCCAGCACTGAGTTCTTAAACAAGACATTTCTTTCACTGTGTGCTTTTCTCAAGGCTGCAGTAAGATAGGTTGCCAGCAAACATGGTAGCGCTTTGTCTCTAGTGTTTATAGAAACATACACACTCTTACGTGGGGATCCTTTCTTGGAACATCAGTTGTTTTATTATAAAAACACTACTTTGGCCCATGTACATTAGAGGGATATTCCAGCCAGGTGCTTATATTGACTACAGGCCTCTTGCTCAGGTATGAGGGATGATGTCTTCCCAGGGGAGAATTAGAGCTTAACATGCTGTGCTGCTAGGTATTAGCTATTCTTAACAATTGTAGTGACAATATAATAATGTTATTTTTATGTTTCACTCTCCTTGTCACAATTTTAATCTTGTCATGCTTCAACGTCCTAGTTATTGCACTACGTGCTTTATTATCTAAGATGCAGTTACTTCAATAAAACCTTATTGAACTACATTCTGCCTCTGATTGTCCTTGTACATGTGAGAATAGTGTAACTGAGAGAAACGGATGAGATCTGAGTGACCACAATTTCCCTGGGGAGTCAATTGTGTCATTCGCTCGGTTGCCCAATCATCCCTGTTCTTGGGTGGAGATGAGGCACTGCTAGTTAGCCGGACCAAAACCCTTATTAGGCCTACAGGTGTCACCTGTACTGGGTTCAGACTCAGTCCCCCACAGTGCAAATGATTCTGCCGCCCAAATCCAGTAGTCTCATTAGAATGATAGCCTATGCGACACCATCTTCATCACTTAGAACATACATTTACATTGGTTTTCTCATTGCCAGCTGTACGTATTCAGGCCAAATATCCCATAAATATGCAAATCCCACGCTCCTTGTATAGAACCATGCACAATTTCATGGTTGCCATGTCTTTTAATGAACCCTTAGAATTACATATACCCATCTCTTCCATTTCCTCCTCCTTGTCTCGTTCCACCATCCTACAGTCCTTGTGTATTGACTGTTGTTTTCCTTCCTCAGTTGTTGTTCTTTTTTGTTTTTGTTTTTGGTAATGGTGTTTTGGGTAGTCATGTACTGCCCACATGTTATCTTATACGCCGTTTACTGTCTCTGATTAGTCTAATTAACTTTGTACTGTTTGATGTTTCCACTGTGACGTGTTCTTGCATGTTAACCATTTCTGTTGAATTCCTTGTCCCTGCATTGCACTACAAGTTGGTCCATGATAAGCTACTACGGGAAAAAACAAAATTACAATGTCATGGAACAAGTAACATCCTAACCAGAAGGCAAACGGCTGTGTGTAATATGCAGGCATTCTTAGAACCACAATCCGCGCTGTCAGTTCTAAAACACATTGGAGTAAGTTTACAAAGACAAAAAAGAACAATTTATTGATCCCAGCAAAATTTGTATTTTGACTTAAAAGTGGCATATGTAGTGAAAAGACCAATCATTGATAAAAGCAATACCTTTGGCTTTTGTCATGCGAATTCTCATTGAGGCTCACAGCATATAGACACATATGTAATACTGAACCCACAGACATGCTCAGGCCTACAAATATGTACTTCTCTCTATGAATACACCATCAGAACATTTGTCTTACATTGCAGTGTGTGCAAGGTGACAGAAAGCTGGGGATACAATGGTGATGTGCCTCAAAGGACCATTAGGTACTATGGATAAGGGAAGTTCTGACTGATGTCAGGGACGGCTCCTCCGTAATATCAGAGGAGCGTCGTCACTCTGCTCAGAGTCAGTCAGTGAAAAATAAAGTGATAATATAAAATTGTTCATCATTTTATTTATCACTCTCTGATTGAGCCATAGAATCTAGGATGGGGCAGGTCTGGGCTGTGGCAGGGAGGAGGAGTGGTGGGCATTCTAAGTGCACGTTGGTTTAACGGCCAAGCCAACATGCACACTTACATTTCTCCAACCCAGCTGTGTTACTTGAGAAATGTCACAGGATCCCTGTGCCTGAGCGTGCATCAGACCAGCCTACTCAGGCCAATCCTTGCGCTTCTCTGATGCTTGGTATAGCATGAAAGCAGCGTCTGGATTGGGACTGCAGGGAGGAGAGGACCACCGAGGCAGCGGGAGCGTCAGGTAAGGTTTTTTGTTTGTTTTTTGTTTGTTTAAAAAAATAACTTTTTTATTATTATTTCCCTAACCACCCCCCAACCCCAACACTTAAGATAGGTGGTAGCAGCCACTGACTGATGTACAACAGATAAGCATCATTTTGAATATTCCAAATCTCATAAAATATCTCACTCTTCCAACATATTGCTAATAACAAAAGGCAGTCATTACTGCTCTATTTGTCTCGTAGAACTCTCTCTCTTTCCATCCATCCATTCTTTCTCCTCTCTCTTTTCCCTCTGTGATTGCCCCTGTCTGATCTCTTTTCTCTACTTCCCCTTCCCTCTCTTTATCTCTGTTTTGAAGCCTTCCCATGCCTGCTTAATGTCGGACTGGAACAGAATATAGGCTGGGGCACCAAAGTAAAACTGCCCCATTAGTGAATCTGACCTGTCAGACCAGCCCATTGGGCATTGCCAGGTTACCCTATGGCCCGCCAGACCCAGTGCCTGCTGCAGATTCACCTCTGGCAGTTGAGGAAAGTGACAGAGGCACTAGGAGAGGCTCCGGGCTTTCACACTCGGCCCCCAGGGACTCCTACCATGGGGAAATGCCCAGTGGAAAAAAGATTGAAAAAAGAACGAATATGTACAGTAACTCAAGTAATACTGGCAAAACAAATAACAGTGAAACCGTATTCTACGGGAAACATTGTAGTATACCGGAGGACAAATTTAGAGCTGGGTTTGAGCATTTGCAAATATCTAAATAGAACTCGCTCAATTAAAATAAACAGAACCAAACACACACTAGGCGACGTCAAAACAACATTTTCAAATCGTTCAAAGAAATGTAAAATGAATGGACAAGTCACGCCCTTTTCATCCTACAATACATTGATAGAAATGTCACTGCAATCTCACAAAGTTCACATACGAACAGTCACCCAGCATTTCCAAAGAGCCACTTATCTCTATGCCAACTAATTCCACCAACAGGGTAGTCCATAACCACATGGAGAATCTGCTGGTTTTAAACACAGGCACTGTACAACGAAAGAAACACACACGAAACCACTGCATCCATTCCATGACTCATCACCACACATAACACACTAGTCAAAGTGAACACCTCCACCTTCTGGCAGAGCTTGTACCTACTCACTTTCACTAAGAAATGCAGCAAAACATACGAACTACTCCATAGCAAAACCATGCATTGCTAAGACAAGTAAATTCCCCATCCACAAATACCAGCCTCCTTTAGGCAGGACCTTCATCAGAGCTTTACTCGTGACAAATGGGTCACTGGCGGATCATTTGGTTACGTGATGTAGTTGAGCTAAGACAACATGTGAAGATGTACCTCCCTCAAAGGGGTCAAACCAGACGCGTGCATTTTGCCAAACAGACCAAACAGGAATGCACCCTTATCAAATGAGTGTCCCATCCCTTGGAGGGCAAAGCTGTAAAGACCATGCCTTAAGAAAAAGAAAGCAATGAGAGTGGAGGGTTGCATAATGAAAGTTTCTTGTAACATACTTAATGTCCCATGTAAGAAACTAATCCTATGTTGTAGAACCGCCTCAAACAAATTATGAAATTAGGCCACCCCCATAATTGATGGTGTCTTAGATGGCTCAGCAATAAAGAATGAGCAGCAGGATTTGTAATCAGATGCCAATTTTTGCATGATTACCCTCAAAGTTTTGGGCTGATGCTGCTGGTTTTGCGACTCTGAGAGTGCACTGATGGCTGCTAACCAGACCTCTCTGCCAGTGTTTGTTCAATTGGCAACCTCCCATTGGCATATGGTAACTTACTTATAAGTCCCTAGTATATGGTACCAAGGGAGCACAGGGGCTGTAAGTTGAGGTATTCACCCTGGGCTGCACCACTGATTGTGCTACCCTGAGTGTGACAAAGTGCAACGTGTCTCCCAGCCTGCCATTGCAGCCTAGAAGAGCAGTTTTAAACTGCTAGTTTGACTTTGCCATTTAAAACAAAGGCAAAATCCACACTTAACTTAATAATTTATATAATTCTCCCCTAAGGACGACCTAATGAGCCCTAAGGCAAGGCCCTAAGTACGATATTTATTTCCTTGTATCCTAATAGTAAAAACCCTGAATTGGCATTTTCACTGTGACAATGCTAGTAGCCCCATTGGCAAGTACAGAGTTACTGGCTGACATCTCAGCCCTGTTAACGTCTGAATGGGACTACTAATCTCGACACTTCAGGGTATCAAATTATTCATGGCATTTATCTCAACTTAATGCCCAAGTCGAACTTACTATCACTTTTAAGAAAAAAGGCAGCTTATAGAAAGTTGGCACTCTGTTAACCAGTTATTCCAGTGGCCATTCACAGACGCTGGTCACCAGACAGCCCTCCTGGGGAGGAGTGTGAACGACTCCCAAGCACAGGAACAATAGAGGCCTTTCACTAAGAGAGGTGCTCCCTCACCCTCAAAGGAAGCTGCACAAGGTGTCAGCCCAAAAGGCGAGCTTTAAAGGGCAAGCCAACTTTGATGGGCAAATGACAACCATACGCAAGAGTGGATTTTTCTTTGTTTAGGTTGATGGGCTGGCTGTAGGAACAGAGTGAGGAGACAGTTGCCAAACCAGTTTTCCATGGTCGTATAGCCCTCAGTTAGCCACACCTCTAGGGTATTCTACCATGCTCCCCACACCAAGAAAAGGGTTAAGATATCTTGGGAGTGGGCACAGCAGTGCACTCTGCGATACCTAGAAGCCACACATAGCTAGAAGCAGTCATAAGAGGGAGGAAACCTGGGCTGCCATTGGCTTTACCCCCCACCCCAAGGCACTTTCCTGAGCATAAATATGGTGCGCCCAGCACCCAGACCTCAGATCACATCTGGACTGGAGAGAGGACAGAAAAAGGGCTGACCCCTGGACTTGGCAAGAGAGGCTGCACCATCCGCTGGACTGCACCTGCTGCTCCTTAGGCTAACAAAGAGAGAACTGCGTCTGTGGTGCTTGGCTCAGGGAAAAGTCACTTCAGAGCCCCAGACAAAAAAGATGAACTCCAAAAGTTAGTCAGCTGACTCCCTGTTCCAGCAGCAGGGCCATAAAATATGAAGTAGCTTTTTGTAGCCAGTCAGTAACCACATTCACTGAATCACCACTGACCTTTAACATGCAACCAAGAAAACCACTCCTTGTTGCACCGCTGGACCCAGGAGAGGCCTCAAAGTGTCTGTTGGTCACCAAAGATGGACACTAGCCCTTGCCAAAGGAAACCACTGGACCTGCTGTGACTGAAGACCAGTAGCCAAGTGGTAACTGAACTTCTTCTGGACCAAAGAGGGCTTTGAGAGATTTAGATCCCCTATTGCAAAGTCAACCCACCTGCACCGTGGATTGAGAAATAACCCCAGGAAGCTCCTCATCAACCGCACCTCACCCACAACATTCTATAGCATCCCCAGCATCCTGTATCCCCAGCATCAGGACTACTCCATTGAATGTTATGGTGGCCCCTGCATAAAGTGTTGACCTGACCTTGAGACTGCTTTTGTAACCAGGTAATTGTCCAAATACTCCTTATTTGCCTCCTTGACTTCTCCCTGTTGGGATTGGTTGCCCAGCCCAGGTAATATTAGTCAAACATAACTCTTTTAAAGTTTTGAAAAGCTTTCAAACTTTACGGTTATTGATGTATATTTGCACTGTGGAGTGAAAAGCTGAGATTTACATTTTACTTTAAAATCTATATCCCAGAACACTCCGGTGGATTTGGCTCATCTCAGTGTCAAAAAATTCACCTAATGTGGGGGCATATTTATCAAATATTCACACGATGCAGCACAGCAAAGGGAGAGGGCAGGAATGTGCTGTATTTAACATTATGTGACGCATTCATGGTCTCTGCCTTCACTGGCGCACAAACTGCTGCCTAGGAGGATTGTTTTTGTGCGGGAAGCGTCACTTTCCTGCACAAAAACAATCGTCTGAGGGATTTTCCTTTTTCAATTTGTGCTGCACAATTCAGCACACATAGAGGAAAAAGAAGGAGAAATAGGAATATATTTTTCCTCATTACGCCTCCCCTAGGGAGGCGTAGCATTTTGAGACATTCCCAAGTCTACCACTAATGGTAAATCTGGGAATGCTCCACCAATGGATGCGTTACTCCACATTTACCAAACCATGCAGGGCCATGCAAGGTGGCCTTGTGAGGTTTGGTAAATGTCATTCTACGTTTTGTTTCACCCTTGTGCATCCAAACGTGGTGCAAGGGTGATGCAAAACCATGGTAAATATGCCCCATAATCTATTTTTCTAAATTGGTGTCAAAATGATTTTGTATTTTGTAACTTTCTTATTCTGTTGTTTGGTGCCTTTAAAACCTTTAACCTAGTTCCTTTGTTTTATCCTTGCCATTCAAAGGCACATCTACCCAGAATTAAGCTAGAGGTTTTACAGACAAGCCTGGCTGGATCCAAGGTGGTGTGGTGAGTGTAGTATACAGTGAGGTTATATAACTGACTGCACCATATAAAACACCACAGTGCTCACATGACTCATGAAGCAGAATAGAAGCTTTTGAGGAAAGTATAGCTACAATAGAGACACACCTGCACAAGATACATGAACCGTCAGATGCTACTTAGTGTAATCTTGAAGCTGTTCCTTTACAAAATTTCAGGCATAAATTGCATTGACGATGCAAATGCATAAAATAGCAAACTATATTGAAAAAATGGCAGAACAGCAGTAAGTGTAAAAGGACGGATGCCTTAACAGGTTGCCCATCCTGCGAGCACTCCTTCTGTGAGCAGCCATCAAATACTCAGCTGTCCATGATATACTTAGGCTGTCCACTTTTCAGTGTTTATTTTTGTGGAATTCAGTGGTGGTTTCTCAGTGCTTTCTAAACCTTTTACAACCCGTGCTTATTTGTGTCTATTCAGCTGTCCAACCCCCAAAATAGACAACAAATTGACAAAACTGTATTTTCCAATGTGTACATCTAGCTGTTGTGCAGTGATTATCATGAAGCATATATTTAATTTAAAGGAGAAGTAATGAAGGGTACCCAATGCCTTGGCTTTGGCAGTGTGCCCACTGGACTTAAGTTAGACTATCTTAAGCATATAAAATCTTTGTATTGCACTTTCACTAACACTCATATCTCATTACCCTTTCTCACATCCCATTACCACTCACACTCACCTTGTAAGGTCTTAGGGTCTGATTGAGATCTTGACAGACGAGTTACTCTGTCACAACAGTGACAGATATCCTGTCCGCTGAATTATAAATCCCATTACATCCTATGGGATTTATAATTCGGCGGACAGGATACCCGTCCCCATTGTGACAAAGTAATTCATCTGCCAATATCTCAATCGGGCCCTCTGTCTGGTTTACAAGGCTTTTAAACAATGAAAAAAGTAAGAGTGCTATATCAAAATGTTTTAATAAGCACATTCCTGGACATCTTTGGAGGTCATTCATCTACTCCTTACTGAATATTATTACATTGTATGGATGGCCAGCTCTGCCAGCAGCATAGTACCTTGTGAAGCCTTTAAAAGTTTGAATTGCACCAGATTAATGTGTAGCCCTACAGTCGAAGGCCCATGAAAACTAATGCTTTAAGCATGCTTTCAGCTACTTTTCTGAATTCTTTGCCTGATGACATTAAGGTGATGCTGCTGTTGTGTGACCATTTACAGTTGCCTGTGTGATCATGGTAAATGTCTACTCTGAGTCAGTCCTGACCTTTTAACAGACATCATCTAGGACTTGAAATTTTGCTGTTATCTTGGTAACTATGGACTCACAAAAACCAGCAGTGCTGCTCAGTAAAAAGCCAGGATTAGCTGAAGGTATTATACTTAACAATGGGCCACCTTGCAGCTATCAATTTTGCAGGTATGTGGAAATGTGGAAATATTTGCTCATGTTTTCACCACTATTCCATGGGCCTGGTGACTGCACTCTTTTCACAGGTACCTATCACTACATCATGATTGTTGAAAGCCGGGGTGTTTGGTAGTCAACCTGCTATCAATACTGACTTATTAGAAAAGTGGGCTGATGTATCGAAGGGTTTTGCCAATTTTTGGCCTGATTCACAAAGGTACGCCAAGAATTTTGTGTAAGTTTACACTTGTTTACTATTAACAAAGGGATTTGTAATTAGTATCATTACAAATGCAGTCTCTGCTCATAAAAAAGACCTATGGGCCTGATTCATAAAGGTAAACATACACTTTTGTGTAAGTTTAAAATAATTTTCTATTCACAAAGGGATTTATGAGTACTATATTTATGGGTGTGGGCCTCTGCACATAAAAAGATAGGTCAAAATGTAAGATTACCTTTATGAATCAGTCTCTCTGTATCTGTGGACAAATGTGTCCAAGAAAAAAGTGGCATATTGGATAAGATTCATATGAGCCAGCCATTCCTTCAATCCATGAAAGAAGTAAACGCTTCCAAAAGATCAAATATGATTTTGATATTCCCTGGTTATAGTGTATGACGTCATTAGGTCAGACCTAAAAAATCCTTTACTCAATCAAGATTTAAAAAACACAGCAAATCACCCGTGATGGTCTTAAGGCACTGGGGTTACTTGCTGCTTTGCATTGCTCTGTTCATTCAAACAGTCAGGTCTTGAGTCCTTTCCTGAATTTGCATAGTGATGAGGAGGTCCTAAGGTGCCGGGGAAGGTTTTTCCGGGCTTTGGCCAACAGGTGAGAGAAGGAGCATCCTTTGCTTTTGACTGGGCGGATCTAACAGATGTCTGCAAGGAAGAGGGAGGCAGATCGCAGGTTTCTGGTCAGTTGGTGGAAGGTCATTCGTTTGTTGATGTATGCTGGTCCTTCGTTGTGTAGGGCTTTGTAAGCATGGGTCAGCATCTTGAACTGGCATCTCTTCTGAATCGGGAGGCAGTGTAGCTTCTTGAGGTGTGAAGTGGTGTGTGACTGTCTGAGGAAGTCGAGGATGAGTCTTATATTGTCTGTAGTCTCTTCAGGAGACGTCCGGTGATTCCTACACAGATTGTGTTCCTGCAGTCCAGCCTGCAGGTGACAAGGGCTTGAGTGATGGTCCTTCTGACGTTGATTGGGATCTAATTAAAAATCTTTTGGAGCATGCGTAGGATAAGGAAGCAGGCGGTTGACACTACATTTCCCTATTTTTTGCATAGGACTTGCTGTCCTTCATGATGCTGAGTTTGTTGTTGTGGTTTGTTGAGGCGGGTAATGGGCCTTGTTCTGCAGGCCACAATGCGTTGTTCCATGGCAAGATGTTTCCGAAGATGGGGGCTTCCATCTTGTTGGTGTTGAGCTTTAGGCATTTGTCCTTCATCCAGTCAGCAATGTTCCTCATACATTTGTGGAAGTTGGCTCTAGTGGTGGAGGGGGGTCTTCTGACAGCAAGAGGATGAGCTGAGTGTCATCAGCATAGGAGATGATGTTGAGTCTGTGTGATCTGACAGTGTTGGCTATGGGGGGGTCATGTGCGTGTTGAAGACAGTGGTACTGCGGGCCAAACCTTGTAGGATGATCTTCTTGGGTTCTGAGGCAAAAGGTGGGAGGCGGATTCTGTGGGTCCTTGGGAGTCTCCTTGCATTCCGACATGAAGGAGTCTGTCGATCAGAACGTAGTGGCAGATGGTATCAAAGGCAGCTGACAGGTCCAAGAAGATGAAGGCTGCTGTTTCTCAGCAGTACATGAGGGCTCTGATGTTGTCTGTGGCTGTGATCAGGGCTGTCTCTGTGCTCTGCATGCTCAGAATCTGGATTGGGAGGGGTCCAGGAGGTTGTTGTGTTCCAGGTGTTTGGTGAGTTGCTGGTTGTTTGCCTTTTTGAGAACCTTCACTGGAAAGGGGAGAAGGGTGATGGGCCAGTAGTTCTTCAGTTCTGCTGGCTCGTGGATGATTTCTTCAGGAGTGGCCTCACTTCAGCATGTGTCTAGTCCTCAGGGAAGGAGGCCGTGGTGATGGAGGCATTCAAAATGCCCTTACCACCCCAAAACCCATACCCACCCTAAAACCTAAAAATGCCCTTACCACCCCAAAACCCATACCCTCCATAAAACCTAAAAATACCCTTACCACCACAAAACCCATGCCCACCCTAAAATATAAAAATGCCCTTACCACCCTAAAACCCACCCCACCCTAAAATCTAAAAATGCCCTTACCACCCCAAGACCCACGCCCACCCTAAAATCAAAAAATGCCCTTACCACCCCAAAACCCATACCCACCCTAAAACCTAAAAATGCCATTACCACCCCAAAACACATACCCACCCTAAAACCTAAAAATGCAATTACCACCAATAACTGTTACCCACCCCTAAACACTATATATATATATACATATATATATATATATCTTAACCCACTTAATACATACCTTTAAAACCTTTACCACACATACACGCTTATCATTCATGCCTTTACAACGAAAGTCGTTGTAAAGGCATGCGTGGTAAAGGTATATTCAAGGTAACGGCATACGTGTTAAACACATATCCGTTGTAAATGCATCATGGTAAATGCATTTTGTTGCATTCACCGCATTGTAAGTGATGTTTCCCAAACTTGCCACACTGGTACGCCGGCTTTTCTGGATGTCCTGAGTGTGCGTCTATTTATTTTTGTCCGACTCCCAGAGCAGGCACACTCCATAAAAATACTACAGTCAGTCCAATGGTGTTGTTTGATCTCCTTTATTGGTAAAATGTAAAACCACAACGCACCCAATGTGTTTCATTGGTCACCCCACCATGATCAAGGTGGTGTGACCACCGAAATGCTCTGGGTGCAGTGTGGTATTGCATTTCACCAATAACGTAGATGGAATAGCCCCATTGGACTGACTGTAATATTTTTATAGAGTGCCCCTGCTCTGTGGTGGTTCATGACATTTGTGGGTGTGCCTCGCCTGGAGGAACCTACGCCATCATGGTGTGCCGGTAAACGGAGGAGCGGTGAAGCTTTATTTTATATATATATATATATATATATATATATATATATATATATATATTGTTGGAAAGTGGATGTACCTACACTTAGCAACAGGCCACTAACCTCCACTTAGGACCAGTTAGGTCTCAACCCTTGGTAGCTTAGCAACGAGTGACAAGGCTTAACTTAGGAGACAAGTGCCTAAAGCATTTAAAAATCACAAAACAGTAAATAAGTAAAACACAAAACACAAAACAAATCCAACACCAATTTATAAAAATAGATTATATTTGTATCTTTTAAATTATACATCAATTATTAAAACCAGATGAGGGGAACCGGGGATATGAATTTTTAAAGAATTTATGTTTTCTAGGGTATAGAAGCAACTAGCGCTCCAAGGGTTAAAAAGGGTCACATTGGAAAGGGACAAAGTCCAGAGTGCAGGTCACCCACAAGGTAACACTGTCACACTTACTTTCAGAAGTGTTTCTTGATTCAGGAAAGTGGTCCACAGCAACAGCCAAGGGTTCAGAGGCTCTGGTTTGCCTCCTGAGGTCTGGGACTCCAACTCCCACAATGTACCTCTTCAACTTATGAAGTTGCTACAAATGTCTTTAAACTTCTGGATCTTCTTCAAGAGGTCCTTTTTGGGTTCTTGAAGTGTCCCCAACTTGATCCAAGGTTTCAGAAGCTTTGAGGTGGTCCTTTGGAGTTGGGACTGCAATTCCCAGAATGCACCTGGTCAGAATCCTCAAATGGTCACTGGATGCTGGTCAGCCAGGCTCTACTTGCAGGACTTGATGCAGAGGACTCTGGGCAGCTCCTTTGTACCTGTAGTAAACAGGGAGTCCCTTCTTGAAGCTCTAGAAGACAGACAAAGCCCTTTTATTGGTGAAGCCCAAGTGTGCAGCTGATGCAGTTCTTAAGACTGCAGTGTCCAGGTGCAGAGCAGGGATCCAGTAGGGCAGTCCTTCTTCTTCTTTGTCTTGTTCCTTGTAGGTATCTGATGTGTGGGTGCAGCTCTGCCAGTTTTATCCTTGTTCCTGGGTGAAAAACAGGGTGTCCTGGGTATCCAATCACAGGCAGGCTCCTTCACCCCTGATGACCACTTCCTGGGAAGTGTGGCAAAAATAAATCCCGGGGAGCAACATTCTTCTAAAATCCAACATGGCTGGAAGTGATTTTTGGAGGTTAGCTCTGGCTGAGTCCACCCACTGGTATGGCTAAAAATCCTAAATACACCCCTCTCCTGTCCTCTCCTAATCTAATCAAGAGGTCGCCTCAGTGTCTGAGGTTGCAGGATGTGAGGGAGGTGCTGGGCTGCTCCAAATGTCCTTCCCTGCGTTTGAAGATCAGTTTGGCCGCCCTCCCCCCTTCCTGCTTCCCCATCTGCTGAGGCAGATCTCCTCCCCCAGGCAAATCCTTTGTGTTCAGCCCAGGCTACTTCACACCTCATCAAGGCAACCTGGCCAGGCTGCCAGAGGCTGGCCAATCAGAGAAGGGCACTACAGAGATGAAGTTGGCAACTTTCAGGTTTTAAACTCTTTACCTGAACTCGTTATATTAAATTGTACAATTGAAAGTTGTGGGATTTATTATAACAATTAATTTAATACAAAACTCAAGGTATCTGACACTTATCGGGGCTTTATTAGTTCAAATAAAATCTCCCCATTTTAGCCTATGGAGGCCATTCACTAGAGTGAGGGAAAAACAGACATGGTTATTTTACCTTACCAGGGCATATAAAACTATTTCTATAAGGTCCCTGCTTATAGTTACATGGCACCCAACCCCAGGTGCACATAGGGCACACCTTAGGGGTGACTTATATTTAAAAATAGGGAAGTTTATGAGTTTGGAAGTACTTTTATTTCCAAAGTCGAATTTGCAAATAACTTTAGTTTAAAAGCAGCCAGCAAGGTAGGCCTGCCGTTAAAATTACAGTGGGCACCTCAGCAGTGCACCATCTATGCTAGGGTCCCTAGCTAGGGACTTATAGGTAGGTCAACATAGCCAGTTTTAATGAGCCTGATTTGCATACTCATTTTACACAGAGCATAGGCCCTGGGACTGGTTAACAGTTCCCAGGGCACCATCGGAGTCAGGAAAACACCAGAAAAAAGGGAAAAATGGGGGCAAAAAGTTAGGGGGCCTCTGCAATCAGCCCTGTTTATATATATATATATATATATATATATATATATATATATATATATATATATATTTTGACTTGCCTATATCTTTGGCTTTGTAAAAAAGCACGCCAGTATGGCGTTGGTTTAGGTTGGGGAAGGCGGTTAATGCCGAAACGCGTCCCGCCACGTTCTTTTATTAAATTCTTTTTTTTCACAGTGACTTTTAGAGTGTCGGTTCCTTTTTGAAGGTTTTGAAGGACTGTGTGTATTTTAGACGCGGTGGCGCACGTCCGTTCACGGCACCACTGGCGTTCTGGTGCAGTTGAGCACGCCAGTTGAAGTGATATATATACACATATAATCTAGCGGCTGTCGCCACCAGCTAGTTATAGTTAGAACCATGTTTCCATAGAAAAAGCATTTTCTTTTTGCCTATATATTTGGCACCGTTTCACAAATCCTCACAAAAGTTTCCCAAAAAAGTGCAAGTGCCCCGGTGATCTGTCAAGTGGGAGCCGAGAAAAAGGAGGGGTAAAAAAAGTTGTGTTTTCCATGTTAATTCCCATAGGGCCTTTAGACACAACTACAGCCCGAACCGCTGGACCGAATGACACAAAATTTGGCGGAAGGCTAGCTTTCGCTACGCAGAATACACTTTATTTTATCTGGTATAGATTTGTTCAGTATTTTTTTTAGATATTAAAGGGAAAATAAATTTGTATATCCGTGGGCACGGATCCTTCACAGATAAATTGTGAAAATTCACAATTCTTTGAGAATGCACATGTAAATAGAAGCACCGTAATTGGCTAACCACAACCTGACTAGAACATTGCGGCCACCATTTTATTTTATTTTATCAGAGAGGGTCTTTAGGGCCTAAAATAGAAATGATTAGTAGTATAAGGGGTCATGGTAGAGGTACCCTGATCTCAAGTGTGTGATATAGGGTTTTTTTAGGGTCAAAATATGGATTTAAAATGATTTTTTTGTCACCCTGCATGATATTCACAAATATCCTCAAATATTCAAGGATCATCTCAAATATTCTAGAATATGCAAAACAAAAATCATTCACAGACCCATTTATACACATTCATTCGTTCATACATACACTCATGCACCCACTTGCAGATCCACTGACAGAGATAGGCCCTGTGGCCAACCTCCACTGTGCACAGCCAAAGGCCCTACGTGGCGCAGGGTTGGGTGGTTATAAAGGCTTGGCCCTGTGATCAACACCCGCCCCACACGGTCGAAGGTTGTGCACAACGGGGGTTGGAATAATGTTGGAAAGTAACTTTAACTTGCACCCTAAAGTAACTATAACTCGCGCCTTCGCCATGCACAGCTAATTGCTCCACATATTATATCGTTGATGCCATCTTGTATGGCATCTTTGATATTTACAATAAAGTTATTGATAAGAAAACTGTGCTTGGCAAGGTTCCAAGTTATAGTTACTTGAAATAACTCTAACTAGAACTGCTATTGTTTTGTATGAGTAAATTCAGAACCTAACTATAACATCCCTGTAACTATAACGTCCCTGTAACATATATATGTGTGTGTGTGTGTGTGTGTGTGTGTGTATATATATATATATATATATATACACAAAAAAGAGTTGTCCTGAACGAAAGCGCACTCACAACAGGTCATTATGGAATGTAGCAAAGTCAGCAACTTACAGAGAATTCTTTGACATTTTCTTAATATCAGGCCTTATATTTTCAAGCATCTCTGGACACATGTTTACGGGTTCATCCCTTCCTCAGCAAAGAACAAACATTTCCTTCCTTTTTCAAAGGACAACTGCCTAGCTGTTTAGCAGATTTAATTGCTGGCACCTGATATCAGTTGAATACCAGTTCTGTCCCAGTGGACCTCAAGTGAGCTGCAAAGTGCATCCTGGTGGGGGTAGTCCAGCACATTTTAAAATTATATCCCAAGTGGGTTGCTACAGCCAAACAAAATAATAAAACACATTTCATTACCACAGTGGGCAAATTCGAAGTAAGAAAATCATTTTTGCTGCCAATGTTCTAACCTGCTGCTCTGAAAGTGACCATCCATAAAGTCACACTCCTTTATGCAGTGGTGCTGCCTTCATGGCTGGACAGTTTATTAAATTTGCCCATAAAGAGTTGTCCTGAACGAAAGCACACTCACTACAGGTCAATATGAAATGTAGCAAAGTCAACAACTTACAAAAAATTATTTGGCATTTTCTTTATTTCAGGCCTTATATTTTCAAGCATCTCTGGACACCAGTAGGTAGTTATAGATAAGACATAGTTTCCATAGGGAAAGCATTTTTTTACTTGGCAGGTGGAATTTGGTAACTCGGCGTTCCCGACAAATTCTGTCAAACAGCATGTGGTGTAATTATTCTGCCGTTCTTGTGTGACGATGTTCACAGAAACAACGTGAGGCTCCACAACATGCGCTTGTGAGCGAGATTTGTTGGACCCTGGTGTAATTTCTGGCCGCCACAAAGCTTTCCATTGCCATTTTACAATTCTGGCAGACCCAAGCGGTCTATCAACGGGTCAACATGCACGTGCAAGCACGAGCAAGAATTGACATCCCCTGGCACGATTTTCAGTTGCCACAGATCCTTCTGATGCCATTTTGTAATGCTGGCAGTCTGGAGAGGATGGAGCTGCTTCTCGAGTAGATGTCCTACTCGAGAAGCAGCTAAATCAACTCAAAAAATAACTTTTCAAGTGAACATTCTTCTCGAATGGATGGTTGAAGTAGTTTATAGTGTTAAAAGCATTTTTTTCTTTTACTTTTTTTCAACAGGAAGGAAGTGCCACAGAGACTTCATCTTCCTCTTCCTTTCCAGAAGCCTCATCCCAGTGCTTTGTCCATCAGCTGGTCACTATTCATTTGGATTTTGAGGTCAAAGGATCACTCTCTTTGTCTCCAATTTCTGGTGCCATTGGATTTTAGGACTCTGTTTTTGTGAGATCACAAGTCCACAACAATCAAGTTAAAAACATGTGGATCAGTGTTGTTTGATAGAGGACATGCACCCATATATATTTGGGCCTTTTATCCAAATGTTAAATTTGATTGTGGTTTGTGGCCAAAAGTTTCAGTTGGGAACAATTTTTCAATTTCTTGGCATTTATAAGGGAAAACGTTTGTACAGTTAGGTATATTTTCTACCTGTTTGTTAAATTTGCATTATTCATTTATTTTACCATATGGCCTAGTCTTCCCACAAACCATACAGCCAGTACTAGGCATTTGGTAAATGAAACAACTGTTTCTGTGGTATATGTTCTTTTAAAACATCTATGATTTCAGGCAGGGATGACAATGGATTAAATGCTAAATGTGTTCTTTTGTATTTCACAATCTTTGTTTGCACAAAGTGTATTTTGGTGTGGTAATAAATAATATTTTGATGCCTTGGGAGGATGTGTGTTGTTGAAAAACTTTTATAGCTGATTTAATTTTCTTTCGATTTTAGCATTGCTGAAATAATGGTAGTGTTTTCTTCATTGTATACCATGTCTCCTTTGTCTGGCTAGTGGGTGTTTGTATGCGTGTGTGTGTGTGTATTTGCCAGAGGCCACCATTTTGTCTCTGTTCTCCATGCCATGCAGGCAGCGACCATTTTGTGTATTCACTCTTCCTAGGCCTGCATTTCTTCTTTGTTGTCCATGCCTCCTTGCTTGTTGCTGTTTGCACATGTGGCCAGCATCCATTTTAGGTAGTAGTCAATGTGCTTTTGCCATAGGTCTATACGTGTTCTTTGTTGTCCATGCCTTTTTGTTTGTTGTTGTTTGAACATGTGGTCAGTGGCCATTTTCTATAGCCAGCCAGTGTCTAAAATCCCTGAAAGCTGCTTTCTGGAGACATCAATAGAAGAGGGCTATGTCTTTCTGTTTTTGTTCATTTTTTTACTTTTCACCTGATATCAGTTAAATGTGCATGAGGATCATTGTAATGTGTATGTACAGTGTTTATATAATATATGCATTTTTTATTTTCCCCAAGAAAGTAGTTAATAAAGAGGAGAAGGAAAAACAGATTGCACCCACTGGTGTGCTGTTCGACACCTTTTTCAGAAAATGTGGTGTGCCTGCCACACCGTCCTCCAGACAAGAAGCTGGGAGCAGCACTCCCATATCAATGGCACCACCCTGACCTAAGCCCAAGCCCATGTCTCTCAGCAAGGCAGCCATTGTAATCATGGCAATGAGCAGTAAGTCTAAATTGGATTGGTCTCAGCGCAAAGTGCCCAATCGTCACAGAAAACTTTTCAAAATGGAGAACTGCAGCCGCAGCCAGCAACAGTCCTTTCTGAAGTAGGAGCAGAACCAGAGGTTGTGCTTCCTGCTGAGCAATATGTAGTTCTTGAACCACTGACTTCCCGATCTCCAGCAAGAAAAAGAAAGGGTTCTCCACTATCTTCTCCGAGCCCCCTTTCTGATGACTCGCCCATGGATTGGACACAGGCCGAGTCTGAGACCCACCATGAAATACAAGGGAAAAGGAAAGCTCCTGAAAGCCTTAGAATTATGGAAAGTGATGTTGATGAGTGTTAGAAATGGGGTCTTTGGTTGACAGTCAGGTTACCCCCTGTTCAAGCAAGGACCCTCACTCTAGTTAGGATAAAAGAGAATCACCCTCAGCTAACCCCTGCTTACCCCCTTGGTAGCTTGGCAGAGCAGTAGGCTTAACCTCAGAGTGCTGGGCGTAAAGTATTTGTACCAACACACACAGTAACTTAATGAAAACACTACAAAATGACACAACACCAGTTTAGAAAAATAGGAAATATTTATCTAGACAAAACAAGACCAAAACGACAAAAATCCAACATACACAAGTCAAGTTATGATTTTTTAAAGGTTTAAAATAAAAAGAGTCTTTAGGTAGTTGTAACACCACACTAGCGCTGCTAGCGTGAAAATGTACCTGGTTTGCGTCAAAAATAACCCCGCACGGGCGGTGTGCGTCGAAAGTAACCCTGCACGGCTGTGTGCGTCGAAAACAACTCGGCACGGCGGTGCGCGTTGAAAAAGCCAGCCACACGACGATCCGAAAGTCCCGCGGCGCAGGGTGCGATCTCTCAGCCTCCGTCAGCGATGCTGCGCGTCATTTCTCCTGCTCCGGGCGTAGGTTTTTCGGTCGCGTTTCCTGCGGCGTCGTTTCTCAGTTGCGGAGCCGGCGTCGCGTCGTTTTCTCAGCCGCGATCGGATTCGCGTCGATCTTTTCTCCGCACGGTGCTCGGTGCGTGTATTTTTGTCCTTAGGCTGCCAGCCTCTCCTTTCAGGGTCCCAGGAACTGGAAGGGCACCACAGAGCAGAGTAGGGGTCTCTCCAGAGACTCCAGGTGCTGGCAGGAAGAAGTCTTTGCTATCCCTGAGACTTCAACAACAGGAGGCAAGCTCTACATCAAGCCCTTGGAGATTTCTTCTTCAAGATGGAAGGCACACAAAGTCCAGTCTTTGCCCTCTAACTCTGGCAGAAGCAGCACTGCAGGAAAGCTCCACAAAGCACAGTCACAGGCAGGGCAGCACGTTTTCCTCAGCTATCAGCTCTTCTCCAGGCAGAGGTTCCTCTTGGTTCCAGAAGTGTTTCTAAAGTTTGTAAGTTTGGGTGCCCTTCTTATACCCATTTTAGTATTTGAAGTCACCTTTCTTCAAAGGGGACTCACACCTTCTTGTGAAATCCTGCCTTGCCCAGGCAAGGCCTCAGACACACACCAGGGGGCTGGAGACAGCATTGTCAGAGGCAGGCACAGTCCTTTCAGATGAGAGTGACCACTCCACCCCTCCCTCCTAGCAGAGATGGCTAATCAGGAAATGCAGATCACACCCCAGCTCCCTTTGTGTCACTGTCTGGTGTGAGGTGAAAAACAACCCAACTGTCAAACTGACCCAGACAGGGAATCCACAAACAAGGCAGAGTCACAGAATGGTTTAAGCAAGAAAATGCTCACTTTCTAAAAGTGGCATTTCCAACCTCACAATCTTAAAATCAACTTTACTAAAAGATGTATTTTTAAATTGTGAGTTCAGGGATCCCAAACTCCACATGTCCATCTACTCTCTAGGGGAATCTACACTTTAATCATATGTAAAGGTAGCCCCCATATTATCCTATGAGAGAGAGACAGACCTTGCAACAGTGAAAACGAAATTGGCAGTATTTCACTGTCAGGACATATAAACCACATTACTATATGTCCTACCTTATCCATACACTGCACCCTGCCCTTGGGGCTACCTAGGGCATACCTTAGGGGTGCCTTACATGTAAGGAAAGGGAAGGTTTAGGCCTGGCAAGTGGGTACACTTGCCAAGTCGAATTTACAGTGTAAAAATACACATACAGACACTGCAGTGGCAGGTCTGAGACATGATTACAGAGCTACTTATGTGGGGGGCACAACCAGTGCTGCAGGCCCACTCGTAGCATTTGATTTACAGGCCCTGGCACCTCTAGTGCACCTTACTAGGGACTTACTAGTAAATCAAATATGCCAATCATGGATAAACCACTTACATACAATTTAAACAGGAGAGCATATGCACTTTAGCACTGATTAGCAGTGGTAAAGTGCTCAGAGTTGAAAAGCCAACAGCAACATGTCAGAAAAACATAGGAGGCAGGAGGCGAAAAAGACTGGGGATGACCCTGCATAAGCAAAAGTCCAACACGACCCCCTACCAGCCTAAAGCCAGGGGAGAACAATCAATACCTTGATGTACTTCCCTGATTGGGGCGATAGAACAGGGACCCAGGCCCACAACAGCAGGGGCATGTTCCAGTTCTACGCCTTCCTGACTCCAGTTGGATCCCTCTGTCCATACTCTCAGGGCCCACTAAGCTAACCCATGGGGAACCCTTCTCCACATCTACAGACACCATCTGTGCAACACCTAACTTTACTTTGCTCACAGATGTATTGCAATGGGCAGATAGTACCACCAGGGCCAACACAGTGGTGTTGCCCACTCCACCCCCGGGGTGTGACTCTCGTCCTCCCCCCCCCAGGGGCAACTCTGTCCACCAGGACAGCAAGCCACAGTGGCCCCAGACAACTGTCAGGGATGAGAGCCCGACCTCAGGCCTCTCTAACCACTGTGACTGTGGAGAGTGGGCGGTGGTAGCCCCAGGTGCCTGGCACCCTTTGACCACTCTCTCTTCCACCAGGTCAGGGATGTTAACCTGACCCTGGTCCTCCCCTCTGGGGCTCTGTACCCTCCCTGCAGAAGCGGCACCCCCAGAGTCAAAAACTGTCAGGGTGCTTGTAGAAGCAGTCCTGCACAATTCTTCCATCAGTGCAGGGATGTTAACCTGCAACTGATCCTCCAACCTGGGGTCTGTACCTTCAGGTTGGACCAGGGCCAGGGGTGAGGCTTCCCTCCCCCTGCCCTCTCTTCTGGGGTCCTGAACCACCCAACTAGGAGCGGCCCCCCCAGAAGACAACATGGTAGGGGCACTGTTAGCAGTAGCCCCTTCCTCCAGGTCAGGGGGGACACCCTTAACCTGGCCTCCCAATCCAGGGCCTGTACCCACAGACTGGATCACTGCCTGGCAAACCAGGACTTCTTGGGGGGCATACCTACCCCCTACCAGGTCAGAGTTTACCCTCTGAACCTGGTCATCCAACCCAGGGTCACCACCCTGCGGTTGAACCACTGCCTGGCACACCAGGACTTCCTTGGGAGCACACTTACCCCCCATCAGGTCAGAGTTTACCCCCTGAACCTGATCATTCAACCCAGAGTCACCACCCTGCGGTTGAACCATTGCCTGGCACACCAGGACTTCCAGGGGGGCACACTTACCCCCCTCAAGGGACACACTGTCCCGAAGGGCCACACAAGAGTCTGGCTGGCGCAGGTCTCCTGACCTCTGCCCATCTGACAGAGTCTGGATTCCCCCCAACCCAGAAATGGTCTCACCAAGGTCATTCATGGGGGGCTCTGCTCTCAGAGCTGACCCCTGACCCTCCAGGTTCTCCACTGGGGTCCGCAACCCCCTCTCAACCCTCTGTCTGGACTTCTGCACCCCCTCACTAGGAGTGGTACTGCCAGACACCAGAACTGGTGGGACGCTGGCTACAGCGGCCCCCCCAAGTTCTCCTGACACTGTGGGGTCTCCCTCAACAGATGGCCCTATGGTACAGGCTAGGCTCCCCTCCTGGTGTTCCCGCAGGGAACCCTCCAGGACCTGGGACCGGATCTCGGGCACCTTGGGCCTCAACCCATCCCCATTCCCTCTCCTCTGAGACTGGACATGGGGTCCCTCACCCATCCCACTACACTGGGACCTACCTGGGACACTACAATCCTTCCCTACCTCACCTGGTTGGGAACTACCTAGACCACTCCTCTCAGGAGCACCCCCAAATGCCTCTTCAGACTCTCTGGTACTCACCCAGAAGTCTGCCTCCATTGTAAGCTCCCTGGGGTCAGAGAACTCACACTCCACCTGGTGTTGGCATAGCTCTGGAAAATAAGGACTAGACATATGCTCTCCAGCAATTACATCACTCAGCCCCTCACATGAATTAACCAAAGTACCCTTCACCCAACCATCCAGTGACTCTGCTTTGAAAAAGCACCCCACATCACCCTCCTGAGACTGGTGAGACAGTACCTGACTGTCCCTGACACTCAACCCACACTCTTCTGGGATGTTTTCACACTCCATAACCAGGACTTCTACCTGGGGGGAACCCCTCTCCCTGTCACTCTCACCTAGAGTCAGTAGAGTGTCCCTCCCACCAGTAGGAATATGACTCCCCATGCCAGTTCCCCAATCCACCTCAGGGACCCTGTGCATCACTGGAGCTACCTCATACCCCTGAACCTCCTGGCGTGTGTTAACTCCCTCCTTCAAGTAGGGCACCACCTCTCTGGGCATGTGCACTTCTGCAGCATCACTGGATATACAATTGTTGCTGCCACCATTCCAGCTGGACTCAGCCCTCATGACTTCCAGCTCTTTCAATTTAAGCTCGTAAGCATAAATCATTTTTTTAATCTCTAAGTTCCTCCTCCTTTCTTCCAACTTTTCCCACTTGTCATACTCCCTTTGCATCCTCAACTTTTCTGCCTCCAACCGGCGAACCCTTTCTGCCTGTCTGTCCTGTACATCTTTAGGAGTCAGACCCTTAGACGACACCCTGATACCCCTCCTGGGGACCCTCCCCCCAGGCGTAACAGGTACCTCCACTACACCACTGTGTATCCTCTGCACTTCCCCACCCACATTCTCCTCCTCTGTGTGCCCTCCAGCCTTCTTGATTGTCACCCCGGCCCTCTGTGCCTGTTGCAGCTCCCCCTCCCTGGTGGAGCTCTCAGTGGTACAGTCAAGATCTTTAAGGAACTGTTTCAATTGAGCAACTGAGTACTCCTTCAGTTTCTCCATTTCAAACACAGCTCCAGCTGTTGCATCTCCAGATTGAGACATGATGGTCACAAGTGCAAAGTTCCAAAGGCAGAAAAAAAAAAATTTCCCAATGAAGTAAAAAGAATCAGTCAAGGGATCAGCAAAATCATGGAAGTAGAATAAAAAGAGTCCTTAAGAGAAAAATCAAAAGATCACCAAACAAGTAGTATGTGGTCACGTAGTGGTCTGAGATCAAAACAGTAGTGTACACTTAATTACTGTATGTCAAGTACAAATACAAGTCCAATCCCGACCGCTGGTCACCAATGTTAGAAATGGGGTCTTTGGTTGACAGTCAGGTTACCCCCTGTTCAAGCAAGGACCCTCACTCTAGTTAGGATAAAAGAGAATCACCCTCAGCTAACCCCTGCTTACCCCCTTGGTAGCTTGGCAGAGCAGTAGGCTTAACCTCAGAGTGCTGGGCGTAAAGTATTTGTACCAACACACACAGTAACTTAATGAAAACACTACAAAATGACACAACACCAGTTTAGAAAAATAGGAAATATTTATCTAGACAAAACAAGACCAAAACGACAAAAATCCAACATACACAAGTCAAGTTATGATTTTTTAAAGGTTTAAAATAAAAAGAGTCTTTAGGTAGTTGTAACACCACACTAGCGCTGCTAGCGTGAAAATGTACCTGGTTTGCGTCAAAAATAACCCCGCACGGGCGGTGTGCGTCGAAAGTAACCCTGCACGGCTGTGTGCGTCGAAAACAACTCGGCACGGCGGTGCGCGTTGAAAAAGCCAGCCACACGACGATCCGAAAGTCCCGCGGCGCAGGGTGCGATCTCTCAGCCTCCGTCAGCGATGCTGCGCGTCGTTTCTCCTGCTCCGGGCGTAGGTTTTTCGGTCGCGTTTCCTGCGGCGTCGTTTCTCAGTTGCGGAGCCGGCGTCGCGTCGTTTTCTCAGCCGCGATCGGATTCGCGTCGATCTTTTCTCCGCACGGTGCTCGGTGCGTGTATTTTTGTCCTTAGGCTGCCAGCCTCTCCTTTCAGGGTCCCAGGAACTGGAAGGGCACCACAGAGCAGAGTAGGGGTCTCTCCAGAGACTCCAGGTGCTGGCAGGAAGAAGTCTTTGCTATCCCTGAGACTTCAACAACAGGAGGCAAGCTCTACATCAAGCCCTTGGAGATTTCTTCTTCAAGATGGAAGGCACACAAAGTCCAGTCTTTGCCCTCTAACTCTGGCAGAAGCAGCACTGCAGGAAAGCTCCACAAAGCACAGTCACAGGCAGGGCAGCACGTTTTCCTCAGCTATCAGCTCTTCTCCAGGCAGAGGTTCCTCTTGGTTCCAGAAGTGTTTCTAAAGTTTGTAAGTTTGGGTGCCCTTCTTATACCCATTTTAGTCTTTGAAGTCACCTTTCTTCAAAGGGGACTCACACCTTCTTGTGAAATCCTGCCTTGCCCAGGCAAGGCCTCAGACACACACCAGGGGGCTGGAGACAGCATTGTCAGAGGCAGGCACAGTCCTTTCAGATGAGAGTGACCACTCCACCCCTCCCTCCTAGCAGAGATGGCTAATCAGGAAATGCAGATCACACCCCAGCTCCCTTTGTGTCACTGTCTGGTGTGAGGTGAAAAACAACCCAACTGTCAAACTGACCCAGACAGGGAATCCACAAACAAGGCAGAGTCACAGAATGGTTTAAGCAAGAAAATGCTCACTTTCTAAAAGTGGCATTTCCAACCTCACAATCTTAAAATCAACTTTACTAAAAGATGTATTTTTAAATTGTGAGTTCAGGGATCCCAAACTCCACATGTCCATCTACTCTCTAGGGGAATCTACACTTTAATCATATGTAAAGGTAGCCCCCATATTATCCTATGAGAGAGAGACAGACCTTGCAACAGTGAAAACGAAATTGGCAGTATTTCACTGTCAGGACATATAAACCACATTACTATATGTCCTACCTTATCCATACACTGCACCCTGCCCTTGGGGCTACCTAGGGCATACCTTAGGGGTGCCTTACATGTAAGGAAAGGGAAGGTTTAGGCCTGGCAAGTGGGTACACTTGCCAAGTCGAATTTACAGTGTAAAAATACACATACAGACACTGCAGTGGCAGGTCTGAGACATGATTACAGAGCTACTTATGTGGGGGGCACAACCAGTGCTGCAGGCCCACTCGTAGCATTTGATTTACAGGCCCTGGCACCTCTAGTGCACCTTACTAGGGACTTACTAGTAAATCAAATATGCCAATCATGGATAAACCACTTACATATAATTTAAACAGGAGAGCATATGCACTTTAGCACTGATTAGCAGTGGTAAAGTGCTCAGAGTTGAAAAGCCAACAGCAACATGTCAGAAAAACATAGGAGGCAGGAGGCGAAAAAGACTGGGGATGACCCTGCATAAGCAAAAGTCCAACAATGAGGATGAGTTAATGATTGTTAGTATGGCAGTTGGCTTAGAGGACACCAAGATTACCCCTCCTATTTAACCTGCTCTGAGAGATGTGATCCTGGTTCCACCACCAATACCGCCAACTTCCATATTTGTAAGGCCACTGCAGGGACCTGCATCCATCACTATCTCAGTTGAGATGCACACTGCAGAGAGGCAAACGTCACACCTACCGTCCTATTGTTTTTCTGGTATTGGCAGTAGACACTAAGAAAATTATCCTCCCCAGTTTGGAACTTCTTAATGACTAGTAAGCAGAAGTATAACATTGCAATATGCCCCATTTGCCATACAAGTGTTCATTGAGGTTAGCTAGGTTCGCACTATGGTATTGGAGGCCATTTTTTCATATGAAAAACATCACTCAATCTGGTGAGAGAAGCACCTTATAAAAGGTAGCTGTGGTGTTAGGACGTGATGAAGAAGAGAATGACAGCTTTATAAAAAGCAGCCCTGTCCCCTAAAGTGTGCCAGCATCAGCCATATCAGAAACCTCCTAATGGCACAAGACTCAGATCCCAAAACCACCACATACAGGGATTATCCCAAAACAAACATTCAATCTACCACCTCCTGATTCTTTCCAGAAGTCTCCTGCGTCAGTGGCACTACAAAAGAAACAAAATCCAAGCTACTTTTACAGGCATGTTTAGGCAGGCGGGCCCCTATGAACTAAACCACTCAGTGGCACATTTGTATAATAGAAAGCTTGCTAAAATGTTAGTGCTGGACCTCCTCCCTTTTTCCTTTTTGGAAGGAGTGGGATTTTTAGTATTTGTCGTGGTCATCTGCCTTAAATTGAAGGTTTCCTACCAGACCTATTTTGTCAGAGTTGGCGTTCCAGTGCTCCGTCATAATGTGATGCAATTGGTTGGACGAAAAACCTGTGGACCAGATGTTAAGTAAATGATTACATGTGAACTGCATACTGAATCTCTTTTGTGGGGGTTAGGCAAGAGGTAAATGCAGGCCTCAGCACTGACGAAAGTTGTAAGGGCATTGAGTGGCATGCAACAGTAGCAATGTTAGCTGTGGATAAATCCCATACAGCTTTAAACTTCTTGAAAGGCTTTACCAGCAAGGTGTTTGAATGGCTGTGACCCAGCGGTCTCAGAACTACATTTTTTGCCATGGACAATGGCAGTAATATAGTCTAGGCCATGTCAGAAGGTGGATATTTCAGAGTCCTGTGATTGGCATATTGTATGACCTAACTATGCAGGAACTTCCTCTGCAAAGAAGACATTGTCAGCAACATACTGGCCAACTGTAGAAGAATCTGTGCTCATCTTAGTCCTTATTTTAAAGGCTGGAATCAGTTGAGGATCATTTAGCATGCTAATAGAGTACCAGTTAAAGCCCTCATACAAGGGGTGGCAAAACATTGGGCCTCAACCTACCACGTGCTACAATGTCTGTTTGAGCAATACAGCTTGTTCGCCAACTATATCCTTAAAAAAAGGAACGGATGCAAGTGGGAACAGCATGAAATTAGAGATGGAGAATTAGGGGCTAGCCAAATGCCTGATATAAATGCTACTTCTTTTTTAGGTTTACACAGGAGAAGTCAGCAAAGAGGACAGTACGATGAGCCAAGCAATCCCGTTGTTGCATCTGCGACAGGACCAGTCAAAAAAGTTGTGGCAAAGTATCGCCAGAGTGCACAAAGTGACATATGAGTTGGTTCACAGCTTAATCCTTCACCTAGCTGTTAATACAAGGCTGCAAAGGAAGATCGTGCCCTCCAGAGAGTATATTTGTACCACAGTACATGATCCACAGTACAAAAAGATACTGGTCACTTTTATTCCTTTTTCTGAAGGAAATGTTTCACAATACAAGATGTGGATTGTTGAGCAAGCAAGACACCTGGAAGAAGAACAGCTGGAAGTTGAAGTACCAGGCAGAAGTTCTGGCAGGCAGCCTTCAACCTCCAGAGAGGGCAATGTTGTTGGCTTACAGCAGCCAACACCAGCAACAGCAGCAAAAACACTAGCAACGAAACCAGTAACAACATCAGATTCATAAGAATTGGACCCAACGTCTGCAATGACTCTACTTCAATCAAAACCCATTGGTCTGTTGCTATGGGAAGATGTGCTAATGGCCAGAGCTCAGCAAGCTGGCAATAAAGTATCTGGCTTGTCCAGTAGCCAGTGTGTCTACTGATCATGTGTTCAGTGCAGCTGGTGCAGTTGTCACATTTAGAGGGGTCAGTCTCTCACCTCAAAATGTGCTGAGATGACCATGATTAAAATGTACCAACACTACATACAAAAAGATTACACTGTTCTTGAAACTGCCCAGGAAGAAGATGAGGGTGATTGGTCTAACTCAAGTATGTTAGCGGACGAACTTCTGGGCGAACCCCCCTGAATTTGAAGACAAACTCTACTTCTCTGACTGAGCAGGCCATATTAGAACTTTCACTTTACCATCAAACTGCTTTCCAAACAGGAGTGGGTTTATATATATTTATGTAGTCTACCTTATGCAGCTCTGTCATTTTATCACATGTATGGACTGCATTTGAGTTGGACCAGAGTGCACAGAGGAAGCCTCCTGATTTGCCTAAAAGACATGAAGACAATGCCTCCCATTCCTTTTCATTCCTTAGCTCGGCTGTCCCAGTAAGGATCATTAATTTACAAGACTGCCATTGTTTCTTACTTTCATGTGAAAGGGTGCAATACAACAGACCAATGTGTACTATCATGCTTGGATTGGAACAGGTAACTAACTATTGCACATTTGAGTGATATATATATTGAATGAGTCTGAGTGATGATGAGTCATGTGGTGGCTCAGGGTGTGGTTCAACTAATTTGTAAACCTGATTTTGACAATTTACAATGTATTCAGCCTGATTCTGCCTAAATGTGATTGCACCTTTCACATTCAGCTAGACTTATTTTCATGGTCCACTCATTGCTGTACTATTTTGTGGGGGGTTTCAGAGATCAGATGTTGGAAAGTGGATTATTGTTAAGGTCAGGTAGGTACCTACACTTAGCAATAGGTCACAAACTTCCACTATGTCCAGTGAAGGTCTCAGTATATTAATCCTTTCTCAACCCTTGGTAGCTAGCAGTTAGGCTTAACTTGGAAGACTGGTGTGTAAAGCATTTAATATCAACAAAACAGTAAATAAGTAAAACACAACACACAATAAAAATGTAACACCAATTTATAAACATAGGAAATATTGTTGTCTTTAAAATGACAGAACAATTACAGAAATCCAATGTAGGGAACCAGAGCTATGGATTTTTCAAATATTAAAAGTATAACTAATGCTTAGCAAATCACACTCAAACAGTTAAAAAAAGGCCGCACTGGACAGGGACAAATCCAGAGTTAAGGCCACTCAAGATGTAACACTGTTACGCTTACTTTCAGAAGTGTTTCTTGATTCAGGAAAGTGGTTCACAGCACGAGCCATGGTTTCAGAGACTCTGGTTTGCCACTTGAGTTCTGGGACTACAACTCTCACAATGCACCTCTTCAACGTATGTAGCTTTTTACAACTGTTGCTCCAAGCTTCTCCAAACTTTTGGATCTTCTTCCAGACGTCCTTTTGGGTTCTTGAAATGTCCAAAAACTTGATCCAAGTTTCCAGAAGCTCCGAGTTGCTCCTCTGCACTACAATTCCCAGAATGCACCCGGTCAGATTCCTCAAATGGCTACTGGGTGCTGGTCAGCTGGGATCTTCTTGCAGGACTTGATGCAAGGGACTCTGGTCAGATGCTTTGTATGTGTAGCTTAAAGGGAGTCCACTCCTGGAGTTGCAGAAACAAGGCAAAGTCATTTTCATGGTGAAACCCAAAGTGTGCAGTTGGTGCAGTCCTTGTGAGTGCAGGTCTTCGTGTGCAGGCCAGGGGTCCCACAGGGCTGTCCCTGTCCTTCAGTGTCTTCTTCCAGCAGGGATCTGAATTGTGGGGCAGCTCTGTCACATTATCCTTTTTCCTGGGGTGGGAAGCAGGGGGTGTTCCTGTCCAATGGGGTACAAGTCAACACTCTCTGGAGTGACCACTTTCTGTGAAGTGTGGCAAAAATCAATCTCAGAAAGCAACATTCTCTAAAGATTGCAAACATTCATCCTTGGAGATTAGATCTGGCTGAGCCCATCTACTGGTGTGGTTAAGTCTCTCGTAACACACACCTTCCAGCCTCAATCAGTGGGGCTTCCATTTGTCTGGGGAAGTAGGAAATGGGGGAGGTCAAGTTTCTGTTCCATGTGGCTTGCCCTCCTTTGAAGACCAGTTTGGCTACTCTTCCTCCATCGTGCTTTGCCATCTACTGCAGCAGTTATCCTCCCACCAGATGCTTCCTTTGTCTCATCCCAGGCTACTCCACACCTCATTAAGATAGCTTGGCTCAGGCTGCCAGAGGCTGACCAATCAGGAGAGGGCACTACACAGCTAAATTTGGTAACTTTCAAAAATAATTCTCAAACTCAAACTCTTTCTCAGACATTTGATCAGGCACCACACACTGGGCGGATGGTAGACCCTGGTAAGTACACTTAATAATGATTTCACAAAGTGCTCATGCTCCTTAATATTGGATGGTAGGTCAGTAGTATGTGGTGTGTGTTGGCCCTCATCTCCATATGCTCAGGCATGGCTCATAAGAGTATACTACTTCATAACATGTTGGCTAATGAAAAGATGACTCTACTTTATGTTAAATTAATACAGTATGTACCAAATTGCTCATATTGTCTCATCTAAAAAGAAATAGCCACAACTGGGTTAAAAGTCTAAAACATGGATACTCACAAACATTTTCCCATGGGGAAAAATGTATGGTAGTGATGTGGCTGAGGCCCAGATTGATGCCAGCAGTGTAGCTTTTGGTGTTTGGTGGGAGGGTGTGTGCTGGTGTTAAGATGGGTGTAGATGAAATTAAGCATATACATCTGGTGGCTGAACTGCACAATGTGAAACCATAAAATCTGAGATTTATCCTAGTTTCTTCCCTTTATAAAGTTATGTGATCCTAGGTTATTGTTTTGTTTCACCTTCCCTTGTCTTTCATAATAATTACGTAGCAGAGAACACTGAAATACTTGGCTTAAGGATGTGTTCTGTAAAGCACTTTCTCCAGTGTTTGATATAATTCACTGTGATGTTGTCCATGTATAATATGAACACAGGCCACCCAAAAAGTGCACATTAGAACTGATTTACTTCTTAGTTCACGATTGGCGTTGTTGTCAGGGTTGTGGGAGTTGAAGAATGAATGTTACCAAATTCATGCCTGAAAACTATCCCTTTTAAAAAACTACTCCTCAATCCACAAATATAATCTGATTTACTAAGGTGAAACAGTACTGCATGTTACTGAAATAATCTGTTAGAATATTAGAGAGACTTTATTTTTGCACGTATGCTACAAGATGTCTGTACAAAGGAAGGTATTTTTAATGCTAAGCAATGCAGGACATCCCAGTGACTTCCTTTCTTTAACTTCCTTTCTTTAACTTAAACTTAGCTTCAAATATATGTTTGCCTGTTTAATTACCATTTTTTAAATGTTAGTGCCATGTTGAGTTAACAGCAGCCCAGTGCTGCTGTTGACCAGGGGTTGGAATGTAAAGGTCAGGAGGGCCTCATGTGGTCTCCGGGCCATACTTTGAGTATCACTGGTCTATAACTATGACATATACATAAAAAATGATTACTATCATCCTTTCAATAGAAATATGGATATGTATGGCACATTACAGCTGCTGTCAGGACCTCCTCTGTGATCAAGGCAACACCATCCATGGGTTTGGGAGACAGCCTGTAAGACCCATTACTATCCGTCCATCAGGTAAGTCTACCATATAGTGCTATAAGCTATTGATTCTCAAATTGTGCACAATAATCAACTCCTTTTGAAAGGAAATTGAGAGCTATTGCCACTTTTTGTAGCATCTGAAGTTGGTGTGTAATATGTTCCCAACATAAACATTGATGTCTGTGTTAATTGTGCATATTGACATATCATGCTGAACATTAATTATGGTGTGATTGCCTTCTGAATCTGCTGGATAGACACATCTTCTGCAACACACTCAAGGAGGCAGGTTCAGCAGCTGACATCACAGAGGATATCAATACCACACAGAGCTATGGCTGGATCTAGTGAACCCAATTTTGCATTGCACATCTGCATTGAACACCTCCATGCTACAGTGTGAGCTGTCACATGTAGGTTTACACAAACAAGGTCACATATAGAATATCAGATAGATGCAAAGATTATCTGACCCACCCTTTATGTTGTAGTACATGATATACTGAGGCAAATATGTATCCTGTTGCAACCTCTGTCTTTCAGGTGCTGAAGATGATGAGTCACTTGGTGAAGCTCCACGGTCCACCAGTTTAGGGTGATGGGCAATCCAAGGAGAGAACCCAATCCTCCTCCAAGTAGCTTTGTCAGCTGCCAGCACCACACAACAAAAGGAGGATGGGGAGGAAGAAGAGGAAGATGAGGAGGAAGAAGAGACAGATGACAAGAGACAGATGACAAAAATGATCTGGTGTTGGCCGAGGAGGAGGAGACAGTCTCTGTAGTGCATTGTTGACCCTCAGAGCAAAACACCAAAGACTATGCCAGATCCGGCCAGCATTACACCTCCCACTTCACTTCTGAGGATTGCCCATTCCCAGAAGTCAGCCAACCAGCAACACCATTCACCTACCCCAGTACAACCATCAACTCCTCCAAGCCCTCATGTCCATGTCAGATGTGTTGCATCTCCTACTCACTACTCCCATGACACTGCCTCCCAGGCCTTCTCTCAAGCTTCTGAGGGACATAACACCCCTGTGGGGAACATGTATTGTCTAGGTACCAATCTCCTCCTCACAGCCTCCCATGAGCCATCCCTCCACTTGCTAGTAGACCTGACAGTTGTGTACGGGGCCTCCACATACGGAGGGGGCTGGCAGATGGTCAGTGGGGAGATGATTTTTTCCAACAGCAGGCTGATGTGTGACAGAACATTCATGCCATAGGGTCTAATCTGTCTGACATTTCAGACTCACTACAGGAGATATGCCAAATCCCTCAAACGATTGACAGACAGATCTGTGTCTTGGACAGGACTGAGAAATCTTGTCAAGACATGTCAAGGAAGCAAATTGACATCATAGCTTCCTATAGGGAAGAGAGTACAAGACACCATGACTTGGCCATGAAAATGATGTAAGGCATGTTGAAACTGTACCAAAGTCTCCCTTCACAGTGAACTCATGCAGGGGACCCAACACACCACCCTGCACCACACGCTATCCATCACTCGTACCACAACCTTCACAGGCACCCCCCTGATGTCCACAGGCACCATACCTCCTGCACATGTCCCTCCCTACCCAGTAACATCCACCACATCCACCACATGTACAGGCACCTGCCCCATCTATTCAGCTACCCTCACCCCCTGTACAGGCACCTCTCCCACCTGTACAGGCACCTTCACCCACTATACAGGTGCATCCACCAACTGTTCAGGCACAGTCACCCCCTGTACAGGCACCTCCATCAACTGCACAGGCAGATGCATCACACCCACCCACACATCAACACCAACACAGTAAATACACGTACGCAGAGCGATCCTCACCACCACTTTTGCAACATTGCATGATCACTGTAAAATATATTTCTTAAAATGATTTGTAAATAAAAATAAATCTTCCACATTTCAATTGAATTGAGTAATAGTTTATGATGGCTAATTGGTAACTATGGTTGTAAAGGATATTTGTGTTGGAAAATGTGTGTGAGTAAGATGTACATTTATAGTACCATCTGGGTACCAAGGTATCATATTGAAAGAATAGCTAAACAGCTACTTTCACATTTTGAATCCAGCAAATATAATGAAAAACACAAAACAGAGATGTTGATCCTGTAAAATGTATATAATGTAGTAAATAGGTTAAATGAAAAACTGTCCAGTGGAAAGGCAGAAAGGAAATCAAATAAAATCATATAGCAGATTGGGCAAGCCAACTTGGAGGGGGTGGGGAAAATCCTCATTGTCTTCATTGACAATAAGGTTCAAGGCCTCAGCTCCAGCTGACTTTTCCTGGCCTTTACTATGCAGGACCAGACACCCCACTGGAGCAGGCAATATGACGGATACAAGGGTTAGCATGGGAAACAGAGAGGAAAGATGAAGACAATATGGCTGCACCCAAGGAGACGATGGAGGCAGTGCAGTTGGCCATATCCCTGGAATGTCCTCTCAGAACCTACAGATTTTATCTCGGATCTTATGTAGGATCCAAGAGGACAAATTCTGCTCAACTTCAGATGCATCCATCACTTCCTAGGATGCAGCCACCGGAGTAGCAATACATGGAGGAGTTTGAGTTGAACATGAGGGCTGTTGGGTGCCGGGGGCAGATGTCTCTCTCAGCTCTTCCACACAGGCACATTAAGGGGGAGTAGTGGCAGGGGGTGCAGCTAGAGACAGAGATGGAATGGGGGCCTCAGAATTTAGGGAAGGGTCAGTGGCAGGCACAGATGGTGATGTGGCATGCCCTGTGGACCCCACAAAACAAAATGGTGGACAAAGTATTTAAACTTTTCAAACATATACCCCAGTCACATATCAGGTTTAATCCATTGTTATTTTGCTCGCCAAGTCACCCCAGTTTGGACCCAGCCATTTGCAAATCAGTCTTGACCATGCTGTCTTTGGGAGCAGTCCAGCCCGAACTGCGAATGCAGGTCCTCCCTGGACATAAGCATCCTGGGCCTGGATTTGGGGTATCCCCCCTCATCAGCCAGGCTAGCTTGAATCCAAGTGGTGCAGCAAGCAAGGGACAAACATCTGGGCATACCCTATCCACTTAGGGTCCACATAGTGTTGGAGTGTTTTTTCAAGCAATATTAATCACAAAATCTTGCAATATATTGTGTGATGAAGCTGCATAGAAAATGTGTTAACATAGAAAATAATGTATGCGTTTGAAATGTGCCCACGGGGAGTGGCTCTCAATGTATACGAAGACTAATGAAAAGGCTTATTAATTCAGAATTTTATGCAATAAATGTTTGAATTTGTATTAGTATATCATAATTAGAGTTATGTGTTAAGAGTTGCTTTATTCAACAAGAAGGGCTTTAGCTTAGCGAGGGTTTGGGCCTAGCTGCCTGGCCTCATATTGAATTGTATTTTCTAATGTGTAGTGTGCTGTTTTCCTGAAGGACACAAAGCTGCACTTTTCCAAGAGATATATGTGTGTAGCCGTAGTAAATTCTTTCTCATGAGAACCAGCTTGCTCAAGGCGACGTTCTTGCTAGATGCAACAGTGTAATTCGTAACAGGTGCAAGGTTAACCGTACTAGGAGAAGACAATGAAGACACTGACTGGAGCGCAAAGTGTAACATTTTCTACCTGACATTCCAACCGTTAAGACGTAAATAACATGGACCAATCCGCGACATGGGAACTGTGAACTATGGAAAATTCTAGTAAGGTGCTTACCGAATTATTGGACAGAGATAATAATGCACCAAACTTTATCCAATGAGGAATTAGGGAATAGTTTAGACAGTTTTGATTTAACGGCGTGACCCTCTAAGAAACCAGCTCACTTCACTCCATTGCACTTCACTTTGCCATCTCCATTTGTCATTCCTTTGCTCTCGGACATTTTCCTGCGTTTATTCTGAGTGCTTTAAAACCATCCTCTACCCTATTCTTGTCTGATGCTAACTTCTCCTTCATCTGAGGGAAGCGATCATTCCCGAGCTATGCTATCTTGAGACTTTGCCCCGTCCTATCTCTGCTGATGGTGTATCGACTGATGTCCTAGGATGAAGACTGACGCTGTTTGCTGATCTGTTGGATTGGTAACTATTCAATGCGACTTGTGATTGTCTGTTTGCCTTTTCTTTCTAGGCACCAACTGCTATTTTGATAGAGGCTTTAGTATAGATGTTTTCTAAATTCGTGTTCACTAAAATGTTTTGCATGAAGCCCAACATGGTAATGCTGGTTTGAGGTTAGTTAAGGCGTTCACTAATAGACAAATGACTGAGTTCTTGCTTTGTTGATTCATGTACTAATGAGACTCTGCTAAGTTGATTCATATTAATGCTGTGCATAAATATTGAATGAATATAGTCAACGCATTGATTAAGTTGTGTTCTGATTACTAATTAGATTGTTTCTGGCGTGGTTTATTGTTATTGGGATTAACAGACCTGATATTAGATTGTAACCAATAGGGAAATAACTATCCTAACTTTTGACTAAACTGGTGTGGTTATTCATGACTGAGAGGACATGGTGTGTTCAATTAATGATTCTTAATAAATGTTTATTGATTAGTGATTGTCATTATTGATTGTTTATTGATTTATTGATTGGTGATGTCAAGAAAATATTTCATACTGGGAAGTCCCCAAACGTAGTCCAAAGGTTTGTCGACCTAAACGCGTCTCCTTGTAAGTTTACTTATTAAGGCTCTGACGCGCCAACAATAGCAGACACACAAAATAAAATGATGGATGGAGTGTTGAAACATTTCAAACACTCACCCCCGGTCACATATCTGAGTTTAATCCATTGTTAATTTGCTTGCCACATCACCCTAATATGGACCCAGCCATATGCAAAAGAAACAGCATTCCATTTTTACTTTGTGTGTAGCCATTACACAGAGAAGGTGAAAGGTGACAAAAGAGACAAACAAAAAGAATGCATGATACAGCATCCAACATCGACACCCCTCAAATACCAACACTACACATTGAGCAACCCATTCCTTCATTATTGGATACAACAGTTATAAGGCCATTAGTTGACCAGTCATGATATTTTAAGTGCATTTATTTATTAAAATACAACTGTAAGGAAATGTAGCCCAGTTGTGTTTGGAACACTACAAGTCCCAGAATTCCCTCATAAAATAGCATTCCAACTGCTCCAAGGAGGCATAGACCTTCTAATTACTGTAGATAATATGCACATAGGGTAAAAGGTGACAAAAACATGATCTAACATCTCATTCACCATTATATCATACTGCCAGACACATAATGTAGTTCATGTGCTCACCAGGTTTCTGCTGCTCATACTGTTCCTACTGAGCAATGGGGGTTTAGCCAAGCTGTTTTCAGGACCCTTGTGTCTAGTGGGCAGTAGCAGCCCTCTGTAAGTGGGGCTGGGAGGACAGGCTCAATAAATCTTTGATTCTGACCGAGCATCGCAGGTCCTCCCAATGCTTGCAACACATTCGGGCCCACAGATGCTAAATGCTCACTGCACTGTAACGCGCTGCAGTGATTTGCCAGACTCTGTTGTGTGCTGTATTACTCAGCTGTTCCTCAGGGCCCCTGTAAGGCTGATGGCACTTGTCAAGCACCCCCTTAATTAGAATGTTCTATTCAGTTTCACTGAAAGAGGTTGCCTTTTCCTCAAGTCCCTCAGCTATGTTGTGGAAAGGTTATGTACACAGAGAAGCAGGATGGCAGAGGATCTTGTTTTTTAGGTGAAGATGGCTCAGAATGAAATACAAAATGGCTGCCAGCAACTTCCTATTATGAACTTCCTGCTGTTTTGTTACCTGTTTGTCATTTCCCATACAAAATCTTTGACCTGAAGCCAGACTGTGCAGTCTCTCTTCTGTTTGCAGAATCTCGGCACATGGGAAGGAGACTCTGCACTTGAGTCGGAAAACAAAGCTTTACTACAAAAAATGACACACCAGAAATAAAACACAGGAAATTCAATACATGAAGTTGCAGCCAGCCATTATAAGGTCATTCTGAGTCATCCTTACCATCAACCAAGATCCTCTGCCATCCTGCAGCTGAAAAAAGCAGGGCAAACCCAAATCTGCCAATACTTTTAATCACACTGCAATGCAGTGGTTATGTTCCAGCAGCAAGAATAACTGTGTTGTACAGGATGAAATGTATCTTAAGCACAGGGAGGATGCGTCATTTCATCCTCCACTACACAAACAGGGCCTTCAGCTCCTTTTGAAAATATCTGACATGCTATGTGAAAGCATCCAAGACACAGTGGCATAGGACATTAAGAGCCAGATTTACAAGGCCCTAGCGCCACTGGAACATTACTTTTTGCAACGCTCCGGTGGCGCTAACCACTTCTCAATATTTATGAGGTGTAATGCCACTTTTTGTAGCTTTACGCCTCCTTGTAAATATGGGCCCCTTCGATACAGTTTTTTGCATCAGAGGGGCATACTGTGAGTTTTGCAGTGGGTGTTCCACAGCAACATCCATTGCACTATGGTGCAAGGATGCCTGCATTGGTGCAGGCTGCTTAATTTAGCGCTGGTGCAGGGGGCAATGCAGGGGTGTGCCATATTCTAGTAAATACGGCACATCCCTGTGTTTCAAAACTGGTGCTGCTAAATTGCTAATTAGGACTGCTAATTTTGGCACAGCACGACGCTGCATCAGCTTTTTGTAAATCTGGCCCTATATACCTTGATTTGTGGTTGGACGCATGAAGGATTCTGGTTTTGAGCATGGAAATACCCAGACAGTGCTCAGGTACTTTTGTCCCATGGTTTACATTTAATAGACATATCATTACACTGTCACCTGAGTAGCAGTACACAGAATTACAGGAGATTTTTCTGACCTGGTACAAACACATATTACATGTTACTAAACCTATACACAACACAACACAGACACTTACCAGTGTGCAATCACTCTTGTCTGAGTACATAACATAAGAAGCATGAAGATATGGGTAGTATTTTAGTATTTCATCAAGCAACCCATTATGAGACAATGTGGGAAAACAGTGTAGCATAGCCATTCTAGATTTTTACAACCCTAGCTAGTTTAAAATTGTTTTCTATTCCCAACAGAATGTACAACTAATATGTTTGTGTGTGGACTCTCCTCACAGAAAAAGACCTATCTTTTTATGTGTGGAATGTTAATGTTACTAGTTGTAACTCTCTTTGGGAATAGCAAACAATCATAATGTTACACAAAAGTGTAAGTCTACTCTTGTGAATCGGGCCAAATGTCAGCACCACAACCACTCGGTCTCAAACTCGGACATCAAATTGCTTTTGTGATTAACAGTACATGATATTGTACTTTTGTATAATGTGTGGTTTGTACAATGTCCAGTGAGTGGATCATTAAGTTTCAAACACTGCCTGACACCACCATGTCAGATGTCACATGTGTGTAAAGGCAATTGTTCAAAGTACAGTGTGCCACACAGCAAGCCTCATATAATCAATGAGGAAGGTGTGTTGTATGGAGTATGGGTATATCAAAAATCTAAGGATGACTCCTAATTGGAAAATAAACCGCTTTCCATATAAATGTAGATTTTATTCTTGTACACAGTACCAACCTCAATGACTGTATGCATAGGCATCACTTCTTGTGACACATGCTGAATACAAAGCTTTAGAGGTCCATTGTCCAGGAAGATATCACAAATGCAGTGACATGTCTCCCCTTAAGCAATGGAGTCCTTTGCAGCTTTGTCAAGTCTAATCACTGACATACGCAAGAAATCTCTAGCAGGGCTTTTGACTCTTGAAAACTTATTTTGTTGACAAACTATTTATATGGGTTACAATGTAGTCTCAGGTTAAATGTCCACCAATCATCATTGACAACAGACTGTGCATCCACATAAAGGATGCACAGTCGGTAGAATATGTAGCTGTTGTGTACTACCAGGGAACACTCCATGCACACTTGTAAAGCAGCCACTAGCACCCCACACACCTTGCATGTTGATGGAGTGCTAGCTGTGTCTGTTGAGGGAGATGTGGGCATTGTGGTGATGTGGCTGAAATGCTACATGAGTGCAATCAATTGCACCAACCACATGTGGGAAGCAGGAAAAGATGTAGAAATCCCGGGTAACCCTTTGCTTTCCTGCCAGTGTATGTGGCATAAATATGTACAGATGCATTCTCCTATTTATGCAGCTCAGAACCTGACGCAAGCATTGGGACTGGCTTGCCTATGAAATGCCCACAATGTTACTGTACACCCTCCGAAATGACGCAGTAGCAAAGAAATGGAGAGCTAGTAGGATCTTGACATAGGAAGGAATGGCGTGGGTGCTGAAGGTCACAGAGTCAAGATCCTGCTCCCACTTTGAAACAATCTCCAAGATGACATCAGGGTAAAATGGAACCTAGAGCTGACATCTTGGCTGGACTTCCCAAAGAGGTTAATCCTTTATCTGAAAATCCCCTCTGCTCTCCTCCTCCTTCTCCTCACATCATTCTGTTGTATGACAAGGGGCAACCCAACAAACATATTCAGTGACATCTTGAAAAAATCTGAAAGGGTTTGTGTGTGGCAGCCTTGAATTTATGTATGCAGCCAAGCTGTGATTGGCTAATGATTTTCAGCTGGGTGGGGGATGGTAAGCAGTGACATAGGTGTATGTGGTTTGTTTAGGAGAAACTTATGAATCTGATGTCTGTTCATAGATTTAGAGAGGTATATTACATTCACAGTTTGTTTCTGAAAGACACTACATGACCTATGACTGAGGGTTAAATGTGCAACTGTAGAAGAGTTTTGTTTTTTTTTAACTTGTGATGTTTTTCAACACTCTTGTAGTGGTGAGTGCTTTTGCCAGGACATTTATCACTGCAATACACACCCCACACATACACATATGTAATGGGCCATTGTCTACATGTATCTATTTCATAGCTTTAGGGATGTATTTTGTGCTATTTTGGTCATACAATCGCCTTTTTTCTGTTCTGGCCCGAGTGCGAAGATTCTGCCCTGAGTGTGGAGATTCTGCCCTGAGTGTGAATGTAAAGATACTACTCGTAACTAACCTTTGTCAATATCAAAAGTCGTAAACTTAGACTTTAAGTCTAAGTTTACCTTTGTGAATCAGGCCCTATGTCTGTGGGGTTCAGGAAACCATGACCACCCTAAGTTGTTTACATATTTTTGAAGCACTCCCAAGACTGGAGCTTTTGTTTTATGGTTGGGAGTGCAGCGCCCTGTCGGGCCTGGTTCTGTGGTTACACCTAATGTGGCATGGAGGTATATAAAGACAATACATATGATGAAGTGAATTCTAGGACCTGAGCCTATGGTTGCATTTTATGTGATCAGAAGGTGATGAGTTGTAGGGGCTGTTTTTCTGATTGCTTTTTTATGCTTTGAAAGTATATAAAAAAACGTACTGACCAATTATGCTCATTTTAAAATGTTTCATTGATAACTCCTAGAAGTAGCGCTCTACAAATCCAATGTACGTTGCATTACATAGTCATGTTGTCAGGGATTACTGATCAAAGTGAATATGCTTTATTAACATTAATAAGTGCATTTTCACATGATTATTATTGGAAATGGCATTCACATGTAAAACTATGGCTTTAACATTGACTTTGTTGATATTGAACCTTTGACCAAGCTAATAGATTTACCTTATATGTTTGTATGACCCTTTAGGGGGGGTCAAAGGTGATGATGCAGTGTCATCTGTGGGATCTTCCATCTGCCTATTTGTAAATTAATACATGGGGGCATATTTATACTCCGTTTGCGCCGAATTTGCGTCGTTTTTTTCGATGCAAATTCGACGCAAAACTAACTCCATATTTATACTTTGGCGTTAGACGCGTCTAGCGCCAAAGTTCATGGAGTTAGCGTCATTTTTTTGCGTGAACACCTTCCTTGCGTTAATGATATGCAAGGTAGGCGTTCCCGTCTTAAAAAATGACTGCGATGCATACGCGTCGTATTTATACTCCCGGGCAAAAATTACGCCCGGGAGTGGGCGGGTCTAAAAAACCCGCATTTGCGCCGGATTTTAGCGCCTGGGTCAGGGCAGGCGTTAAGGGACCTGTGGGCTCAGAATGAGCCCAGAGGTGCCCTCCCCTGCCCCCAGGGACACCCCCTGCCACCCTTGCCCACCCCAGGAGGACACCCAAGGATGGAGGGACCCACCCCAGGGACATTAAGGTAAGTCCAGGTAAGTATTTTTTTTTATTTTTTTTTGTGGCATGGGGGGCCTGATTTGTGCCCCCCTACATGCCACTATGCCCAATGACCATGCCCAGGGGGCAGAAGTCCCCTGGGCATGGCCATTGAGCAAGGGGGCATGACTCCTGTCTTTGCTAAGACAGGAGTCATTTCAATGGGGGATGGGCGTCGTAAAAAAATGGCGCAAATCGGGTTGACTTGCACCATTTGTGGACGCCCATACGCCATTTTCCCCCTACGCCGGCGCTGCCTGGTGTACATCGTTCTTTTTTAACGCACACCAGACAGCGCCGGCGGCTAACGCCGGCTAACGTCATTGAATAAATACTGCGCCCGCATGGTGCTTCAGAATGGCGTTAGCCGGCGCTAATTTTTTTGGCGCAAAACTGCATTAGCGCAGTTTTGCGTCAAAAAGTATAAATATGGGCCATAGTATTTTGTAGTGTATGTGTAATAAATGGACCTTTCCTTTTTCTAAAGAAAAAGAACTGACTGGACAATCATTTATTGAGTGTTATTATTTCTTGCACGCAATGTGAATACTATCCGCACCATTTCCCCTGATTACACCTTGGACTGCTCTGCTTCGCTACCCTGAGAGTGTTAAGCCCTACTATGGGGTGCATGGTTCCCAGTAAGGAAAACTGTGGACCTATTACTTGTGCTTGCCATACGACTAACAACCCATTTTCATACAACTGTGTGCTGCGGTACACCTGTAATGCGCAGGTTTTATGAGAAGTAACATACCTTCCCATTACAAAATATGTTTTGCACTCAAAAGCAAATATCCTTGCAATATGTTGCAGTGCTGTGCATTGGTTAACCTGTTCTACAGCCCTTTATCCTTTAGAGTAAAGTAAAAATGGAACCCTTCACTTTATGACCAAATGTATCCCATTGGAGAGAAAAAACTATTCAGAAATAATGTTACAGCATACAATTTAGATGTCTGCACCATCCTCGTTGTTAGAAATGGGGTCTTTGGTTGACAGTCAGGTTACCCCCTGTTCAAGCTAGGACCCTCACTCTAGTCAGGGTAAAAGAGAATCACCCGAAGCTAACCTCTGCTTATCCCCTTGGTAGCTTGGCAGAGCAAACGGCTTAACTTCAGAGTGCTAGGTGTAAAGTATTTGTACCAACACACACAGTAACTTAATGGAAACACTACAAAATGACACAACAGAGGTTTAGAAAAATAGAAAATATTTATTTAAACAAAACAAGACCAAAACGATAAAAATCCACAATACACAAGTCAAGTTATCAATTAAAAAGCAAAAAGAGTCTTTATGTAGTTTAAAACACACACTAACACTGTTAGCGTGAAAATGTACCTTGAGTGCATCAAAAATAACCCCGTACGGGCGAGTGTGCATCAAAAAGGGCTTGTGATGCATCGATTTCACTCACGAGCTTCTTCTTTCATCGGGTCGGGCACTTTGTTTCTTCTCTCTGCAGGAGAGCGATGCACCGATCCGGTCAGCACTCTCGGTTCCGGGGAGGTCTTGCGTTGTTTTTACATGCTCAGCTATACTGACGTAGGAAATCCAGCCGCACGATGATTAGAAAAACACGCAGCGCGGGTTTCAATCTCTGAGTCTCTGTCAGTGATGTTGCGTGTCGTTTATCCAGCTCCATGTGTCGATTCTTCTGTCGCGTTTCCGGCGAGTGTTGATTTTCAGCCGCAGAGCCGGTGGCGCGTTGTTTCTTCAGCCACAGATCGGAGTTGCGTCGATCTTTCTTCCTCTTTGGTTGCCAGCTTTTCATTTCAGGGTCCCATGAACTGCATGGGCACCACAGGGCAGAGTAGGAGTCTCTCCAGAGACTCCAGATGCTGGCAGAGAGAAGTCTTTGCTGTCCCTGAGACTTCATACAACAGGAGGCAAGCTCTAAATCAAGCCCATGGAGTGTTCTTCTCAAGATGGAAGGCACACAAAGTCCAGTCTTTGCCCTCTTACTCTGGCAGAAGCAGCAATTGCAGGATAGCTCCACAAAGCACAGTCACAGGCAGGGCAGCTCTTCTTCCTCAGCTCTTCAGCTCTTCTCCAGGCAGAGGTTCCTCCTGGTTTCTAGAAGTGTTCTAAAGTCTTTGGTTGTGGGTGCCCTTCTTATACCCAATTTCTCCTTTGAAGTATGCCTACTTCAAAGTAAAGTCTCTTTTGAATGTTAAATCCTGCTTTGCCCAGGCCAGGCCCCATACACTCACCAGGAGTTGGAGACTGCATTGTGTGAAGGCAGGCACAGCCCTTTCAGGTGTGAGTGACCACTCCTTCCCTCCCTCCTAGCACAGATGTCACTGCCTAGTGTGAGGTGCAACCAGCCTAACTGTCAAACTAACTCAGACAGGGAATCCACAAACAGGCAGTGTCACAGAAATGGTATAAGCAAGAAAATGCCCACTTTCTAAAAGTGGCATTTTCAAATCCACAATCTTAAAATCAACTTTACTAAAGGATGTATTTTTAAATTGTGAGCTCAGAGACCCCAAATTCCACATGTCTATCCGCTCCCAAAGGGAATCTACACTTTAATCAGATTTAAAGCTAGCCCCATGTTAACCTATGAGAGGGACAGGCCTTGCAACAGTGAAAAACGAATTTAGCAATATTTCACTGTCAGGACATATAAAACACATTACTATATGTCCTACCTTAACCATACACTGCACCCTGCCCTTGGGGCTACTTAGGGGTGCCTTACATGTAAGAAAACGGAAGGTTTAGGCCTGACAAGGGGGCACACTTGCCAAGTTGAATTTACAGTAAAAACTTCACACACAGACACTGCAGTGGCAGGTCTGAGACATGATTACAAAGCTACCTATGTGGGTGGCACAACCAGTGCTGCAGGCCCACTAGTAGCCCCACTAGGCACCTCTAGTGCACTATACTGGGGACTTAATAATAAATCAAATATCCCAATCATGGATAGCCAATTACATACACATTTTGTAAAGGAGTACTTGCACTTTAGCACTGTTTAGCTGTGGTAAAGTGCCCAGCGTAACAAACACAGCAAAATCAGAGTCCAGCACACATCAACAACCTGGACAACAGAGGCAAAAAGTTAAGGGTGACACGCCACGGATGAAAAGTCTAACTGTATCGATATCATATTTTGCGGTTAGATGCAGGCATCACACGAACCGAGGAATCTATTAGCATTCTGAATATTTCATTCTTTACAAAAAATCTTCACTTAGCCCTGGTTGATCTACATTCTGTGGCACTTGAGGATTCAAAGAAAAGTAAAACGCAACTGCATGTAATTCTTTCAGCATGATAACCTTTCCTCTGGGAAACATGTCTTCATTTTCATTGTCATGAGCAGACCAAGAAGAGCTTGCAGAAAAAGCTAATTATGCTGACTTGTGGGAATGTCTTAAGGTAGCTTGAGAAGCAGGAGGAGAAGAAATATTTTCTTGATGAGAATTTGAACCATCGAAAATCTGCATTTGTGTTTGTGATAATTCTGAGGTAAACATCTCTAGTGTTATCTACAGCTCTTTTTTCCTATTCCTCCTTTTCCTTGCTAACTGAGAAGGAGAAGTATGAGAAACTCCCTCTTAGTTAATTGATGGTATTTTTCTTTCTTTTCTTTCTAGGCTACTGCAGGACTTCTGGTCACAAAAAACAAAGATGGCTGTAATCACATGTTCAGCACTTAATACAATTAATGAAGAAGGAAGGGCTGATCCTAAACAGGTGATGTGTTTTATTTTTCTTCTTTATTAAAATTGTATGAACAGCAGAATATAGCATGTTATGGCTTCCTTTTTTAAAAAATCATGCTTGCGACGGGGTTTAATTCTGCGATCCTTCCACTGCCTCGAACCATTGAGCTGCATACTTTACTCTTTCAGAAACACATGTTCGAGACTGCTGAACATGTAATCTACCAGGCCTGTGCTCTTCCCTGGACAGAGGCACTAGTACTGCTAGATAGATCATAGCAGTAGGCCCCAACTTCTGACAAGATTGGTCTGCTACTCTGTTAACTGCAGTCTAGACACAGAAACAAGAGGACATGTTTAGGAGAGCCTTGAACCACCAGAGAGTCACTTTTTTGATGCTCCGGTGGCTCAAGCCTCTCAACCATATCTATGAGGCCACGCAAAGCCAATTTGCATAGCTTTTCATGGCCTCATAGTTATGGAGTAAAACAAAGCAGCAGAAGTCGCTGCGTTGCCTTACACAGAGCCAGAGGGGTGTTCCATGGGCATTGTGGTGGGTTTTCCCACGCAACACCCATGGTTTTTGACCCTGCCCCAGATTTACATAATGACATCAACCTGGGACAATGCCAAAACTGTATGCCTCCCCAGGAGTGACGTAACGAGGGGAAATATTTTTATCTCTCCTTGTTTTTTCATCTTTTCATGTGTGCTGCAGTCTGCAGCACACATTGAAAAAGGAAAATGCCTCTATGGATCGTTTTTGCACAGGAAGGGGCACCTTCCTGCACAAAAACAATCCTATCTGCAATACAGGCACCCTTGCACCATGCTAGGCAGCCTATAGTGCACCAGAGCAGAAGGAAAGGACAGGAATGCACAGAATTGCATAAATATGGTGCATTCCTGTCCTTTCACGTTGGTGTAGGGAAGCGCAGCAAGAACACTTCTGTTGATCCTCTATGTCGATTGCCCATAAGTAGGGGCCAGGATATATAGGCCAATGCAGCATAATTACATAAATAAAGGAGAAGGCCCAATGCACCTCCCAACCGTTCACTGTATTCTTTCTTCTTGAGCCACACCAGGGCAGCTGGCCTGCTTTACAAAATATAAAACTACAGAAGATAAAACAGGTGGCGAGGTAGAATGGAAAGTCTTTTAGGAAGTGGGCACAAGCTCAAGACTATAGAGACAGATTTTAAACTTGGATAGGGGAGTGTTAATTTCTAGGGCAGAGTTATCTTGCATGATCTAAGAAACGAGGAAGTAAGGAGGTAATCACATTTTTGGGGACAACTCAAGACAATTGCAGCATCTATTAAAAGAATAATTGGCACAAACAGCCACATGATTGACTTAGAGTTTTTTAATTTGTTAATGAGGGCCTGCACAGTTTGCCTGTATTTTGTTATATTATGTCAAGGATATTGTATTCACTGCTTTTTAAAACAGCGAGTGTCTTTATAGTATTTGTGGTAAATGTTTTACAAACATTGTACAAAGTTATTATTTTCTGCCTTGAATGTCTGCACTATAAGTATGTAGTTTACTACAAAATGCAGATACATTGAATTGAATTGTATTGACTCGATACCTCATCCCTGGATGTGGCAGCTATGTCATAGGTGAATACCAGACCGGTATTGTGCCGTTAACCTGTTTTTTCCAGTCTACTACCTACTAAGGATAGGAAATCCAGAGAAAAGAAAGGCTCTGGGTACCACGTGACACAGTTAACTCAGGTTCAACCATGTTAGTGGAGACAGCATTGAAAAGATCAAAGATTGGAGCTGTGAAGAACGGAGTTGCTGATGTGTCTTGGACATGTTCTCGGAATTCAATCAAATTGCATTGTCTAATTGAAACTTGGAATCTGTGGACTTGTTTGCGCATTTTGGGGCATATTTTTGAGCCCTGTGAGCCACTGAAGAGAGACTTTTTTTGATGCTCCAGTGGTACAGACTACATAATCATATCTATGAGGCCAAGCAAAGCCACTGTGCATGGCTTTGCAGGGCCTCATAGATATGGAGTAAGGCAAGGCAGCCCAAGTCGCTGCGCTGCTTTATTCTGTGCCGAGGAGGCATTGCATGGTCGTTGAGGTGGGTTTTTCCATGCCACACCCATGGATTTTGATGCTGCCCCAAATATACAAAATCACCTAAACCTGGGGAAGCCCCAAAACCTTATGCCTCCAGAGTTGAGGTGTAATGAAGAGAAATCTTTTTATTTTTCCTCATTTTATTCCTCTTTCTAGGTATGCTGCATTTTGCAGTAGATATAGAAAGAGGAAACCCCATCTAAGGATTGTGTTTTTGCAGCAAGTTGCCCCTTCCTGCACAAAAACAATTCTGCATGCATTGGAGGCACCATTATACCTTGGTTCAAGGGTGCCTGCATTGGAGCTAGGCTGTCGAAATGGCACCATTGCAGGGGAAAAGGAGAGGAATGCACCATATTGCATAAATATGCTGCATTCCTGCCCCTTCACTTTAGCGTAGGGCAGCACAGCAAGATAACTTGATGTGCTGGCCTATGCCAAATCCCCATAAAGATGCCCCTTTGTGTTCTGCCAATGTTTGGATGCCTCTTGCTGAGAGTCCTTCCTTGTGATTCTGGGGAACAACCAGTGCACTGGTCCTGACTCTGAGGGCAATAAAACACAAAGTCCCAAATTTACAAAACAGTCATAGGTGGCAGTGAAGCAGTCAAAACTGCTGTGCTGCATTGCATGACAGGGAGGGTGAAGGAGAGTGCCATATCTACAGAGATATGGCTCTCTCCTCCCCTCTTCCAAGCATTGGCCCAGATTTTAGGTGCTGTGCACCACTCACACACCTTTGCCCCCATAGTGCAATGCAGCAGAGGTTTTGTACTGGAATGGTACCCTTCCAGTACAAAATAATATGCTTAGACTTAATTTTTAACTTTTCCTGCGTTGTATGTGTACTGCACCGTGCAGCACTCATGCAAAGTCAGAAAAGAAAGAAAAAATAAAAACATCTCTCCTTTTTACGCCTCCCTTCAAATGATGTTAACTTTTGATGCAAAACCCTGTCTACTATTGTTAATAGATAGGGTTTTGCGTCAAAAGGCACGGGTGGTTGCATGGGAACACCCATGTAACACCTCCTTGGAGCTAAGTAATGCAAACAAAGCTTTGCGCTGCTTTGCGTTACTTCTAAGATACTTTCCAGCCCAAAACAAGTTTTGTACTGGAAAGTAAATTAGGAAAAAAGCATTTTGTTCAGGTTTGCATCACTTTTGTAACGCTAACCCAGCGCAAAATGTTTGTAAATCTACCCCAAAGTGTTGTTCCAAAGGCAGTTCATTGGAGTGTCTTAAATTCTCTGAACTACAAGACGGAGTGAGCATCGATGAGACAACAATCATTTGAGGCCAAAATACATAGATCAAATGTGGATCAAGACAATGTCTCCTATCAGCTGATTTCTTTTCTTCACACCCTTGTTGGTTTGGACATTCCTACATCTAACCTTCCTGTTAGAAGCTCCAATGGCAAACTTGAATGCCTTGCATAAATTTTTTTTTTTTTTTTATGTACAGCTCAGTCTGTCATTATTACATGACGAATTCATTTAAAAGCAGAGATGCCTATTTAGTTGGCAAATTATTCGAGATCATGGAAATGATTCCTTCTCAGTGGAAACAAGGAAAGTTGCTTAAAGTACTCATCCACTGAGATCAATGTAAATAGAGTTCCCCTTTACTAGGTGCACCAATTACACAACTCCCCCAGCCATTTGTCACCCCTTGACCACAATCCCACAGTACAAAAACACATCCTCTGTAACAAAATTACATCCACTTCTGCTGGCAATGGTGGCTAAAACCTGGAGAAGGCTCAACAGAAAGGAGTTCTTGGTATGTGGCAGGGTTTGATTAAATGAAAAAGTTGTATCACTGAATGTTTTTCAGTATTTCATCTAAGCAAGTCGCTCAATGTACCTTAATTTGTTCTCTGAATGTACCCAGTTCTATTTTTATGGTAGTTTTTACCTTTCCTTTTCTTACTAAATTCAGTTCTGTTTGTACGCAAAGGCCAAAACCTGACCCAAAGGTAGTAAAAATGAAATTTTCAATAGTTACTCGCCCATTTTGTAGCACTCTCTAATCTATGGTACATTAAATATACCCAGTGAAACTGTGTCGTGTGGGTAGTGGCTATTGTACTGTATAGAGATTTCAAAGTGCTTTCTACCACTGAGGTGCTTTACAAATGGGCAGTACACTAGTCTGGAGATATCTACAAGAGCAGAGACATTTGTAATGCATATATAGGTATAATTTGTCTTGCTGTTTATCACACACTTGTAACGCTGTTCATGAGCAGATGGCATGCAACTTTTCATGCAATCTGTTAAATGAAGTTGTCACACATTGTCCTGGGTATGTCATGCATTATGTTCTGAAGAGGTTATGAAATGTGTCATTAAGACAGTCATTCACAAGACGTTGTTTATTGTTTAAAAAAACAGCCATGCAGCTAGTCATGCAGAAAACTATGCAACCGACCAGGCAACCGGTCGTGCAAGGGGTTGTAGATTTCTATTTGTTGTCCACCCAGAAAGAAGTATCATAAATTGAGCCGCTGATGGGCAATCTAGGCTATCGGGCAATAGTGCTTGTAGCGAACACAGGAGCGACAGAAAACCAGCCCCTGAGGAGTGGGCTAGACTTTCAGGAATTACAGGATGGGGCCACCCAGGACTAACGTGATGCCAGCGCCTGGAGTGAGTGCTAACCACCAGTACATATCATGAAGTCTAGTCGAGTGAGCTAGAGATACCATAGAGGAGGACCTGTGGCATGCCCCAAGAAGTATTCGTTTATTAGGCAGGTGTGGTCCGTTCTGGTGACACCCAGTAGTGCCTGTGGGATTTGTATTTGCTTAAGTGAAAGAAGAAAGGGGAAGTAAAAAGTACAGGAGCCAGGGCAAAAGGGCAGGAATTCTGGTCTCAGACCCTTTGGAGGTCCAAAGAGGCTCATTTAGAGGAATTCTGGTCTCAGACCCTTTCGAGGTCCTAAGAGGCTCATTTAGAGGAATTCTGGTCTCAGACCCTTTCGAGGTCCTAAGAGGCTCATACAGAGAAAACATCACTGGAGGACACCCTTCCTTCCCATACCCTTTATTTGTACTCCTTCGCAGGGTGTTATTGCAGAGACATTACATAGTTATCAGTCATCTTGGGAGGGGTTGCCAGGGAGTCGAAGTGCCCGCCAGCGGCAGTATGGCAGGACGGGCCATTCTGGCTGATAGGGATTGCTTTTAGAACAGGGTGGGCCGATGTGATCTATCTATACCACCATTTGCACCTTCTAATTTCAGCCTTCGGTAGTGAGAAGCTGGTTCGAAATTTTTTTCCACGGCTGATTTCGGTTTCCAGTCAGACTGTGTGGCTCGAGGAGCGACCAGGAAGTTATACCATCTCTCGTTGCACAAGAAACCTGTGGGGAAATTAAGTGCAGAAACAAAACCGCATTTCAATGCACTGTCACTAGGCACGACCTTTATGTTTCCACCAGGAAGTGTCACCCAAATAACGCAAGCGGCGGGACTAAAGATAGACCGCTTAAAATACCAAAGTGATGGCCTCACAACGTGCTTGTCTTAAAAAAAAAATCTTCCATTCATCGCAGTTCACTTTCACGTTCTCCACAACTTTAGGATTTTGTTCCCACTGCATCATTCTACTCCCTTCATTGCACATCATGTGACAAGGGAGCTGACTTACACGTCATCTTCTAGAACAGCAGTTCTTAGCCTGTGGTCCCTGGACAGCGAGGGCTCCATGACGCATACTTAAGGGCTCCTCACTGCTTTAGAAAATGAAACATTAACAGACTATTCAAGTGCATATAAATAAAGACATAAAAGTCAAAATTCGAAAATGCTCTAAGTTAAGTAATTCGAAATTTGAGGCTAAAATTAAGTTGATTTACTCAGATTGATGCATGGGGGCAGTGGAAGTGCATCAAACAATATACTATATTCAATGAGTGGCATCAAATAAAAATCTAAAGCCTTTCTATTATATTTAATGTTCTAATTTGTTTTATGATTGTAAATTAAATAAAGTATGTCATCATTTGTGTATTTGGATGATGAATGCCGGGTTCTATATTTTTGTATTTTGTTTTGAGACTCAAACCATCGAAATTTCTTAATCCCCTGCTTCCACTAATGAATCAGTGTGGGCCCCGGATTCCAATAACCCTACAGGGGTCACCGGATTCCTGTGATGGTTAGGTGGGGCTCCACAGAAATCAAAAGGTTAAGAATAGCGGTTCAGAACACACGGATGACCCGCTTCCTAAGACCCGGCGTCCCCACTTTATGCACATGGCAGCCACCAGCCCCTTTTCATCAGAAATACTTTGTATAATTATTTTATTGTCTTAGCTTCCATTTCTAAGGACGCAGAAACAGAACAATTAAATGCAAGCAGGCAGGAAACGTGTACCTTTACCTCTTAAAGGTGAGTACACCAGAAATGAATGCCCCGCCTGGAGGATATCCTGCTCTGTGAGGACTGCAGGTCAGTAACAGTAAAGCTTGGTGCCACCCCCGAGCACACCTTCCAGCTATCGGCGCTCCATATCTCGCACTCCAGCCGCACGTAGAAGGTGGGACCTTTCCATTGTTGCATCAACGGAGCCGCTCCCAAGTCACCATAGCACCGCTAGGACAATGTTACAGGCGCTGGCAGCAGAACACCCCCGCCCTCTCTCTGCTCGTGCCTGCAGGTTGTGCAAACGCGTCTTAGAACTGCCCACGTGTACACACTGCAGATGAATGACCATTGACCTCATATCGTATTTGGAGTACCGGTAATGTCATTGCATTAAAATATTAGCATAAGTAGAGCTGTGAAAATTATGGTCTACCTTGCAGTAATACCACAGCCAGTGGCAGATTTCTGTTAGCAGCTCCTATGCTGCAGGTGTGCGCCTGTCTCAGGGAGCACCTCCGGACTCCGGGTGAACTGCACGCATTCCTCTTGAGTCTTAAATACGTTAACAACCAGAAAAAAACATTTAAGGGTAAAAAAATCTTAATTTATGCCTAATACTTACCCATGAAAGGTTATATGTCAGGAGTTGATGTTTATATTACTCCATCATTTTATGAAATCTGCATAGAATTATAAAATAGTAAATCCCAACCAAAGTGTGGATGGTGAAAAGCATGGCCTGACTTGAGACTGGGTGCCCACAAACTTGTGAATTTGTTGGCATTCATAAGCACCTCTTCGACCCACTGGTACCATGAAAGTGATGAGACATTTGTACTTTGAAAGTGACGAGAAGAAGTGACATTCCTTCCGGAACGGAAAATGGAACGAACGTCTGAAGCATTGTGGTAGTGCCAGGAAAGAGGTTTCTCTACAGGCAAACACGTTTTTCTCTAAAGGAAACCAAGCAAAAGAATAAACAGAAAAAAATGTGTATTTGCATAATGGGGCTGAATTTTGGCATTGTGCAGTTGTCACATAGATTACAACTTCGCGTTTGGGAAACAGCAGCTGTCACATGACATGCCCAGTAGGACATCTGGAAAGCTTGTCACCTGAAATATTCCCTGCCACTTAAAAAGTCACAGAGCTCATACCCCCTTTGTTTCAACTTGTTGGAAGCTCCAGACGCACTATCGCAGCAGTGCAATGGCGCCTGGTTGTTTCACCTGCCTTTCCCGCCTCTCATGGGTCTCCGAAGACCCAAGAGAGCTGGAAGAAAGTGGCCAGTGGTATTTCTGCGCCAGCTGCCTCCTGCCCTCTCTCTGCAGCTCCACGATGACAGGAGAAATCAACTCACGTAAACAAGTTCCAAGCGGTTCTCACAGAATCGCTGTTAACATAATGCTGGCTCACAGCTCTCAAAACAAGCATTTGCAATGCGTCTTGCATTTTCTTGAGTTTGATCATTTGCCATTGTAAATTCAGAACTGGACTTTTCTTGCCACATAAATTGGTCAACCCTGTCTCATAATTTCGTCTTTTCCTGCCATGGTTTGGTGGTCACTGGTGGCTACAGCACTACCTCGAGTTGTATAAATGTCTGAACAAAAATTGGAAAATAAGGTTGGAAAATAATTTTATTTTAACAGAAAGAAAAGTCTTGCAAGCACCTCTGGAGAGAGTGACTCGAGATACGATATGAGGCTAAGCAAGTTTTGCATTATTGTTTCTAAGTTTTTAGCTACATTATACCAGGAAGGGCATATTGTGGCTTTTGTGAGGAGTAAGCTAAACAATGGGGTGTTTCTTTTGTAAAATAAGATTATTTTAGGAGCCAAAGGTAAACAAGGACATCACTGGAATGAAGCCGAAACAAATGTAAGCGACATGGGAGGAGGTGGGAGCAATGGAATGCTGCAATTTTAGGCAACTAACATCCTAAAACACCAACAGTGAAAAGGGAGCACCAAAGAAATGACAAAAATAGTCTGTCACCTCAACAGATAAAGAAACCAAAGTGGAATAATACAGTAGTTGGTCACTGCTCTCAAACAGAAAAAGGAGGGAGAAGAAGGCAGAACTGACCACTAGTGAGCAAGAATTTTTAAAGGACACTGCAATCAACAAATGAAATCGCTTTAAGCCATAAGAAGTATACTAAAAGTACACAAAGTATAAAAATCGAGAACATGACTTTGGGCTACGAGCGGATGGAATAGCGTACATGGCAGAAGACCAGGGACTCACTTTTCAGTTTTGGGGGAGTGGGAGGTTGAGGGGATGGCAGGAGGACAGTTACTTTTTTTCAAGTGTCGGTGGGGGGCATATGCAGAGGGTGGAGTGGTAGAAGGCCAGTAAGTTTTTTTTTTTTTAAATGATCAAAGATGGACAGATGGTGGTATGAATAAAGATTCATGGAGAAGGATGCAGGAGGTCAGGTATTTGTTACTAAATTTAGGGGAAGCTATTGATGGTGACTGAGTGAGTGATAGGAGACACATTTATTAGAAATATTCTTTACATGCTTTCTAAGGTTTCCTCATTACTCCTCTGCCTTTGCATACACTATGGAGGCAGGGGCTGATAATTTGAAGGGAGAATATGCAACATAAAACTATACATAGGTAAATGTAAATAATTGGTATGTTTTCCACCTGCGGGTTCTGAGTGACATCATAGACAACTCCTGTTGTCTGTTTGTTACCACTTACAACCCCTCTGTGAAAAAAAGAAATGTCTTCAATCATGATTATCCATCTGTTAGAAATGGGGTCTTTGGTTGACAGTCAGGTTACCCCCTGCTCAAGAAAGGACCCTCATTCTAGTCAGGGTAAAAGAGAATCACCCTCAGCCAACCCCTGCTTACCCCCTTGGTAGCTTAGCAGAGCAGTAGGCTTAACATCAGAGTGATAGATGTAAAGTATTTGTACCAGCACACACAGTAACTTAATGAAAACACTACAAAATGACACAACACAGGTTTAGAAAAATAGGAAATATTTATCTAAACTAAACAAGACCAAAACAACAAACGTCCACAATACACAAGTCATCAATTAAAAATCAAAAAGAGTCTTTAAGTAGTTTCAAACACACACTAACACTGTTAGCGTGAAAATGTACCTTGGGTGCGTCAAAAATAACCCTGCATGCCTGAGTGTGTGTCAAAACGGGCTTGCGAGGCATCAATTCCACTCACGAGCGGGACCTTGCGTCGTTTCTCCTTTCGTCGGGTCGGGCGCGTCATTTCTTCTCTCTGCAGGAGAACAATGCGTTGATCCGGTCAGCACAACCAGTGTTGAAGGCCCACTAGTAGCATTTGATTTACAGGCCCGGCACCTCCAGTGCACTTTACTAGGGACTTACTAGTAAATTAAATATGCCAATCATGGATAAACCAATTACATAGCCATTTTGTAAAGGAGCGCTTGCACTTTAGCACTGGCTAGCAGTGGTAAAGTGCCCAGAGTAACAAAAACAATAAAATCAGAGTCCAGCACACATCAACAACCTGGGGAACAGAGGCAAAAAGTTAAGGGAGACCACGCCAAGGATGAAAAGTCTAACACCATCTATAAATCAATACTTTGTAGATCAGTGCTCCAAAGCAAGTTGCCTGCTGAGTTACAGAATGGAGCAGATTGTACTGGAAGAATACCTTTGTATTACAAAACCTGTCCTAGATATAAGACATGTTTGCTCTACGGTGCATAGATGCATGCATTGCGCTAAGTGGCTGCAGTGTACACCAGTGTTAAGGAAAGGACGGGGTTTGCACATACAATTGTAGACATGGTGGTATTCTACTCTCTTCCTCCCACACAACAAAGTCCAGCAGCTTTGGTCACTGCACTCGTTGAATGCATTTTAAGTAAATCTACCCCAAAGTAGGAATCACAGTGCAATTGCTACAGTTTTCCAGGCCTGCTATTGGGAGTGTGTGTAGATTCCCAAAATTTGTACATTAACACGTGCACATAAGTCAACCTTTGTTTGTGAATTGAGCCCTTTCAGAAGGATATCAACTGTTTCAAGCAGTGAAGACTCACTCATGAACATTCAGTGAGTGCCAAGATGCAGCCTGCAGGAAGGAGAGGAAGCTTGTCCACCCTTCTCTGCCCCCAACAAATCTTTCAACCAGTTACAAATGAAAAGGCCCAGTGATTTAGCAGTCATTGCATTGGCAGAGTCTTGGCGCTAACAGGCCTGATTATGGTCATGAAGAGCCCAAAACTTCAGGATTTCACTTTTCTGCTCAGGAGGAGCTCAGCTGATGCCAGCTAAGGATCCTGGGGATCAGGATCTCACTCCAGCAGAGCACAGTGGGGCTCTGGCAGGTCTAACTGCAGGGCTTGGAAGGTTCAATGCAGAGCATTAGCTGGGCAGTTACAGGAGGGCTTTTGGTACTTGTTGTGTCCCTGTAGCTCAGACAAGAGATAAGCTAACTAGCCCATGGAGTCACTCAGGTAGCCTGGGATGAAGGGAGCATGTCCAATCTTCCTTCACAAAGAGCAGGGCCGGCAGCCAGCACAAAGGCATCTCTCTGAGGGTCGAAGGCAGTCCTGGAGGTCCAGTGTCTATACCCAGTGCCAGTCTTTGAAGTGGGGGGATTCTCTACACTACCCAACATCTGGTTTTGGAAAGTTCTTCCCTTCCCCTGACAAGGATTCAAGAAGTCTGGGATGACAAAAGACTAGTGTTAGGTTCCTTTGTGTGTGCGGGAGACAAGCCCTTTCAAGTGTATGTGGGACAAGCCACACCTCTGCCCCCAGCCATCCTGGCAGGATGGCCCTCATTCGCACACCTTGTCTCTTTTGTATCACTATCAGAAGGAATACACAAACACAACGCAAACTCCCAACATAGAACTATTCACAGTAAAGTGACCAAGGACACTGGCAGAAGGTACAGCAGGTTAGGAGAAGAAAATGGCAACTTTTTAAAAGTGGCTGTTAGACATGGCATCCATGGTGTGGTTTCCTCTGTCTTTTTGCCTCGGCCTCCTGGACCGTTGACTGCCTGCTGGATTTCATTTTTTCTGGTTTTGGTACTCTGGGCACTTTACCACTGCTGTTCAATGCTAATGCGCAAGTGTCCCTTTTATACATTGTGATTATGACTGATATCCATGATTGGCATATTTGATTCGCTAGTGAGTCCCTAGTTTGGTGCACACTGTGCCCAGAGCCTTTAAATCAAATACTACTAGTGGGCCGGCAGCACTGATTGTGCAACCCACATGAGTAGCCATGTAAACTTGTCTCAGACCAGCCATTCCATTGTCTGTTTGTGCAGTTTTACACTACCATGTCGACCTGGCAAGTGCAACCACTTGCCAGACCCAAACCATCCCTTTTAGTACATGCAAGGCACCCATAAGGTAGGCTCAAGGTAGCCCCATGGGCAGGGTGCAGTGCATTTAAAAGGTAGGACATGTACTTATGTGTTTTACATGTCCTGCTAGTGAAATACTGCCAAATTTGTTTTTCACTATTGCAAGGCCTATCCATCCAATAGGTTAACATGGGGATTGCCTCGAAATCTCTTAAGTATAATTTCCCTTTTGAGCAGATAGAGATTTGGAGTTTGGGGTCTCTGAACTCACAAATTAAAAATACATCTTTTAGTGAAGGTGGTTTTTAAATTATGTGTTTTAAAATTTCACTTTTAGAAAGTGTGCATGTTCTTGCTTAACCATTCTGAGCCTTTGCCTGGTCATGGAATACATGTCTGGGTCAGGATCACAGTTGGACTGGTTGTGAATTCACTTTAGACAGTCACATAAAGGGAGCTGAGGTGTGCCCTGCATATCCTGACGAGTCTTCCTGGGCTAGAGTGGTGGAAGGAGCTGACACTTTCACCTGAAAAGGGCTGTGCCTATCCTTACACAATGCAGTCTCCAACCCCCTCTAGTGTGACTGGGACCAGGGCAGGAAAGGCAGGTTTGTGTGCACTACAAAGACTTTCCTTTGAAGTTTGCCTACCTCAAAGGCAGAAATGAGTAGAAGTATTGCACCCAAAACCCCAGAATTTAGGAACACTTCTGGCTCAAGAGGAGACTGTGCCAAGCAGAGGAGCTAAGAGGAAGAATTCTGCCCCTTTGCTGTGTGTGCTTTGCTGGATTGGGCTGCAGTTGCTGCTTCTGCTTTGGAGAGTACAAAGACTGGATTTTGCTATGTATCTTGCTTGTGGAGTTTCGTCAAGGGCTTGGACCGACTTTTTCTCCTGTCAAAAAATTTCAGGGACATCAAAGTCTTCACCTGCCAGCCCCTGGGTTCTCTTGCCGAGTACCCAGACTTGCCAAGAGGTGCCCACTCCAGTTCCTGGGCCCCTGGGAGTGAAATCTGGCATAAAACAGGAAGAAACAGGCACATCGACTCCAGACAACTCCAGAACCGCTACTGCTGCTCAATTCCACATCACTGCCTACACCCAAAGGTATGGTCCCTCCTGAAGTGCAAAGACTGTGACCGACATTGCAGGCCAATACTGCCGCAGCGCCTTTGAAATCAAGCAACATCGTGAGACCTGAGAGCTGTGTCACAGACATCCCTGCCACCTGACTCTGCCACAGAGCCTGTGGCCTCCGTGGTGTGACTGCGACTCCGTGAAGTTGCCCCATTGTATTTTGACCCGCTGGACTCATCAACCCCACCAGATCGCAAGGAACTAATGCATTTCCGCTGACGCTGCCCCACTTTGGCTGCCTCCATAAGGAACCGATGACACATCCCCTGCGTAGCAGTAAGGAACCTACACCTCACTTCCTGCCTAACAGTATGGAACCAACACCTCACCAGTTCTAAAAATACTTCACCTCCCCAACTCTGTGCCATATTTTTGACTCTGCTTTGTTTCTAGGGTACTGTACCAATGGTCTGTGTGACTCCATGACCAGTGCTGCTCTCCCTCATAAGTGGCATTGGACATTTGGGAACAACTCCATCACAATGCCATGATAGCACCAGTTGGAGCTATTGTGTTTCTTAACACATTATTGGGATTTAATCTTTAAAAATTCATATCTTTGCAAGTGTATATTGGACTTTTTTCCTTTTGGTCTCGTTTAAATAGTGGCTATTTTCCTAAAATGGTGTGGCGTCCATTTTAGTGTATTCACTGTGTTACTGTGTGTGGGTACAAATACTTAACATATTGCCACTGAGATAAGCCTGACTGCTCGTGCCAAGCTACCAAGGTGGTGAGCAGGGTTTATCTTAAAAGTGTGACTCCCTAACCTGACTAGACTGAGAGTCCCTACTTGCACAGGGTGTAAACTGATTGCCAACTAGAGACCCTATTTCTAACAGTGGTCTTTTCAGAATTGTGACTTAAAATCTGACTTCACAATAAGGAAGATTTGAAATTACAATTCATATGAAAGTAAACAGTAAAATTCTATCTGCTCCCTATCTTAAGTAGTTACTTACTCAATATGATAAAGTTACCCAGTGTTAGTCATAGGGCGATATAGGCCTTACAACAGTGCAAAAATGACTTTAGGAATTTTTCGCTGCTAGGAAATGCAAAACATAAATACAGATGTCCTACTTTTTAAATACAAAATACTCTGCCCTATGAGCCTTTTAGGCTTACTTTGGGATGACATAAATATTAAGAAGCATTTGCAATGTAATAGGACTCGCATATTTCAAACAAGTTGTCATCTTTTGACAACAGCGCCCATGAGCAAAAACAAAAAGAAAACATGAGAAGAAACTGAGAAAAGACTACTTGGCAAAATATAATAAAGTTAGCGTTAATAAATAAAACTTTGCAATTTTGTGCCTGCTGGGTATGTTTTTGCCGTTATCAAGCTTTCTGTTTGTGGGGCACTAGAAGTTAAAAACAACAAATAGTACCTCAATCACGTCAGGAGCAGTGGACAGTCACTAATTAAGTTGCATTAATTAGTGCTTGATCGCTGTGCCACACAGAGAAACTGAAGTGATGCCAGACATGCCTTGAAGAATTACGAGGCTCTAAAGAAAAGTGCCCCGCAAACCAACAAATGATGAGCAAAAGGCAGGCTCAAAGCCCTGTACTGAACACATCAGTCTCTTGCAAGCAAGACGCATGTGCTAGAGCTTGCACTCATAGGCTCAACCCTAAAATGGAAGATTTGGACAAAGTAAAGGGTTAATTTTGTCATGCTGAAATAGCATAAAACAACTGTACTACATGCTGCAGTGACAGGCCTGAGTCATATTTTAAAGTGCTACATTAGTGGATGGTGCAATGAGTGTTGCAGGCCCACTATTAGCATTTAAGTTTACAAGCCCTAGATACATTCAATACCATTTGCCGGGGACTTACAAGTAAATTAAATGTGAGGTTGGGTGTATGCCTATATACGATGTATAAGGGAGAGAACACAAACATTTTACCACTGATTATCATGAAAAAGTGCACAGAGTCCTAATGCCAACAAAAATGGGTTGAGCAAAATAAGGCAAAAATCTGTAGGAGACCCTGCAAAAAGAGCTAGGGCCAACATGTGTGTATGTAGAACTATATTAATAATAACCCTTTTATATTGCACACAGTATAAATGAACTGTTTTGTGGCATTAATAATTTATGTTAGTTAACATCAAACTGTAAGAAATTAAGTTATTAGTTGAGAGGGGTAAGTATCTACCTCAAGTAATAATCACAGTCCTTGTCAGGGTAAATCAAGAAAGTCACTAAATGGACATGAACACACCCCCTCGGTAGCTATGGCAGAGAGCAGACAGGTTTAACTTAGACACAATATGTAATGTATTTATGCAGTGATAAAGTTGGAATGCAAAACAATAAAACAAAAAAAACAAAATGAATCAGAAAAATAGACTAAAAATGTAATAAATGAAATGACAAAAATCCAATAAGGGGAATCTGAGATATGAGTTTTTAAAGTTTCAAGTAGCAATAGCACCACAAAGCAATGCCAATGGTCGCAGTAGAACAAAGCGTAGGTGAAATTTGACAGTGACACAATTCGAGCACAGGTCAGATACACTAACCAGACTTTTCCTAGTCAAAAATGTTACCTTCCTACTTTACTAAGCCCCATTGACCTCAAGGGAGGCACTTAGAGGCTCCTAGGGTGGCAGGCAGAGGTCAACAGGAGCATCCTGATCAGCCAGTGGTCAGCTGGGCAATTGCAAGAAAAGGCAATTGTAGCTTGTTGTGTCTATGTAGCTTTACCAGGAGGTCAGACTTATGACCATTGGAGTTCATTTTTTCTCCTGGGTACAGGACGGAGAGCAAGTCCAGTCTTCTAGGATCTTGTCAAGTCTCAGACATGAAGTTCAGTCCTCTTCTGATCTTCCACAATTCCAGGAGTGTTCTAAAGTTTGTGGCCACTCTAAACTGAGGCTATGAGGGCTGGGGTATGTGTTGTGAAGTGGATTATTGTAATCCTAGTGTCCTCCCATATCTAACACTAAAATGCAGTTTTAGACAGTCCCTGTTCCCCGAACAAACTCAGAGACAGAAGTCAGTTAAGACAAAGCTGAGCTTTCAGCAACCAGACAGTGGATACACACAAATTGTTTTGGCATTCAGTATATATCCTTTGAAGTGAACCCCAAATGTAATGTGAAAAACCCCAGCTGACCTGTCAAGCAGGATCTGACTTTCTAATGTCAACCAGAGGCCCACTGCAATGGAGGCTGGCCTGGATGGGGGAATAATAGAAGGATACAGGCCTTGGTGTTAGCTATATCTGCTTGCGACAGCATAGCCCTCTTTCAAGTTAATAATGTCCTCGGCCCAGTCCACAGGCTGTTCTGGAAATGGCACATCAATACTTCCCGATGCTAATTGCCATTTATCCCTGTCACTGGAGCAAGTTCACACCTCATTCATGCCCATTGAAATACTAATTACAGGAATGCAGAAGGGAAACAGCAAAGTGCAGATTTAGCTTCCTGGCACTTCCTGCAGGACAAAGATGACTTTCTGATAATAAGCTTTCCAAAATAGGTATTACAACTCCGACTTCACTGGTGAATTTGGCTTGTAATGCATCTTAATATTTCATCCCAGTGCTTTCCTTTGAAACACCAAACCCTGCTACAGTGAAAATAGTTTTGAGGACATATTCACTCTGAGGACATGTTTGACATTAAAATTTTGCATGTCTTATTTTTAAATGCCATCCACCCTGCCATATGCGCAATAAGTCCTACTTAAGAGATACTTATTATTATTTACAAGGAATCTTTATGCCTGCCAAAAGGGATATTCTGACAGGCTAAATTTGCATATTAAAACTACATAGACAGGCTACAATGTTAGCCCTGAATACATGTTTTACTGTGTCACTGCAGTGGATGGCACAGGGAGTGTTGAAGTTCACTGGTTGCAATTAATTTACAGGGCCTGTATATCATATACTGGGGGCTTATTAGCCATGAAATAAACCACTTGAGGGTTATATTACAGAAATTGTCCCTGGGACACTATGGTATTACAGAAGGGACCTCAGAAGCTCATGTGTCCCCTTATTTAATACACAGAGTGCTGGTGCACCACCATTGCTATCATTAGAGGGTGTTCCTTCATTTAATGGGGGCATCGCCCCATGCAAATGAGGGAATCACTTTGCATCTGCACCCGCAACATAGTATGGTTGTAGGAGCAGAAGCAAATGTGCCTTTAGTAGGTGCACTGAAAGTGACCACAAAACAGTGGTGCACATTTGCTGCGTCTCCTAAAGGCAGCATTCTATCTGTATAAAGTCACTACACCATCCTGCAATGGGATCTCTTTCTGCAGTTGAAATTGCAGGCGGGTGCAGTCACGCACTACACCTGCCTTCAAGGACATCTCTTGCCCCTGTTGAAAGTGCAGGCGGAATTGTGATTACTCTTAAACAGTCTTTCCATTGCAAATTCTTTGAAATAAAAATTTCAGGTAGCAAAGTAGCCATTCTTCTCTCTTGCCCTTTGTTGCAATTTTACTTTATCTGGGCTTTTCATCTATCATCCTCCTGGTCCAGCCTCTAACTTGACAACCTCTCTAGCAGACACATTTCCAACTTTTGTTCTATGCTTCTCAAGGTTTATGTTCATCTAAGATCTTAATCTCCATTTTGAGGATGCTGAATGTCCAGCTGAAGCCTCATTGGTTTCAGACCTGGAGGCCTTCATCTAGTCCAGCTAGTCAATGTTCCTACTCATAGACAGGACACATTCTGGACCCTATTTTTGCGAATGTAATTAGTCTAGTAGTGGATTCCCTCTCCCCTTTCTCTGGTCAGACATTTTGCTGCACTTTTGTTAGAAATGTGGAGTTTGTTGGCAGTCAGGTTGCCCCCTGTCCAAGCAAGGACCCTCACTCTAGTCAGGGCAAAGGAGAAACACACCTGATTACCCCACTCACTCCTTTGGTAGCTTGGCAAAAGCAGGCAGGCTTATCCCAGAAGCAATGTGTAAAGTATTTGTACCAACACACACAATAATACAGTGAAAACACAACAAAATTGACACCACACCAGTTTAGAAAAATAGGCAATATTTAAATCAAACAAGACCAAAACGACAAAAATCCAACATACACAAGTTAAGATATGAATTTTCAAAAAGTCAGAGTCTTATGGCCATATGTACAAACACATTTTCCCATAGACACAGAATGGGTAAAACCATTTGCTACATCTGGCCCTTAGTCCATAGAAAACAATGGAAACGATGATTGTGCACAAAGTACCTGGTTATCGTAAAAAATAAAGCCGCATGGGCGAGCGTGAGTCAGGAAAGTCAGTGATGAGTCTATTTTTTTTCCTCACAAGGGAGGTCGTGCGTCATTTCTTCTCGGGTCGGGTCAGCGATGCGTAATTTTTTCCCCTCGCAATGTGTCGAATTCCGGACGGGGCACTTCAAATTCGTGCAGAGTCGGGTTGACTTTGAAGCCCAGGGATGATGTGTTGAAAATCCTGGTGCACGATGTTTGAAAATCACGCTGTGTGGAGTTTGCGTTGTAATCAGCAGCAGCAAGCGGGTGTTGTGTGTCATTTCTCCAGCTGCGGTGCGTCGATCTCCCAGCTGATCTTCCCTGCATGGCGTTCTGCTTGTGGATTTTCAGCTCATGCTGCGGTTTCAAAGGTAATGTGCTGAGGTGGATCCATGCTGGAGAGGCAAAGCATCATCTCCAGTCTAGGCAATGGGGCAGATACGCTGGCTCTGATCCTTGCAACAGGGGCAATGCACCTGTTCCAATCCACACAGTGGCGGTGATGCGTCATTTTAGACGCTGCACACACCTTAAGCCCACTTCCAAGGATCCAAGCCTCAGGTGACACCACTTGGCAGGGCAGACTTGGTGTAGATGTAGATGAGTTGGGAGTCTTTGATGCCCCTGAGACTTCAGAAAACAGCTGACCAGTCAGCTGGCATTTGAAGTCACTCTTGGTACTGGGTTTAAGTGATGGGGGTCCAGTCCTTCTCACCCAGGCAAAGAGGGCAGCACTAAAGCAGTTCTTTCAGAGCAGCAGTCCAGCAGAGTGGCAGTCCTTCAGCAGCACAGCAGCCTTTCTTCCTGGCAGAGTATTCACAGGTCCTAAACTGTACTGAAGTGGTAGGGTCTGAGGTCCAGTTCTTATTCCCAGTGGTGCCTTTGAAATGGGGGAGACTTCAAATGAATCTTTGAAGTGCATAGAGGTCCTCCCTTCCTGCCCAGGCTCTAGACTCACTACAGGGGCTATGCAGCCCTTTATGTATGAACACAGCACAGCCTATTCAGGTGTAAGTTTGAGACTGTGGTCAGCTCCTCCCTCCCATCCTGTCCTGATGGCCCATCAGGGACCATCAAGTCATACCTAAGCTCCCACGTGTGTGGCAGTCTAGAGGAAATAAATGTAGCACAGCTATCAACCCCCAAAGCAAATGATCAGAGTCAGGCTGCAAGCACACAGGACCAAGAGCAGGAAAATACCAACTTAAAAGAAGCATTTTCAAAACTATAACAATAAATACGAGCTTACCATCAAAGAGGATGCATCATTACAATTTCATAGGTGCTAGATGTTAGACCTGACAGCCTTAGGGTAGTCACCCCTAACTTTTTGCCTGCCTCCCTCCACTTTTGAGATACTGCTTTTGCTGGTTCTTAGACTCTGCGCACTTTACCACTGCTAACAAGTGCTAAAGTGCATATGCTTTTTCCCTTTAAACATGATAACATTAGATCACACCCAATTGGGCTATTTAATTTACTTATAAGTCCCTAGTAGAGTGCACTGTATGTGCCCAGGGCCTGTAGATTAAAAGCTACTAGTGGGCCTGCAACACTGATTGTGCCACCCGCTTCAGTAGCCCCGAAACCTTTTCTCAGGCCTGCCATTGCAAGGCCTGTGTGTGCAGTTTCACTGCCAAGTCAACTCGGCATTTAAAAGTACTTGCCAAGCCTAAAACTCCCCTTTTTCTACATATAAGTCACCCCTAAGGTTTGCCCCAGGTAACCCATAGGGCAGGGTGCTGTGTAGGTAAAAGGCAGGACATGTACCTGTGTAGTTTATATGTCCTGGTAGGATAAAACTCCTGCTCCCCTCCTAGGCTAACATTGGGGCTGCCCAATGTTTGAGTGGTAGCTGCTGTTCTGAAAGGAGTAGGAAGGTCATATTTAGAATGGCCAGAATGGTAATACAAAATCCTGCTGACTGGTGAAGTTGGATTTAATATTACTATTTTAGAAATGGCACTATTAAAAAGTGAGCATTTCTCTGCACTTAAATCTTTCTGTGCCTTACAATCCACGTTTGACTGGGTTTAGTTGACAGCTCCTTGTGCATTCACTCAGACACACCCCAAACACAGGATACTCAGCCTCACTTGCACAAATCTACATTTTGAATGGGTCTTCCTGGGCTGGGAGAGTGGAGTGCCTGCTCTCACACAAAGGACTACCACACCCCCTACTGGGACCCTGGCTGACAGGATTGAACTGAAAGGGGACCTGGTGCACTTCTAAGCCACTCTTTGAAGTCCCCCCCACTTCAAAGGCACATTTGGGTATAAAAACAGGGCCTCTGCCGTACCACCACAGACACTTTCTGGAGAAGATACCTGAACCAGAACCTGCACCCTGACAAGAAGAAATCCCTGGCTGCCCAAAGTACTCACTTGACTGCTTTCTGAAGAGGACTGCTGCCTTTCTGTTGCCCTGCTGTCTTGCTGCTCTCTTGCTTTGCTGCAGAAGTGCTTTCCAAAGGCTTGGATAGAGCTTTCCTCCTGTTCCCTGAAGTCTCAGGACCAAAACGACTTCTCTCCTGCAGCTGAAATCCCCGTGTGGCGACAATTCAACGCACCGCCTGCGAAGAACGACGCACAGCCTTCTTGCGGTAAAACATTCACCGTACACCGAGTCCGGAACGATGCAGCCCGACTTCGTGGCAGAAGATCGACGCAACACCAGCGATGTAACCAGAACTTTGACGCACGGCCCTACTGGATCGACTCAAGCGCCTGCCATGCAGAAGAAAATTCCAATCATCACCTACCGGAATCGACGCAGCCCCTGTGACTTCGCTCCGCAAGCCCAGGATTCCACGCATCGTCCCCGGGGCGTCTGAAAACCCCGCAACCTGAAGAGGATACAAGTCTGCGTGCCGGAAATCAACGCAACGTCTTCCCCGCGTCAAAAATAACGATGCAAGCCTGTGTGCAAAGGGGTGAAACCGACGCACACTCACCGTTTTCCATGCACCTCCTCCTCGGCAGTCCCTTGCAAGAATATTTCAACGCAAACCAGGTACTGTGCCCTGCAAGGGACATGTGTTGTTTCTAGGAGAACGTAAGACACTTTCTATTGCTTTTACAGTAATATTTGAACTCTAAAGACACTTGATATAACTTCCAATGATATCCCTACATTTGCTTATTTCGTCTCTAATCGTTTTGACCTGCATTTATCCAGATAAATATTATATTATTTTTCTAAACACTGTGTGGTGTATTTTTGTGGTGTTATTGTGATATTGTAAAAATACTTTACACGTTGCTTTCTAAGTTAAGCCTGAGTGCTCAGTGCCAAGCTACCAGAGGGCGGGCACAGGATAATTTGGATTGTGTGTGACTTACCCTAACTAGAGTGAGGGTCCTTGCTTGGACAGGGGGTAACCTGACTGCCAACCAAAGACCCCATTTCTAACACTAAACATGTAAGATCTACCTCCTCCAAATCCTGAGTTACAGCTTATTAAATGTTATAAGGAATCCCCAATGTTATCCTATAGGAGAGATAGGCTCTGCAGTAGTGAAGGACATTAAAAACCTTAAAAATACATGTCCAACTTTTTTAATACACTGCACCCTGACAGTGGGGCTGTCTAGGGCCTAGCTTAGGAGTGACTTTAATGATTAAAAAGGAAGATTTGGGCCTGGCAAAAAGTTTATTTTGCCAGGTGGACGTGGCAGTTTCAGACTGCACACCCAGACTCTTCAATGGCACCCATGAGACATGTTTAAAGGGCTACCTAAGTGGGTGGCACAAACAGTGCTACAGTCCTACTAGTAGCATTTAGTTTACAGGCCCCGGGTACAAATCCTACACATTATTAGGGACTTATAAGTATATTAAGTATGCCAATTTAGTGTATGCCAATCAAACCATGAATTAGGTAGAGAACACAAGCACGTTAGCACTGGTTAGCAGTGGTAAAGTGCACAGAGTCCTAAGGCCAGCAAAAACAAATTCAGCAAAAAGTGGATGGAAAATGGCAAAACGTTTTGGGGTGACCCAGCAAAGAGGGACATTCTCAGCATGAGCCCCGGTGTATGCCAAATTAACCATGTTCAGAGAGAGAACACAGGCACCCTGGTTTTCAGTGATAAAGTGCACAGAGTTCTAAGGCCAACAAAAATGGGGTTCAGCAAAAAGGCAAAATAATTTGGGGTGACCATGTAGAAAGGGCAAATTTCCAACCCAAACTATACCAATGAAAGATTGAAATAAAAGCCACAACAGCTTTAATTATGCTTTGTAGGTTATATGTTGATGTTTTCATCTAGGAATAACTGCGCTATTTTTGTAGGATTGGATCTTGTGATGTGCAAGGTGCTCCAGGATCTCAGCAACAAATACAGTATGAAACTGTGGATACTCAGTAGGATACAAGGATAGTTAATTTGTCTGGGAAGTCTGGCTAATTTCCTCCTAAAATATTCCCTCTCACTCAAAAAGCCGTGCAGGTGATGCCACACAGCTCCAGACCTTTGAAGAAACAGGAAAAGACCATCCACATGCTTTACGTGTCAACAGCCCATGCTTGCCCACTACTCATGGACAGTAAGTGTTGTTTGAAGTATAGGGACACAGACTATTGGATAGCTACCGTAAAGAACTCCATAGGTCATTCTTCTCCTCATTTAAAAATTCTAGTTGTAGCAGTATGCTGGAAACTTATTTCACTGATGTCATGAGGGGTGCTCTACTTGCTATAGAAAGTTGCTCACCTCAGGGTTTAAAATTGAAATGGTAAACCTTTTAACATGGATGATTACTATTTCTATCATAAGGCCATGACATCACTAACATTTTATGGCAGCCAATATATGAAGACGTCGATAAAGGCCTTTGTACTTCATCTCTTGATAGTGACTGTCTGTCACTAAATATATCTGTGTAGTCTGTCATGAATTTGCCTGACAATTTCAAAGTGTAAATGGTTAGTATAACCTAGCTCTTGGACATATGAGGTGTGATGAACCCAAAGGTGGCTTTTCCCTCTATTTATGTAGCCCTAAAGATTGTATTGTGCTTTATAGGTTTAGAGGAAGTCAAATGTCTGCTATCTCTTGTTCTGTGCATGTCTCTCTATGATGCATTCCTTCCACTGCACCCATTGTAAAACTAGGTATATGTATCTGGTTTCAATTCATAATATCTTTAAATTGACCAGGAAGTGTTTTAAGTGCATCGCTTCCTTGGACCTTGCTGGTTCCATTAGGCCAGCCTGTGACTTAAGACATTTAACATATGAGCAAAGAACTGTGCCAAGGGCATGGCCACTGGTACACACCTTCCAAAAGATGATGAGCTATCTGTCCATTCTCCCTATTCTAGAGCTGTTCTGCACAATAAGCAAAAGCTCAGCGAGCTTCTGTTTGGCTAGATTGTTTGGCTCTAATACACAAACACAGTGGATTTCTGCCATCTCAAAGGGAACCAGTGTGATAATGTACTTTACTTAGGTGGTTGCTATGTAATTATGCAATACATGCTCCAAAGGTGCACCTTTGAATGATGGTTTCTTGAATATTTTTGGGATCAATATGAAAGGTCCAGGGGCTCAGCCTACCTGGAACGTTTTATGGATATAAGCCTGGTACAGTGGGTCAGCTCATACATCACTTTTTGACTTGATGAAGCTATATACAACTGTTTAAGTTTTTCACAATATGCAATTTTAAATAATAATTGTGTGTCAATTATAATAATTCAAATGTATATGATTGTAACAGATGCAATAATGATGTTGCACTTGAAAAGAATTAAAGGTAATGTTTAGAAGTGTGATTAATAATGTAGTTGTTATGCCACATTTTCATAAAGACACCATTTTATTAAAATTAATGCAGTCTCTTGTGATTTGCACATTCTGCTCCTGCTCATTCCCCATCCCAATTAATGCCTCCTCACTGCGAGTTTTCTCTCCCCGCAGTTTCTGTAAAATACAGAGCAATGTGATGTAACTGTTTCTTTAGAGAGTATGTACTGTAAATTAAACTTTCCATGTATTCTTGATGTAATGTTTTGAAGGACAATTCTGCTGGAAGTTGCAATGTGGTTTTGCTAGTGCATTAAGTTATTGGTCTTTGATAGAGTGTGTTCCCTATTATGATTAGCATCTCTGGATTTCTGTTGCTGTGAAAGGCAATGGCAAAGTCTTGATCGTTCTTAGAAGTGGGCTATTGTTTAGTGTCCTTACCTTTTTTATGCCAATCCAGTTTCAGATTTGTCTGAAAGGTGCTGTTGGTAAACATGCTATACTGAATCTGCAATATTTCCTCACTGTGTGTATAAAATATGTAAAACAAAAAAGCTCTGTTTTTATGTGCTTTGAGGTAACTTCTATTTTTTTTCATGGAACTCTGTCTGTTTGTGCAAGACTTCCGCTTTTTTCCTCACAAACGCTTTCCGACTATTGGCAGACTTCTTTCTCACTTAGAAAATAGTTTCTTTTTGGAGAGATCAAAATATTGGGGTACAGTAAATTACTGAGGTTCTAAGAAAGGGATGGGTCAGTGGCAGGACACCTTGACTCCCTCCCTTGAAGGATTTGATGACATACTGCATGACTAAGAAAAGGACTGGTTCAACCTAAGAGGTGAATGTTTAGCAGATTGACAACCTGGCCGAGATCTGCATGTAAATGCTTTAAGTTGTCGCTGTGAGAAACTCTCTATCTACAAAATGCTGAAAAGATTGGAGATCTGTGAGTGCTACTTACCCTGTCCCATGACTACTGAGGACATTGAGTAAAGCTCTCATCCAGTCCACAAAAGAAGATGGCAACTCTTTGATAACAGGGAGTTGTAAAGAAATTAAAGAAACCATTGAGGCAGACCACTAAGTGAAGATCCTAATTGCCCAAGGGCTGCACCCACTTCTGTCATCACCTTAGAGTTATGTGTGATGTTGCAGACTTGGAACGTTTATGTCCTCTGACCTTAGCTCCTTATTATTGTGTAATTGTCATATATGTAGTGGTCTTTATTATTACTAATGCTTTGTTTAAGAATAGCATGTTACAGTGCTTGGGAAACAAAATTAAATTCTCATCACTAGTTTTGTATTTTATAGTAATGTAATACTCACAACTTTCTGTCACAAAATCTTGGTATACAAGTACTGTCTCTTCAAACATTTTAGCAAGAATTGACTGTTCATGTGTTTTTTACGTCTTGTTAAAAAAGTATAAGTTGACCATGTTTTAACTTTTAGCTAGAGAGAATCCAGTGCAGAGAAAACAATCCACTGGATGAATATGCAGTTTACCCATGAACTTGGGGTGTTGAGAAAGCTTGGGTAATGACAAACTCAGGGAGTTGAGGTACTAGGAGAGTTGGTGTTTCTCCTCAATTTGGCAGATGATAATGTACTGACTTAAGGCAACAGATCATTGCTGCCCTCCTCACCTTCAGATTACAGCCTGGCTCTATGATGATGGCTGGGTTTGATTGTCTTGTATAAGTGAAGAAGCAGGAACCGCGCCCAAAAATGCATATTGAATCATTTTTCCTAAGTTCAAATTTCTATGTATTCTTACAAGTTTGAAACAGGGGAATATGTTGGTTGATTACTTAGGGTCTGATTACGAGTTTAGGTGTTATTTAACACATCTGGAGAATAACGCTATCAAGGGTTACATTATTTATCTGGAGTTTATGAGGGGTAACATGCGGATTGTGGTGCTTAGTACACCAAAATCCATATGATACAGTAAAAACTGTATGCTTTTTCCCTGTTAAATTTTGCCAGCTTTGCCCTGCCAAAATGTAATGATCCATGAGATATATCAGACATATTAATTACCTTTCAATTTGCAATTCTAAAATGTGTGCAAACAGTGGTTAAATCACTAGTTGGAATACACAGTCACATCATATTAAGGCCATGAGCCTGCCACTTTTACCATCCTGTCATTTAAAAATGTCAGATTATGCATGTACAGTATGATTGACAGATGTTTTCATCAGTTGATGAGCAACATATGCAGAGGCTCTGTGTGTATCCTATATATGTGACAAATTAACAGCAATCTACCCCAAATTAATCCAAGCAGCAGCAACGTTCTTTTAAGATCCTTCATGATGGTAACAATCAACCACACACAGACAGCTGGAAAGATTCACACACCTGCTGGTTAGTTCTCAAGGATTACTCACTACAATGTCTATAGGGAATAGTGATGTCTGACAAAAGCCCTATTGTTGATACACATTGGAATACACTACAAAGATGGGGGAGGCCAAATAAATACTCTTGAACACCCAGCCTGGTCTTTATTACTCTGACAGCTCAACCAGCATTTCCTTCGCTCTATATTTTGCCAGCTGGAGGGATGTCTCATGGTCTGGTACTTCAAATATTGTGCACATTTGTGCAGAATCAGGCCAAGGTCAAAATCATACAGTAATTGCTTATCTTTGTTTATAAAAAACTTCCACATTAATGGTGAATACAATTACTGAATTAGCAGATAAACTGAATCATAAGGACCAGACTATTTTATTGCTGGCTGTCAATTAAATTCAGACACAAATTATTCATTAGAATCACTGGATGTTTTTGATTGTACGCAGATTCCAGCTATAGTATTTTTATTAGATGCTGAAAAGGCTTTTGACCTCATGGGCTTGAAAGGCTCTTTTATATGTTAAAAGCATTTGGATTTCCTTCTCAGCTCACAGGGGTGGTAAATAAATCATATTTATAGAGGCACTCAGACCAGATTGATTTTGAATACACCCAAAATAGGCTCTTTTAAAGTAAACAATGGAACTTAGTAGGGTTTTCCACTGTTTCTGGGGTTATTTGTTTTTTCATTCAAACCTCTAGTCATTTTAATTCGAAATGATAAGCATAATTGCCCTGATATAAAATTCAGAAGTCTTGGTTTCAATATTCAGATAAGTGTTTGTGCTTTGAAGCCATCATTTCTGGAGGTGCTCAATCAACCACGGTAAGTTGTGGATTAAATTTGAAAAAAATAATATAAGATTTATATCTGTGATTGTAAGATGGCTCTTACTAGGAACTCCTTTTTATTTCATTATGGGTAGCTGTGGATTTTGAGCCATAGCACATCGGGCACCTTTTCAAACCTGCACTTTTCTTTTAAACTAGACAACAAGGGGAGTCCAGGGGTGCATGATTTAATAGTTCACACTAAGTAATATTACCCAGAAGCCCTTGTAAATGGTAAACTTTGGTAGGAAACATACATTTTCATCACATTTCTGTGGCAGAAAGACATGGAAACGGCATGAACCACGGGTTTCCTAACAGCCTGAGTGCTCACATGTCTCCCAATAAGAACAATACCTCACGTCTGGATGGCCGAAGAGAAAAGTACACAAACGACCCTTAGTCCCAATGTTGAGAGAGAAACAATGGAGATAGGTACAGTATTTGGGGCCGTGCTGTGGCACCACCTAAGCAGACCTACAAACTACAGACATTTTTGAAAACTAGACAACCAAGGAAATCTGGGGAGGTGTGCCTTTCAGGGATCCCATGAGGTTTTCTCACCCACAATGCACTACAAACCTCAAACTTCGACTACTATCACACATTAACTTCCATTTCTGTTTTGGGATGGTCTGGAATCCACAGAAATCCACAAAATTCCTATTATTCTGCACTACCTCACTTGTGTGTATGGTTGGGCTTAGGCCCACTACATGGGTGGCTTAGGTCAACCAATGAGGGAAGGCAGCAGTCCCAGCCTCGCCACAGAGTGGGATGGGGTCAGTGAGACTGCTGACCCCACCCCACTCTGTGACAAAGTGTCACTGATTGACACTCCCCCTGGTGCTTCAGGGCTTTAACCTGAATCGCCCAGGGTGAGAGTCAATGGGTGACGCTTTCCTCGTCACCCAGGGGAGGGCCTCGAGGCACCTTTGCTGAGCAGAGGAGGTCACGCCCATAAGAGCTGTGACCTCCTCAGCCCAGCAAAGTTCAGCTCAGGCAGCCAGGAGTCTGCGCAAATCGTGCATGTCTCACTCGGCTGTCTGAGCTGAAAATGAAGGGTGTCTGTCAGGCTGACCTTTGTTCAGCCTGACAGACACTCTTCATGAGGGGCAAAAGTTTGGGGGGCGTGGCTCCTCCGCCCTAAAGGACGGGCCACGCCTGGGAAACAACTCTCTAATTCCAAGTGTATCCAATGCGTTATTTGGCGGATGTGGCAAATAACTCATGAGTTATTCAATGCATTGGTAATTTAGTGCTTTGTGGTAAAATAATAAGAGTTATTTAACACATGTTTGTTTAGCACATGTGATAAATAACCTATGAATTAATTGTGGCAAGCACTAATTAACACATTCAAAAATAATAAATGTAAATATGAGCTGCAACTGTGCCTCAAAATGTGAGGTATTTAGCATCTAAAATTACCAACTGCAGAAAGTAGATGGTAAATGGTTGCAGGGGGTATACGTAGCAGGGAGAAAAGTGTTTGCATTAATTTGTGTAATGTCTTTATATTAAAAATGTACAAAAACATATCTCTGGAAAATGTGAAATCAATTACACCTGAAAGAAGATGCACCTTCATAAAGAAAACAAATGGAGAACATGTCCTTCTCATTTGCTACCTTTCACATGCTGCAGAATTCCTCAGTGGACGCAGCTCTTCTTGTCCACTTCATTCATCTACACCAAATCCCTGTTCTACTGCACCAAGAAGCTCAAGAGCATACATGTAATCAAGCTAAACAGCGTTGTAGGTAAGGTATAACAACTAGATGCCAGAGAAGGCAAATAATTCAAAGAATCAGGTTGAGCACACTGACCCCAGCGTGAAAGCAAAATCTTAAAAACATAAATTGGACATGCATACTATCTAAGATATCCTAACATCACTAGGTGACATGTTAAAGTTGAGTTTTTCTACACGTACTGCCATACCACCCCTTCCCAAAATCCTAGCTGTGTTAGAATGTTTAGCAACCGACTCCACTCAGCACACAGTGGGTATGTTTCAAGGTCTGGCACGACCAAGATTCTGTAAAACATTCAAGCAACTCATTGATGCCTCGATCAATATCCGGAGTAATATGTTTTCTTCCCAACAGACAATCAAGCGTCAAGTTCTAACAAAGTAAATTTTGACACATTACCTGGTTTTCCAAATGTGATAGGTGCTGTCATAGACTGTACTCTTTTAGTTTTAGTGGCTCTATAGAGGCAAAAATAAGTGTTCAGAAATCTGAAGATGCAGCACAGCATTAATTTCCTGATGGTGAGTGAGGCAAATCTTTGTTTTATGCAAAGATGTGCATGACATCCTGGTTAAACCCATGACTCAATGATACACCAGAGAAGCAACATATCATATACAATGCAAACACTTCATCCACCGAGAACATAGCTACCTGGTAAGAATGAAAAAATACTCCCAATTGAAAAATATATTCTAAATGTTTGGGTACTAGTTGTATAATAAATGCACTGTGGGTTTGTAGTAAACATATATTTCCCCATGTAGGTGATGCTGGTTACCACTTTGAGTCTGGACTCCTGACCCCACTGCAGAACCCTGGATCTCTACAGGAGTATGTATGGAATAGAGCATATATCCACACTCAAAACACCAAAGAGATGTGTACTTCTTAAGGCCAGATTCAGATGTCTACATCACAGTGGTAGTTCCTTGAAATGGCAGCCTGACAAAATGTGTTGTCTCAATATAGTTTTTTACCATGCTGCACAACATTTCAGTTAGATGATGTGTACCATGCCTGAGGATATGGAGAATGGAGAAGAAATGAAAGATGAGGATGTATACCTACATCAAATGAGAGAGTAGAATAAGATGTGAACGATAGTGCCATAAGAATGTTATAATTACTAATTATTTTTGACACAACTACGTTTCATTGTAGGACAACACAAATTACCATGTCATTTAGTTTCAAGTTTATTGAATTGCACAGAACTATTTGTCAACATAATCATCTGTTGCTTTAATAAATGATTTAAACAAAAAAAAAAATTCTTCTTTTTTTCAAAGTCTGGAGATAAAATTGCAGCTCTAGTTGATCTTCTAGTTGGTCTTTTAAGAGATGACAGTGCATCTACAGACGGTGATGAAGTTAAGGGTATTGAAGAGTGTCATAAATTGGATTGTTGGTTGACTGAGGTGCGAGCCTTGGTTAAGCAAAAAGCAAGATCCCTTGCAGGGTGAACAACACAAAGTCACTACATTAACCTGTGCTTAACTCTGGATAGCTTGGCACAAAAAAGCAGTCAGGATTAACGTAGGGGCAAAGTATTTTTGCTGCACACAACTAGTAACAAAGTGAAAACACAACACAAGAAAAATCCTACACTATTTTAGAAAAATAAATTGTAATATATTATTAGACCACAACACAACAACCAATCAGTAAAACCAGAGATATGGATTTTTAAAGTTTTTAGTAAAAATGAGTGTCTAAAAGATCAAGCACCAACCACAAACATCTAGTTTTGCAAACCATGATTGAGCATGGCTCAGATATAGGTATATTGGGTCCGGTCAGCATTTACCTTAGAACTTAGTAAAAGTTTAAGAAAAAGTGTTCTGAGAAGGTAAAGTTTAGCAGGGCAAGACTGCAGGAGATGTCAGAGGAGCAAGCATGATTGTCGGGGAGTTTTGGACCAAAGCTGCAGTGAAGATTTCTACGTTTGGACTTAGGGGCATATTTATCTTACTTCCATGCAATGCAACACAGCAAGCCACCTCTCTGCATTGTGCTGCACTGTGTGAAAGGGAAAGGGCAAGAATGTTCCTTATTTAACATAATAGAGTACATTCCTGTCCTTACCTTGCACTGGCACACTTTTGGCTGCCTAGCCCCAATGTAGGCACCCTTGCAACATGGTGCAAGGGTGCCTGCGTTGTAAACAGGATTGTTTTGTGCAGGAAAGAACACCTTCTTGCACGAAAACAATCCTCACAGGCCTTTTACCCTTCCTATATAGATATTTCTCCTCGTTAAGCCTCCTCTGGGGAAGCACAGCATTTTGATGCATTCCCAGATCTGCCACTAATGATAAATCTGGGAATGCACCAAAATCCATTGTTGAATGCGAGGGAATCTGCATGTCCCACCCTAGAAACAACTCCCTAGGGCACAGTAATGCGAGCCAGTGATTTTTATTGCCTTGCTTTACTCCAGATCTATCAAGCCATGCAGGGCCATGCATGATGACCTTGCGTGACTTGATAAATCTGACTTTAGTGTTGTGTCGCACTTGCACCCCCTTGCATGGCTCAAGGGTGATGCACCACTATGATAAATATTGGCTTTGTATTTTTTTGGGAAGTCGAAAATCTCCAGCAGGATGAGGCAGAGGGCTGTAGCCATAGACAGTTCCACTAGGCCAGTGGTTCCCAACCTGTGGTCCGGGGACCTCTGGGGGTCCGCGAAGCCTCCTCAGGGGGTCCGTGGCTGCTTAAAAAATTAAATAATATTAATTGATTAGGTCCCCAGCTTTCAGTAATGGCTCAGTGGTGGGGTCCCCGGATTCCAATAAAGAGTCAGTGGGGGTCCCTGGGCTCCACTAATGATAAAGTGGGGGTCCACAGAAGTCAAAAGGTTGGGAACCACTGCACTAGGCTGTGTACTCCATTGGTGAAGGACCTTTGAACAGGATTTGCGGCTGCGGAAAAGAACGTAGCAGGGGAAGCTGCAAAGTCAATCCAACTTGCAATGCACCTCGGGCAGATAGGCAAGCAGGGTGGTCCCAGTCTCCTCCTGGTTCTCAGGGCAGGTTTTGGTCAAACATTTCCAGTCCTTAATTATGGGATTTGGTCATCTGAGCACCTTTAGCACCACAACCGAGGGCCCATGACTGTTGCGACTTCACATGGGGCTTCAGCACTCACTCAGGTTGATTCCATCTGTTGGTTCAAGGTGGTGGGGGCCTTTTGTGTCCCTGTGGTTCTGAATAGGCCTGGGTGGAGTGCTCAGACTTGCACTTTGTGGAACTCTGCAAAGTGGCAAAAAACTCCACCGCGCTACTCAGAGTTCCTCTAGCAGGCGGTGTTCTCCATTGCGCCTGTTCATGTTGCATTTGACATCACACGCAACGTGAAATGCGTACTCTGGTTCAAATCTCGCTTGAACGACACAACATGGTTCGCAAGGGTGCTGCGATCTTGTTTTTCACTCTGTTTATGGTGCTGGGACTTCTACTTCTGTCTGCCTTCCATCTTTGCAATCCTCTACCCCATACGCCATCAATCCCCATTTTTTATTTAATGTATCAGTGTTTCTTTTTGTGTCTCATCATTTTTATGTTTGAATTTTTTGTGACTCTGTATTTTTGTATATTTGTCCCTTTTTCCTTCCTTTTTCTCCTTTTTGTCTTTCTTTTCTCTTACCCTACCCACCCAGCACCATGACAGAGCAGCAGTGGGGCCTCCCTTGTGAGCGGCACTGCTGTCAAGGAGTGCAGCCTCGCCCAAACTTCAGCGAGGAGGAGGTGGCAGCACTATTTGTTTTGTGTGCCGCGCCACCTCCCCTCCATGCTGGCAGGAGGCGGCAGACCTGGAAGCGGGTACCCCCTGCAAGAGCTTTTGGCAGCACTGGGCTAGGGTGCACCGGTTGGTCAGGGCCGCAACCCCGGTCCAGCACACCACCCAACAGTTGATGCACCGCTGGGCAGATATCATCGACCGCAAGGATGACCTACTCAACCTGCTAGGCATGGAGATTCCAGGGTTTGGTAAGTATCATATTTTTATTGTGTTTGTGTTCTACAATGCTAACTGCTTTTTCCAACTAGCATGTGGCTTCCACTCAGAGATGTTACGTTTAGTTTACGTTAGATTATTATCTATTATGTGATCCAGGTAGAGCTAGCCAGGTGCTCAGTGCTACATCACTGAGCTTTATACTCATAGGTAGGCACTCGCTTTGACTGATTATTTAAGAAGTCATTGCAACACAGACTACTCTGTCCTCCTCCTAACTCCATAGTGAATTAGTGATATCAGTGAGTTAGTGTTCTCTGTGACTTTATGTAGTGCGTACAGTCCCAAGCAATTTCACATTGATGCGAGTATGCATGCATTGCAAAAAAGAGAGACTGAGTTGGTCAACCAAAGGGCTTGAGAAATGAGAATAGAATGAAAGATCATTCATTGCAATGCATTATGTCTAAATGTAGATTGGAATAGGGATTTTAGGAGTATAGCCAACTGAACAATAGTTGAACAATCTAATATAGTACCATAGGCGATCTGATTTAAGTACAATGTTATTGCATTTGGCTGTTATATATAGTTTTGTGGAAATTAAAGGTATCACTATTGTATTTTTTTAATCTTCTTTCTAATCTTACTTCAGCATCCAGGGGCAAGAAGAAGAGCACTGCACTTTTGGGTCCGGCAGGAGCTGGGGAGGTGCCGCCTACCAGCACCGATGCTGATGGCTCTGCTCATCTCAGTCTTGTTATTTAATACTAGTGTTATTATTTCCTTAACTTTTTCCTCCCCCCACTTTTATACTTCTTTTAATTTTGCCTTAATTACTGTTTCTATACTATCTCCTTTTTTTCCAAGTCCCTTATCCAAGTTTTGTTTAATGAATTCCTGTTATCCCTGCATTATCTTTTTTTCTGTCTTTCAATGTACATTTTGTATTCCACCCCTTCATTGCTCTTCAATGACTTAGAGTCATTGTCAATCATAGGCTATAGCTCAGCCCCTGTATTACGTGAAGCTCTTGGTTGGCTTGTCTGTCCCTCTGTTATGCAAAGCTTTTGGTTGGGTTGTCTACCTGGCTTTTCTAACATTTCAACAAAATGCCAATAGTGATATTTTTGACAGAAGATACTGCAGTGCTAACCGAACTGTAATGATTGTGGTTGCATTTTTTTTTATTTAAAAAAATAAGAATGGGATCTTGCATCTAAAAACTGTTTACTATTTTTTATAGCCACACCAACCATCAATGGAGTAAAAGGAGCTGGCTCAAGTTCCACCGCTGCAGGAGCAATTGGAGGGTGGGAGGAGACGCAGTAGTAGGGAAGGGCGCTGGTAAGTCAAATTGCTTGCTTATTGACAATTACTGTTAATAGCTACAAGGGTGTTTCGTGATTGGATTCATGAACCCCCTGCATTACAGCTAATGCTGGTTAGGTTCCTTATGGCCTTTTCTGTCTGCAACTCAGCAAAAGCACACACAATGCATGCTAAAAATGATGGCTTGATGGAAACGGGAAAGAATGGAAGGTCAAACGAAAAGGATGGATGAAAAGAGTGAAAGAAAAAGATGCGTTAGTGGATGAAAAAGGATGCATGAGTGAGTATTGCGATTGGGTAAATAGATGGAGAGGTGAAAGGATGATTGAACAAAAGGGTGAATATTGTGGGTGCTTATTGGATGGATAAAGGATTGTGAATTTGGGTGGAAGACGATGAGAGAATGTAATGCTTAGATCATGGTGGCTATGGGTGTATACCATATATAGGGGAAGAATGAAATGACAATTGAATAATTGCTTGGATGAATAAAGAAAGGAGCTTTTCTTTTGTAGATAGATCTGTGACTCCCCTCTATTCTTCTACAGCGAAAGCTCTACCTACCTGCCTAATTCATCTGCCTCACTCTGCAGTAAAATAAGTAAAGTTTCTTTACTTTCCTTACTGTGCAGCAAATCAATTTGTTGGAAAGAATTTGTGATGGTGGGCAAGACCACTGAGTAAAGTGGGACTAGTAAGTGGTGATTTGATTTCAAGTTTGGTGTAGGGAATACTCTGTGATGAATGTGCCCAATATAATCTATATAGCCCATTCCTTTCCCTGTAGTGCAGTGCATCGTTCCCCCCCCTCCATCTACTTATGGCAGACAGGAAAATATATCCGCATTTTATACACAACATTTATGATGTCGCTTATTTATTCATCTGCCTCTTTAGGGGTCAGGGTATAAACTAATCTAAGTGAAAGGCATGTGGGGAAGAGCAGGTCCATTGGAATTAAAGATAGATAATTGTCAACTACAGCTTCCTGAGCTGCAGACAGTAGCACGTACTTGAATTGTTGGTCAGCAGTAGCATGCCGCCAATACTTTGGCACAGCAACTTGTACTCCATAGCTCATAATGCCCTCCTCATCATAATGAGAGGTAATTTATTTTTTATTTTTCCACTAAATGTGTCTAATTAGTTACTAGAAAAAATGAAATCACCAGCTTTTTAATCTGGTCTTATTCTGCCTTAATTATTTTCTACCAGACAATTGGTGCTTGTGTTTGGCGTGTGTTGGCAAACAAATAAAATATTGGCCCTGTGACTCTCCTTATCATAAATATTAATCACATTAAATTCCATCATACCTAGGGGACCAGCAATGTAGTTCTACTATGCCACCCGCTATCTATCATTTGAAGAAGTGTTTGTTCAGACCATTGTTTACTATTTGTCTTTTGTTATTGTTCTTTTTCTTGATATAGCAAATCCTGCCCAAGAAAGCGGCCCATCTACGGCAGCAGAGGCTGGGGACATTCAGTGGAGTACCAGCGCCTGGTGATCCTGGAGGAGGAAGAGCTGAAACAGCATCCTCAGACCCAGGGCCCAGCAGAAGAGCACACCAGCCCCCAGCCTCCCAGCCACTACATCACCGGCGCTGCCGCCAACAGTCAGGGTCCCTGACTGCACATGCTGCTGCACCCTTTCGCTCCACTAGGTTATTTCGAAGATACATCCTGCAGTGACTGGACCGTCTGGAGAGCCGGCTCACTAGGATAGAAAAAAGCATCGACCAGCTCAGGACCCATATAGACAGTGCCTTTTTTTTAAGCCCTTTTAAAAATATTTTTGTTTTGGTGGGAGGGACTTGTGGGTGGAGAGGGTGGGGAGGAGTTGGGTTGGAATTCAAGTTTGGACTTTTCATTGGACTTTTTGGGGACAGGGTTATATTTGTTCAGAGGGGTGGAACTGTTGTGGGTGGAGAAGAAGGGTTTTATATTTGTAAAGAATAAAGTGGACGTCATTTCTTTATTTGCATCTCAAATATTTATTTTGGTGTTTTAGACTTTTAGTTTGCACTGCTGTCTTTTAATGTAGCCTGTTATTTTTTATCTGCTAAAAAAAGTGTATGTCATTTACTCAGACTCTTGCTCTATTGCCCTCTGCAACTATTACTGACCACTAGGGGATGATTGCCCTTGCCTATTTTGCCTGCAACAATCCAGTACACACAGACATCTTCTTCAGTAGGAGTTAAATACTAACTAAACAAGTTCACTTCGATCCATAGTACTTCTCCTACCTGAATAGATGAGTTGAGGGAGTCTTCTTCTTACTGCAGGGTTTTCCCAAGATGGCTACATAAGGGGGTGGTAGGTAGGAAGCAATAGTAGCAGGATAGCACACTAACAGGGAAGACAGAACTTGACAGAAAGTACCAATCCCACCTATGCGAACTCCCACTACAGGATTACTCAAAGGGTAATCCATCACTGTTAACTTGATTGAAAGAAAATAGAGAGTTAGTGAGTCATCATCATATATCATAACTGTAGGAAGACTGAGACCAGACTACCACAATGACAGTATTGATCCACAGCAACAAATATGACCTAATATGATAATAAAATATAGGATTATCAATTTTTTCTGAGCAATTGTGGGGACACTATAGTATAATAAAACTAAACTTAGGAAATGAGATCAAGGGGTGAGAAGCAGGCTCAGACTCAAGAGTGTTTGGGCCAGGTTAAGCATTTACAGAATACACACATGAGGCATGAATGAAGATGTTGGTGGGGCCGGTGTGGAATATTGCTCAAGTAATAGAAAGTAGGAGCTCATGTAGTGAGTTGGTGTTGCTTACTTGCTTTCACCACATCCGCCCCAGCAAGTATGTGATTCATTTATGGTCTAAAATTAGGTCACACCTAAATAAATCACATAGCCCGGGGAAGAGGGTTAGGAGCTCAATGAATGGATGGGAAAGAGGATTAGGGGAAATATGTAACAAAGACAAACACTACACAAAAGAAACCACAACAATATTTGTTGGGCCTCTGAGTAGCACACCATCATCAATCAGTTGTGGAAGGAAACAAATGGATAAGTAAGAAAGTAGGACACAGTTCAGTAAATTCATTGGAAACAGCCTTCTACCCCAGAGAGACCCCAGATAGTATTTCCTAAGTGTTATATCTTCTAGTTTTGAACTATGAAACATTGAATGTAACCCACCCAGTTCTAAAAATTACGATTGTTAAAAGGAAAATCATACTGTATTGCCAAATTGGGTGATGCGTCTCCATTCTTCTTGGCATGTCTGTCACTCTGGTGCCTATCTGAAACTGTCCGGTAGGTAAGCTGGAGTCTTGAGCTTTGCAAGTTTTGTTTGTGCAGGAGAGGACTAGGAGAAGGGCTGTGTATTGTAAAAAAAACAGGAGCTGTATTATAGAATAAAGCAAAAAGACAAAAGAACACAAGGTAAGCTTCATGAGGAGAAGCCTCCGAGGCAGAGCAAGAACATAAGAGGAGTTTCACGTTTGAGCTAGCAATGCAGCAACCAGATACTCAGCAGCATTTCCTAATCATTGCATCTCTCTCCAGTTCACAGAGCTGAGTACTAGGCCTCAGAGTCTTCGCCATCATCATGGGTTCTCTTTGAAGTTGAAAACTTTCACCTTTCAAGCTGGTGAAGTAGTCCAGCCCTGAGTCCTTCCATCTTCCTCCTCCAGATTAAGGGTAACACCATCCCAGTCCCAAACCGAGCAAGGTAGACCTGTGAAGGGCGCTACTATTGAAGAACAAATAGAGAAACAGAACTGGAGTATTTTTTTGCGTAGATTTGTGTTTTGTAAATAAAGTGACTGGTTTGTTACAAGGAACCATAAAAAGGAGTAAACCCTGCAAGTAAATTTCACTGCTTTTAAAGGCTGTTCACTTTCAGGAAACATAATCATCCCTCAGCCTCCAAACATTGCAAATCATCAGTTTGTTGAATTTGATCCCTCACTGTCAGGCACCACGTACATCAATTATCACTCACAAACTCACATCACAATCAATTAATATATAGCTACTCATTGGTGCATTAGTTACTTAGCTACCTCTTCCAATCCAAGCAGGGTGGGTGAACAAAATACCTTCTCTTTGATGGTATCTGCATATTGGAATTAGACGTTGGCACTGGTAGTCATTTAATCAATGATCTTCCAGGGAAACCTTGCTAAGTGATGTATGGGATAGGCAATGGCATGTAAGGGAGGCAGGCAGCAACTCCAACATCCTGAAGGGTATGTGGGGGCTTCTTCACTACACATGGGCCCAACTCCAATCCAGGCTTGTATGTTACTATAAAATCAGTGGTGGTGCAGCATAAATCCAACACAAACATAATGTTGCACTAGCATTTATTTTTTAGAACAAAGAAAGAGAATAGGTTCTGTGGTGGCGCTGGCATACTCAATCTGGTAAATAGAGTTTGTCTTCAGCCAGAAGTTTGTCAGCTAACACATTTGATTCAGACCAGGCATCCACTTCCTCCTCCTGTGGTGTTTTATTAATGTGGTATGAAATGCTGGTTCATTTTTATCATGGTCAATCTCTCCACGTTTTGAGGAGAGACTCTGGTCCTTCTCACTGTAACAACTACATCTGCTGCACTGAACACACTTTCAGCAGATACTCTGGCTACAGGACAAGCCAGAAATGTTATTGCCAGTCTGCTGAGCTCTGGCCATTGGCACATCTTCCAAAACCAATACACTAATTGGTTTTGATCCACATTCACCTCTTTCGGGTCATCCAGATACTCCTGGAACATCCTCTGAATGGTCATTGGTGCTGCCACCTGCTCGATGGCTTTTTCCTTCGCCTCTGTACTGGACTTAAGACCTGCCACTTGAAACCAAGCCAATTCAGAGGCTGGGTCTGATTCTACCGTTACTGTTGTCACTGGTTTTCTTGTTGGTGGGGTTGGCGGATGTGAGACAAGACTGCCCTCTCTGAAAGTTGAAGGCAGCACCCCAGAACTGCAGAGTGTGACTCTAAGTTACAGCCATTCCTCTTCCAGTTCTCCTGCTTGCTCAACAATCCACGTCTTGTATTGTGAAACATCCCCTTCAGAAAAAGGAATGATAGGGGAAGAATGTTTTGTAGCATCAATCAAGCAGGCTGGCACAGATGTACTCTTTGTACAAGATGATGTCATTTTGCAGCCTTGCATTACAAGTCAAGCCATAGCATAGGCTAGTAACCAAGGCATGCACTTCTGGGTTGTCGTTCGCAACCCTGAATGCAAACCTTTCATACACCTTCTTTAGCTGTTCCTGTAGCAGATGCAATAACAGAATAACTTGGCCCATTGTACTGTCCTCATTGCTAACTTACCACGTGAAAAGCTGAAAAGGGAGCAGCATCTGTGTGAGGCATTTGACTAGGCACCATTTGTCCGCATACATGGTCATAGCTCTCCCAATCGCATCAGCTCCTGTTTCAATGACATAGTCATTGATCTGTTTGTACTGTTCAAACATACATTGCAACATTGCAACATATAATAGGTTGAGTTCCAACGTGTTGGCACCTCATGTATCAGGGCTTTAACTTGTACTCTGTTATGACGCTCAATAATCCGCAACTGTTTCCGGGCTTTACAAGATGGCTGAAATAAGTGCAGCTGCATCTGCAGGTGGTCAGTATGTTGCTGACTATGTCTTCCTTTTTAAGAAAGTCTTGCACAACCATATTGATGCAGTGCGTCAAACACAGGACCCTGAAATAGCCATTGTCTGCAATGGCCTTGACTATGTTAAAGCCATTGTCCATGCAACAACTCCAACTCGAAGACCTCTGGGTCGCAGCTGTACAGACACATTGCTATTGAATTCCTCCAAGATGTTTGCAGCTGTGTCTGACTTTTCCATGGTGAATATGGCTACTGTTGCATGCCATGGAACGCTTTAAAAAATGTCTTTAGGGCCAAGATCTGTAGATAGGTTTTGCTTTACCCCCAGAAAAGAGATCCAATGTGCAGTGATGCACATGTAATCAGTCACCTGACAACTGGTCCACATGTCTGTCATCAGGTGGATAGTGTGGACAGTACTTTGCTGCAAAGCTTGTCCAACCAATTGCAGCACATCATGAAGCAGTGCTGGAACAGTGACTCTGGCAAAATAGGTCTGGCTTGGAACCTTCCATTTTGGGCAGAGGGCTGCCACAAACTCTAAGAGTTTCCACTCCTTTCACAAAAGAAAAGGGATGAGGTCCAGCGCTAACATTTTGCCAGCTTCACATGGTACAAACGTGCCATTGTGGGGTTGCAGTCATATGGCCCCTCCTGCCTAAACATGCCAGTCATTGAAGCCTGGATTTTCTTCTTTTGTGGGGCCACCGATGTAGGTGACTTTTCAGATGTAGTTGGTGGTAGACTCAATGGGCCTTCTGCGTTAAATCCAAAGAACTAATCTTCACCTGTAGAGCCAATGAGCAAAGAGGCCCTTTGTATTTAAGAAGAAGACTGTCTGCCTACCAACAGGGGAGATTGTTGTGCTCCAATGCGCAAAAACATTTACCCATTCACAGGATCTACATGACAAGAAGAGGAGGTCGCTCCCTTTCCTTCTGACCTCCAAACTCTGGAACTCAATGCCTTCGACCCTTCGCTTTGCCCCTTCTGAAGCAGTTTTATGCAAGATTCTTTATGCAAGCTTTTCTTTTTGATCTATAGACTTCTGTGCCAAGCTCTATTAGTCACCTTTTCTGCAATTAGGCTGCTAGCGTAGGACACTTGTTTAGAGGCAGCCAAACGCTTTATAAATCTTATTGTATTGTTTTGTATTGTATTCCGACCTGTGGATAAAACCCTGTTTACACATGGTCAGAAATTACGAGTGTGTAGGTATTTAGGCCCATATTTATACTTTTTTAGCGCTGCATTTGCGCCGCTTTTTGACGCAAAAACGGAGCAAACTTACAAAATATTATTGTATTTTGCAAGTTTGCGCCGCTTTTGCGTAAAACAATGACGCAAATGTGGCGCATAATAAGTATAAATATGGGCCTTAATGTCTTCAATATTTATCAGAGGCATTCAATTACTCAACCTTTGTTAAATTTCCGAAGGTCACATCTGCCGAAATTTAAAGTGGGAAAAAGCCTACGTTTCTTACCGTGTCATGTGGATTTTGGTGTGTTAAAGACCAAAATCCACATGTTATTCCCCACAAACTTCTAATATGCGCTATTTATCATGCCACATAAACAACATACCATATGGTTTTGTTATTTATCAGGTGCAATAAATGCCATATATACTTGTAATCATGGCCTAATTGATTTACGTTGCAACATGAACACATCATACATCTTGTGCTACATAGATGTGCATTTATTATTTAGGATTATGGGCACTTACCAGATTTCTCCTGGGACCCTCCACATTCCGATCCACCATGTATGCCCCTCAAATCCTGATAGGCCCCGAATCCCGTATATCTTCTCCTGCCATTGTTTCAAATACCACTGTGTTGCAGAGCCACCCTAAGTTGTTAGTAATTCTTTGTGGTGCTTCGCTACTAATTTGCTCACCTTCCTGTTCAAATCATGGTATCTTTTCCTGACGTCCTCAACATTTCTGGGGTACGAAGGTGCAGATTTGACTTTCATTGTCATCTGCTCCCAGAGTCTAGTTCTGTTCTTAGGAGGTGTTTTCATCATTAAATGTCCCATTAACCTATCATGGGTATGTTTTGCGATCTTCTATGCTAACACCGCCAGTTCTGGATCAGTAAACTTGTATTTCCTGAGTCAACTGGCATTCATTATGCTATGGATGTCTATATATGGCACAACAATGTCAGGAAGCCAGTAAATGGCAGTGGATTCAATCCGATTCTCAGCAACATGAAATATGCACAATATAAAATGGCTGCTTCCATATTAAACAATGTTCAAATCACCTGTTTTGAGGATCACTTCTGAGATGATAAAATAGATGGCCAATTATTTTTTTATTATATTATCAGGTGTGGTGAAATGGAGTGTTAATTTAACTGTACCATGACAATACTTTTTTCTTATTTTTCATCTTCCACATGCATTAATTAGTTTATTTAGTGCACTTTTAATCAACATATGTTCTAAATACTGCATTCTTTAAACAAAGCAATCGCTAAAAAATGCATGCAGTATTTAACACATACGCTATTTATCGACCATCGCTAAATAACGATTCCGCGAGGTGCAATAAAAAGTTATAATTATGGCCTGTGCACAAGCATAGGTGCTATTTACCAAACCTGGTAAATAAGAATGCCAAATAGTCTCTGGGGAATAGCATGTATACTTTGGTTTCTAATGGCCACATTCCACGTGATACAGTAATAACTGTATGATTTTCCCAGGTTTGAACTGGTGAAAATTAACTACGGGTGAGGTATTAACATATCCAATAATCATTATGGCCCATATTTATACTTTTATAGCGCCGCATTTGCGTCATTTTTTAACGCAAAAGCAGCGCAAACTTTTGTATACAATTGTATTTTGTAAGTTTGCTCCGATTTTGCGTCAAAATATTACGCAAATGTGGCACTAAAAAAGTATAAATATTGGCCGAGATGCGTTATATAAGACTCAACTCATAATTCCGATCAGGCCCTAATTTGTTATTCAGAGTAGTTAAATAATAATGTTGAGTATGGTGTGCTATTTAGCACCATACTTGTAATCAGGGCCAAGGTTTAAGGAGTTGCTGCAGCTGGCTTGCTATTTCAGTGTTGATGTGTTTAACCTGCCACAATATGCTTTGTTCCTGCTAGCATTTCTTTGTCTTCAGTTACTTGTATATTTTTTAAGTGACCTGCTTTCTGGAAAAAGAGCTGTAAATAAACTTGAAATTTGATTCAATAGTTTCTGAGAGTAGTCCCCACACTGCAGCCTTCTGGAATTACCACCCTCATGTAAATGATATTATAGGCATGTCTTACCTTTTTATATGTGGAGTTCTCTGCCACAACTTCAGAGTTGTAAACTTAATATTAAATCAGAAATTAACACGTGAATTGTAAACCAGTTGTAAGCAGTTGTAAAACAGTTATAAACCTACACAAAAGTGTAAGTTTGCCTTTGTGAATCAGACCCTCCCTTTGCAATGTTGCTGCTTTAAGCACCGCTGATAAATATGGTCATTAACTCAGACACTGCTCCACATGTTCCTTGCCAGCGCCCATTGCACACATAAATGTAGCCCTTCTGCCTGCTATTCAGAATGAGTATACTAAAAAACACAAATTCACACATTTATCACTACAGAGGAAAGGTCAAGTTCCATGTCATTACCATAGTCACCTCACATGACTCACAAAAATATTATTATTTTCTTACCAGTAGCATAACAAAAGGTGACACTTCCCCCCATAGAATATGGTGAGGGTCCACAGTGGCTCTCATATCTCACATATACTCATTTTCTTGGGTTGAAAGGAGACTCCTTACAGGGTGAGGGCCACCTACACCACAGGGGATGGAGGGGGCCTGTGTTACACCCCTGTGCTTTGCGTATTCCATTCCAGATTATTTGTGCAGTAGAAAACCGTTTTGGCTATATTTTATTTAAGGGCATAGGTACCTTATTGTATTATACAGATTACATCCCATTTGCTGTGTTTATGATTCAATGGCCTTGTTTATAGCAGCACACGAAATAACAGCATGAACTAATAGCATGGTATATCACCTGAATATTGGGTATTTAATATTGATACAGTATACCACAAGGACAATATATTGTCAGAGAAAGTTTTTGTGAGAAAAATGTAGAAGGGAGGTATATAGTCAATGTATTTTGTTTCTATTTGTAAATCATATTAATGGTGAAATGTAGTGTACTAAAATATCATGTGGGTTAACTGTATAAATATTTTTCTGAAAAATCTTACATTTTAGCTATACTTTATTTATTATCATTTGGGTTACTATGTACTTAGGGTGAGTAATGCTTTATACTTAAAATGATAGTTGTTTTTATAAAACAGTGAGGTTGTTGAATTAAACTTTAGCACTATTTGTTTCTTTTTATTTTTATATTGTATTAAATTTAAAATAAAAATCGTGGGTTCATATTTTTTCAGTTTTTATTTTAGCGTTACATATTTAATTTTAAAGGGTGTGGAGCTTATTTGGATTTTGTGTGGCTACTGCTTTATTTGAGTAAAATTATTTTTAATTAATTTGATTGCATTTATTTTTCAATGTGTAATGTATTTTTCTTTAAATTAACTTTTGGGGTTTTTTGTATTTGAATATTGAGGTTTAAAGATAATAAGTTGTTGATTTATGTTTTATAAATACATATTTTAATATTGGAATATTCGGTTTTTTTTGCTGTTTGTGTGGGCATTGTTTAGATTTGCTAAACATTTCAATAGCTGCATTTGGAAGGTCAAAGGTATCTTATGTATTTGCTACTTATATTCTATCAACAAAATATTAACTGGGCCATGAATATTTTTGTGTTGTAAATGTTGTTTTAATTAGTGCCACATTTACATTTGCACCCTGAAATTTGTAGATTTTTTATTAACTTTTTAGTTATCATGTACTATTTTATAAAATACGATGCAAATACATTTTAAAAAGTAGAAGTTAAGATAGTTTATATGCCACCTCTTCTCCAGTTTGTTAACTTTCCACTACGTTTATGTGGGTATGGAGTTAGAATACTAAATCTCACCAAGCTAAAACATGCATTTTTCACAATGTTAGTGTAACTGAAGTAAGAATAGTAAATGTAAACACAATTAATGTTTATCGTCTCCCCATTGTTTATTGAACTGGAGTTAGAACTAAAAAAAAGTGACTCAGTTAATTTACGTACTTGTCTAAATGTTGGAAGGATTGGAGTTAGAATAGTAAATCACATGCCTCATTATATGTACTTACTTTCTTCTTTATAGCCTGGAGTTGGAACAGTAAATAACCCCCTCCAATAAATGTAGGCATGTTGAACATGCAGGATTAGATTTAGAACAGATAATCCAACTTTCAAGGCTAACGGCCTCATTACGAGTTTGGCAGTCCCAAAGCGGGACCGCCAAACCCGCAGGGCAGACGCAAACCCCATGTCGGTGGCGTGGCCACTGCAGTATTAAAATGTTTCCACCGGTCTAACCAGCAGAAACATTGTAATAGGTTGTTCCCACTGGTCAGCCCCCCGTAGCATAGAGGGGGCCGACCAGCAACCTTGGAATGCACATTGTCTGCAAACAGTGAGCATTCTAATCGTGCTCTGAAGGGGTGCCCCTGCACTGCCCATGCCATAGGCATGGGCAGTACAGGGGCCTCCTGTGGCCCTTAGCACACCAACACTGCCAGCTTTTCCATGCCAGTCAGACAGCCATGGAAAGGCTGGTAGTGAGGGCAGTTGTTATCAGCCAGGTGGCGCTGAGTTCTGCGCCACCCTGGCTGAGTACAGCTCAGACCGCCATCACCACATCGGGAACCATGTTCCCAGTGGTAACGATGGTCCCCAGGCAGGTCCGCCTGCCATGATTTTAATTGGGCAGTCAGACCTCCCGGAGTGTGGCTGTCCGACTTTCAAAGCGAGTGTGGTGGTCCTCGGACCACCACACTCTTAATGAGGCCCTAAATCCATATTCTACATTGTTTCTGGAACTGAAGCTAGAATAGTAAGCACGACCCCAACAAAAGAATGCGCATTCTCAATTTTTGTATAACTGGAGTTAGATTAGTAAAGTTGATCCTGCCCCTATTTAAATTATCTCATGTTTGTGGGACCGTGGTTAATATAGTAAATCATGCCCATTCAAATTTTATAGTGTCTTACATATTTTTTGGAATGATGTTGCATTAGCATCGTATTGTTGCAGAGAACAATAAATAGATTAAGGACCTACATTTAAAATACTGAGTAAAACATTATATAATCGAATACAGAAACAGTATTTGTTTTTGTATAATTAATCAAAAAATTATGAGGATGTGTTTAGCGCAAAGTAACATTTAATTGTGTGTAAAAATACTTTAAAAATTGTACTATAACAATATACAACATAAATAAAAAATAATTTCACTTTCATCATTGTAAATACATACAAAGTAACAAGTCATGTACGAACAATTCTCCAAGCAGATGATAGGAACACCAGCAACCATCAGAGAAAAGGTCAATAACACCAGTACAAATAGGTAACAGCAGTTCTTTCAAAACAGTATGTTCATCCTGAGGTCTGGTTCATTGCAGCCGACATACTCTAGAAAGATTGGGGATCCAGACATCTTAAAAGGCTAAGCAAAGCATGAGACTATTAATGACTCCTGACACAATGACACCAAACAACTCAGGGCTGTTAAAAAAAGAAAACATCCATGACACAGGGTCCGTCTGACCTATCGGGCAATCAGCCAGTACCAAAAAAGCTGGTCTAACAGGTCAGCATATGAGTCATGTTTTGGGCTGTTGAGGGCCTGTTTTATAGCATGGTGGGCCTGTTTTACTGATGATTTCATTTGTATTACATTGCCTGAAGCAAGCACAAATCGATGCATTCTCCCATACCTTTTAAAACAGCTATACATGGGCCCAGGTTCTGGTAGATGACATGCAACCCAGAGCAGCACCCAAAGTAGCTGTGCTGCATTGTGTGACAGGGAGGGAGCCGGAGCGTGTCATATTCACATAGAAATGTCACTCTTCTCTCCCCAGTGCCAGCACTGATTTCAGCTGCTGTGCTCCACGCACACATCTTCGCACCACAGTGCTAGGTGGGTGCTTGAGTCTAGCATAGGTTTTGTACAGGAAGGGTATCCTTCTTGTACAAAATACTATGCCTAGACAAGTGGAAATGTTTTTCCTAATGTGTATGTGTGCTGTAAAGTGCAGCACATATGCAAATTCAGAAAAGCACGGAGCAATGAAAACATTTATCCGTTTAACGCCTGCTTTTCAGCTGCGTTCAATTTTGGCACTAACACTTTCTACTGATGTTTGAGAAGAGGGTTTACTGTCAAAAAGCATGGGTGGTAGCACGGATAATCGCATGTACCAACCATGTAACGCCGCCCCCCCGGGTGCAAAGTAATGGAAATCAGCATTTTGTGCTGCTTTACATTAGTTTCATTCACAAATTAATGCTAATACCAATTTGTGTTGGGTTTGTGAATCTCAAGATAGTTTAGGATTGGTTTAGCATTTTTTTTGTAACACTAAAGGGACACTAAACCTTTAAGAATCTGGGCCATGGTGTCTTTACAAGTTCAAGACTGTCAGATTTCCAAATGTGGGCCACTTTTTAAGCCATCTGATTTTCCAATGGGGCTACTTTTATTTTGGGGCCTGAGCCTATTTTCTGTCCCAGTCTGACCCTGCCAAGGCATGATGCGTGAATCCTTAGGAAAAGAAATGGGTCAAATCAGCCTATTGGAAAATGTTCAAGAAAACACAAAGAAATTGAATTTTGGCATAGGTGCGGGATAAAAGGAAAGCATAATGGTTGAAACATTTACTAGCTAAATATTCAGCACGTGCATAAAAGAGGACTTTTAACTAGTTTAAATGTACTAATATTCTTGCAAATCAGCACTCTGAAAATGTACAGTACATCATTGCGTGAACAGTAAAAAAATTGTGCAGCACCACATTTACCAAGAATTGTACATGATGGTGCCGTATATCGAGCTCGTGCCCAAAAAGTATATTTATCACACGGCAAAACAATGTGCAATTGCAGAAAGATGAGGTGGGGCCATATTTAGTGTGAGATTTGTACGTGAGTTACCCCTTCCAGTAAGAATGTTTACCAATGACAATGTAACCGGGTAACCCAAGTAAAATGTGTAATTTTACATGTAAGAATGTCGAGGGTCGGGCTGTCCTATAGGGCAGTCAACAATGCTAGAAAGACTGGTCTACCAGGTCAGTGTGAAGGCTGTTTTTTTCGCTGTTTTGAGGGCTTGTTTTATGATCGAGTGAACTGTCTTTAACTTTTGATTTCTCTGATATCACCAGAAAAGTTGCCTTCGGCAAGCACAAGCACATGCCATCTCCATACCATGGAAGACAACTTTGAAGAGTGACTTTACAAGGTGCAAATGTGGGGCACTCTTTTTATTAGCTTTTTGATACACTAAGGGGCCCACATTCATTTTGGTTACCGAGTCCATTTTCTGTCCCAATCCAACCCTGATCATTGTCACAAAATATTATGCTGGACTCTTGTGTATGTCTTTTTTTACTGCAATTGCATCAATGTTTCAGTGAAAAATATATTTCGCTCCAGAAAGTTAGCCAGTGCCGCCTTTTACCTCATTTTGCATGTGGACCGCCAATTACGCCTCATTTACAGTGGCCTCATTATTCAGCGATCCCTGACTAAACAACTGTGTTTTAATTTAATTTCTTCATCAGGTCAAAACTGCCCAAATTTAACAGGCGAAATTTGCTGCAGAAAGCATCAAAATGAAAACTGAAGTTAATTTTTCTGCTTGGAAAATTCAGAACCATAGGGTACCAAATTGTTCTCGGTGAGATTGATTAATCCACTAAGGGACTCTTAATCAGTGTCCAATCCCATACTATCCCAAGCCCTGCTACCCTGCCAGTAGCTTTCTCAAATGTAGGGCCACATGTAGGAACGCATTTTCCCATTCACACAGAATGGGAAAAACCCTTTGCCACATCTGGCCCTTAATGAGCAGTTGGTGACATTACTTTAAGGCAGCAGTATCTGTCCAAAGAAAGTTTCTCGCTTAAGTTAGGACGTGAAACTTCCACCAGTACTGAGGTGACAGTCTTGATGTACAAAACCCCTCATTGCTTTAGTGACCAACTTGTCTCCAGAACGAAGATGGCTGAATTATTACTTCTTAAGGAGAAGTCTCTGTTATCGAATGAATCCTATCATCATCCAGAATTGCCCGGTAGAAAAAAAACTTTTGAGCTACTTTGCAGCAAGTGGATCTTCCATCTGTAGCTACCAAATGCCTCCTTGAGGCAGGCTCGAAGTAGAATTTTAATACACACACTTTTAAGACTTTGCATTTATGCTGCACTGTACAGCACTCATTAAAAGTGGGAAACGTTTTAAAGTATGTCTGAGGAATGGTACCCTGCACTAGACATCACATTCACACCTTTGCACTATGATGCAATGGTGTTTTTATGGGGCTAAGTATCCTAATTGTGCACCAGCGCTTCTTAAGGAGTAGCAACACATATCTTAGTATGCATTGTCTGTCCTGCTCTCTCCCTCTCATGCAACATACCACCGCAACTTTGGTTGCTTTGCTCTTTTGTGTGAAATATTAGTAAATCTGCCACGTAGTTCCCACCATCATCAAATCTTAACACTGTACAGCCGTGAGAGAGTGGAATAAACTTCCTTTGTGTCTCTCCTCATATCCCTCTATCACAGTTTTGCAAGGAATTTATAACTTTCTGTAACGCTGTATTAAATAATAAATTTGAGTATACTTTACCTTTTTGTAATGGTTGCTAGGTTATCGCCTACAGCACCAATACACTTTGATGTCTATGGCCCTGATTCCAAGTTTGGCGGGCGGCGGTTGCCGCCCGCCAAGCGGGAACCGCCAATTGGTCGCTCCGCGGTCAAAAGACCGCGGGGGCCATTTTGACTTTCCCGCTGGGCCGGCGGGCGCCCGCCAAGGGAGCGCCCGCCGGCCCAGCGGGAAAGGGCCTGCAACACAGTGGCCGGCTCCGAATGGAGCCGGCGGTGTTGCAGGTGTGCGACGGGTGCAGTTGCACCCGTCGCGCTTTGCACTGTCTGCTAAGCAGACAGTGAAAAGCATACTGGGGCCCTATTAGGGGGCCCCTGCACTGCCCATGCCAGTGGACCTCCAGGGTTAGAATGACCCCCTTTGTGTGTTATATGTGTAACACATAACATGCAGAAAATAACATATCCCAGTCCTGCAAAACTGCTCTTGCAGAGCCCTGCCACTAAGAAGTATCACAACCCAAGTCCCAGCACCTCACAACCAGGACCAATTTATCACTGCCATAAAATATATTTTCAAACATTTAGCAAGGTATATTACCACAAGAATTACTCCAGACCTCCAGTACAGTACAAGTACACCAAACACTGCTCACCGCCCCGGCTCCTGCACAACCATCAAGAAGGATTTTACTGGCATCTAAGCACCTCACCACAGCCCTTAATATCATACTACCACCCTTGACTTCACCACCTACACCTAGAATTTTAGAACGCTAAGTCAATTGGATCACAATGTTGAAAACACTGATTATTTCAAGAAAAGCACTGGACGGTAACAGCATGAGACATCAGGGGACATGCGTCATCTGACAACCTCTACAACCTTACATCAGCATATTATTATTCCCAGCAACACACCAGCACCCCTGGCTTTGTACCCTCTACTACACTGTCACCACAGCATTGCCCTCATTCCAAGCTACACTACGTTAGACCTGGCATCCTTGGTGTGATTTCCCCAACCTTTTTGCCCTTTGACCTCCTGCTTTGCTGACCTCGTTTTGACTGGCTTTATGACTCTGGGCATTTTACCACTGCTAAAGTGCAAGTGGTATCTGCTTAAAACATGGTAACATTGGCTTATCCATAATTGGCATATTTAATTTATTTTTAAGTCCCAAGTAAAGTACACTGCCCGTGCCCAAGTCCTGTAAATGAAATGCTACTGGTGGGTCTGCAGCACTAATTGTTCCACACACTTCAGTAGTCCTTTAAACATGACTCTGATCTGCTGTTCCAGAGACTGTATGTACAGTTTTAAATGTTTTTAATATTACGACCTGGCAAGTTAAAACTCTTGCCAGGCCCAAACCATCCTTTTTAATACATATGTCACCCCTAAGGTAGGCCCTGGATAGCCTCTATTTAAAAAAGTTGAGCATATACTTTCAAGTTTTCCATGTCCAGATAGTGAAAAACTCTTACATTTGTTAGTCACTACTGCAAGGCCTATCTCTTCCATATATTAACTTTGGGGTTGCCTTATTACATTTTATAAGTGTAATTTCATATTGGGAAGAGATGGTATCCCCATGTTTGCTATCTCTGGAATATATTTAAAAGCACAACTCATGGTGAAGTTGGCTTTTGAACTGTAATCCTGAAAATGATACTTTTATAAAGTTGGCATTTTCTTATATTAAATCATCTAGTGCCATCTGCCTGTCTCTAAATACACGTCTGGTTGGATGACAGCTGGGCTCTTGTGCATTCCCTCAGATAGTCTCACACACAAAGGGAGCTTAAGTGTGACTGATGGACCATCAGCATCCTGATGGCCCATCCTGGACAGGATGGGAGGCAGGAGCTGACACACCTGAATGGGCTGTGTCCTCTTCCCAAAGAAAGGGCTGCATTACACCCTGTAGTGAGTCTGGAGCCAGGGCAGAAAGGGCAGGGACTCTGTGCACTTCAAAGGCGTCTCTTTGAAGTCCCCTCCACTTCAAAGGAACCATTGGGTATAAGAACTGAACTTCTGACCCTACCAAATCAATACACTTCTGGACCTGTGGATACTGTGCCAGGAAGAATTTCTGCTGTGCTGCTTAAAGTACTGTCACTGCTGGACTCATGCTCCTCTGTGCTGACCTGCTGCCTGCTGCCCTCCTTGTCTGATAGCGAAAAGGACTGGACCTGAATCTCTCCAACCCAGAACCAGAGTGACTCCAAGGGCTTGCTAGCTTGCCATCTGTTCTTCTGAGGTCTCAGGGACATAAAAGACATCCAACACATCTGCTTCAGCTGCTGGACCCAACTTCAAGCTGCTCCTGAACCTCGAGAGGTGTCCCTCTAGTCCTGAACCCTTAAAAGTTGTTTTGTGGCTACTGAAATCAAGCTTTTGGGTTCTTCATGACCACAAATGGGCTTGCTCACACTGGAAATGCACTGTTCGAATGAAGAATCAGCACGAGCTGCCACAAGCTTATCTATGCACAGCAAGCATCACCGCTCACAACTGTGAGGCTCCAGTCCACCTGTCCTTGACTTTTGGCCCACTCCTCTCACCCTCGGACCACCACAACTGACACTCTCCTTCCACCCGGCAAACTTCTTCCCCACAAGCGAAACTCTTGGCTCAACTTTGAGAAGGTAAAACTTCAGGGGGACATGTCTGGGACCGAATCCGACCTGTGCTCCATTGCAGTCGGCTTGAACATTCGGCTTTCATCTGGTCTAGTGCAACCAGCTAGCCCCGGTTGGTGCTTTATGCTTTTAAGAACTATAACTAAGTTTAATCTTTAAAAAAGCATATCTCAACTTCTATTTATTGCCTTTTTGCCATTTTAGTCTTCTTTTGTTCATTAAATTAATATTTATTTTTCTAACCAGGTGTGGTATCTTTTTGTGTGGTGTTTTCACTGTTTTACGTTTTGCAGTATTGAACAAATACTTTACACATTGACTTTGAAGTTAAGCCAGACTGATCTGTGACAGGCTACCAGAGGGTGAGAACAGGTTAATTTAGTGTGAGTAGCTGATTTACACTGACTAGGATTGTGGTTCCTGCTTGGGCAGGGTACATACCTCTGTCAATTAGAAACCCAATTTTACAACACACTAGAATATGGGAACTAAATCCCACCTTAGGAAAATCCAGTACATCAGCCCGTGTTTTGTCCAAAGCTGTGTATCCTCCCTGTCACAAATTCCAGTGTTAGAAATGAGAGATAACATGCAGTATCAGTTTTACAACATAGTAAATGTGTGTGTTTTCCCTCATCCCAAGATACAAAATAAGGAATCAGGACCCTTCCCTTCTAACCACTACCACTGGGATTACACATCAACTCCTACTGTTGAGTTACCAACACTGCACTATCAGTCTTAAGCATTATGTCAATAACACCCAGCACTGTGTGTCACTACTGAGTACTGTACCATCACACTATCATTCCCAACACTGCATCACCAGCCACAGAGCTGCAGCAGTCCCACTGGCACTAGAACACACAATGTAATACTGCATCATGAACCCCCAGCAGCACACCACCAGCCTCCAACAATACACCTCCACCCCATCACTCCACCACAAGCAACTTGATACATTCTAGCTCCACATTCATAATCTGGGCCCAGATTTAGCGTTGGTGGTGCCCAGTGCAGCAATCTTTGTTGCCCAGCTCTCAACATCACCGTTCCCGTGAATTTGCTCACTACCAGGCTCTATCAGTGGCCCACATCTCTCCATAGCCCATCTCTCTCATGCATTTTATTTGTTTTATATCACTACTCATACCAGTGTAGGGTGCCAGAGCACTTTACATCACTGACATATGTTTTGCTTCGCTAATGACCGAGCTGAAACACTCATGCACTGACAAAAATCTCTGCAATGTGCTTCTTAGTCCAAAGAAGACATTTATTACTTCCCTACGCAAGGTTCCTAAAAGGAGATTAGCTTGCTGAAAGCACACATTTAAAAATGGTCACAGCAATGAAATGAAATAATGGTCAAAGGATTCTCCACTGCAATATACACAGAAAATATATGTATTTGTATTATAATGCAAAGCAAATAATAAATGAAAAAATATGCATCACCATAAGAAAAGGGCATCACTGCTTCATCTCCCTCCTATTCAGCATCAGATCACCAGATCCCAGAATTGATCGAGGAGAGAGAGATCAATTATTCTCATGGGAAGGATGACACACTTCAGCGTCCTGGATGTACCTGAGATCTGCAAACACTTTCTATACCCGGTCCATCTAGTCTCGGCCTCTTATACTTTGAACAAACAAGAAAGGAAAAGTCTAGAACATCCCTCTCCCTGCAGAAGTTTATTTATTTAAAAAATGCTGATTGCTGCAGGCCTGCTTTGAAAATAACACATTGGGACGTGGCCACAAACCCAAGGTGCCAATTCAAAACAAGTCCATTCCCTGCTGTCTGAGTACATTCTTATCAGCCTACGACCATGGTGGGAAAAAACACAAAGAATATAAACATGTGCACATTGTACAGTGTGGAAAACTACTTGCAGCTTTTAACATAGCAGTGTCTAAAGCTAACATAAAGTCAATAGGCAAAATGAAGCTGGTGGTCACTAATGTAGTGCTAGGTTAAGTGCAACGTGGAGTGAATGATTAAAATTCTCCTATCAGTACAAAATATTATTCCGACCTAGTGAATCATATGTGTTAATCAGAAAATAGGAATTGTTACAAAAACAATGAGGATTACGAGGTGTAGGAGTCACAAGTCACCGATTCTAGTAGGCAGTATATCTAATGAATGCTTTTTAGCAACATTAGCATAATGAAAGACTGGGAAAAAGAACATAACATATAACATGCAATTTGCATGCAGCTCTTTGATGACAGTTCATAGCTCACTGTGATATAGTAGGGTTCTAATTTATGAACTGCAAATAACAAATGGATATCTGTGACAGAAGATCCATATAAAATACAGTTCTTTACAGAACACATATTAACCCTCAGTGATTCTTTTTCATGAGTGGAAACTGCCACTAGACAATAGATCTCTCTCCAGTAGGAAAATTATTCACCAGAGTTATCTTGACATTTTTATTTTGCCTGAAGACCGCTGGACACACAAGTAACTCTGAAGCAGGTGCTTTTTGAACTTGTGTTATTTCTAAACATGGAGCCACCCCGGAGGTCAGCGCCAACTGCGGCTGTACTGGCAGCACCACCCAGATTCGGCCATGCCCACATTGACCAACATTACTCCAACGCTTTATACACAACACCATTTAACAACAAACCACTTCAACCAGCACTGCAAGCCCCTGCACTATCCAGAGTAGCACAAAGATGGTAATTCCCACAGCCCCCAACATCACACTAACACCTGTAAGCACTGCAGCACTACTTCACCGTTCTACATTGTTACAGCATGCTCACATTGACAATGTTCACTCTTAGTGAAAGATTAAATACATCTACAAGAATCTTAAAAGGAACCAGCTACTCAGAGAAATAGAATACGATTTTCTGTGCATATTGGTTTTCTGAACTGTGGGAACGGATGTTGCACCTTGTTTAAATCCATCAAAATGTTTTCTATGTCCAGTGCACTAACCATCTGGGCGTCAGAGGCGGACCACCAGAAGAAGAAGCCACCTGTTGCCCTGAAAGATAGACTTTGGGACTTTGACTCTGGTTTATCCCCAGGACTTGGGTGAGTCTCTCCAGAGCCAGTGGTGCTGTCCCCCTTATTCAAACAGGTGGGGGAAAGTACCTGTTGGAGTACTGTGGGTGGCTCCACTAAGACTTCTGTGAACTGGATGTGGCCTCCACTGCTGACACACAGGTGACCTGCATGATGGCCAGGAGGCCATGGAGCCTGTGGTGTGCGGCAGGGAGAGTGTTCTGCTGGTGTGGAGGGGTTATGGAAGATGTTCCCAAGCAAAGGAGAGCCTTGGCAGAGAACAGGTCTGGTGCAGGGACCAGTAAACACCCAATACAAAATGCCTTTTTAGAGGCTAGGTTGCCTAAATAAAATTCTCCTGGTAGCTAGGACTGGCCTCTGGAAGCAAAGTAAGCCTCAGAAGAGGATAACTGGCCAAACAGTGCCAAAGATATGAAGCTTTAAAGATTTTATTTCTATAAATGAAAAGAACTGAGAAACCGAGGGAGTGGTGCTCTGCCCGAATTCCTTCAAATTCCCCCAGGGAGGGCCAGTTCCCCAGGAGTTGGCGCAATTTTACTTTTATGAAATCATATGGAGAGGGGTGTATGTGGGTACCCATCCCTGTACCAGCTTTTGTCCCCAGCGAACCCATCACCAGAGGCACTGTGCAAGTATTTCTGCCCTGGATCCTCATCCCACGGGACACTACTGGAACACCATTGTGCTCCTCATTCAGTTCCCTAGGTGCCAGAGCCCCAGAAACAACATGTGTGCCTCCTCTGTCTGGTGTGCTTGTGTCTGGGAAAGGGGAGGCAGAAAGTGCACCACAACCTGCACCCCTCCCGCACTCCATGTGGGCAGGCAAAGAATACTGCCTGGCTCCCACGCCTTCCACGACAGTTCGGGCAGGTGTGAGGGGCCGGCCAAGGTTGCGGGGACCTTGGGGCTCTCCCTACAGCCCTCAATGGAAAAATAAGTCTGTGGGTACCCTGGATGGGATTGGTGCACCCAAAACAGAGGAATGACAATGAGACATGCGGCTACATACTTACCCAACACCTCTCTGTCCCATGGCTAATAGCCACTGTCTCAATAATTTCCCATGAGAGGACTGAAAACTGCAAATTTTTCCCCGGTGCCCCAAGAAGGGGAGAGGGCACCACCCAAGCAATCACCAGGTATCATGGGGAGGTGTAGGAGCGTTTTGTGAAAATGTCACCATAGATCTCTGAGTACGTTAAAATGATGACCCCTGGAGTGGTGTAGTTTGTTTTAAAGCATTCCCTGAGCAGGATCTTTTGCTCTTATACTCTGGCGTGTGGGCACTCCTTATGGTTGGTCCAATGGCTTCATTATGTGACATGAAGAAAAACTCTGATGCAAGTTTCTAATTTCAAAATGTCTTATTAACAGTACTTCTGTTAAAGAGTACAATGTTTATACTTAAAACGAAGTCATTTTAATATGGTTATTGTCTCCATTGGTTTTAATAGTGATACAATGGTGAATCCTAACGTGGCTGTTCTAGGAATGTGGTGATACTCTGAAAAAACTAGTCATCCTGTCTTGTACATAATGACTCTTATATTGTGATGTTGCATCTGCTACAGGATGGGGGGTATTGTGATTATGGGGTTCAGTGCCCACAATAGGTCAAATGTGATATGAGGGTTTTACAAAAGATATTTCCAACTACTTAAACGCATCTGGTTGTAATTTATTGCATATTATTCAGTACTGTGTATGTAATGAAAGTACCTGCCCCTTTTAAAAGAAAAAGCACTGACTGGGCAATAATGTAATGAGTGTTATTGGTGTTGCATGGCAGCAAATAGGGACTGGAAGCCCACACCACCTCCCCTGAGCAGGCCGTGGACTGCTCTGCTTCACTACCCTGAGAGAGTCAAGTGCAATCGGTTCTCAGTAATAAGACAATGGCAGATCTATTGTGAAGTACTCACTTCTTTCACAAATAACAACCTAGTTGCTTACCCTGCACTACAGGTACCTAAAACCCATTGTCATGTTTAATGCACAAGAGCTTGTCATTATAAAAGAAAAAAAGCTCACACTAGGGCTCAGTTTAGGGCACATTATTCCAATCACCATATGCCTGAAAACTTACTCCACAATTATTTAAGTTGTTTTAACAAGAGCGATGTTTAGTAAACCTAAAAATTATTCCGATCCTCATGAAACAGTTTGAGGGGTGTGTGATTTATACACGCGTGAAGGGAAGTATGTGCAGTAAAAGTAAAAGTATTTACGTTTAATGACGAGGCTCTAACCCTTTTGCAGCCACGTGTTGCTACAGATCATCCTTCTGTTCCATTATATTTTTTTTGCCCCATCAAGGCTTTCCGCACTGTTCCCACCACTCCCTCTCGCATTATTGACTTTCCTCCCTGCTTTGTTTACTTTCTAGGCAGTCGGTCTTGTCTACAGTTTGCAGAATATTGCTCTGTGCTGATTATACTGAAAACACAGAAATGTAGAACTTTACGAACGATAAGGAACTCCGGGTCCTTCGGACCCTATCAAGCAGATTTCGGTAGCAGGTCCCGATACCATGTAGAAACTGTGAGATAATCTGCCAACTTGCTGCAGCAGTGGACAAGCACAGATGCGTTCATCGAGCCTTCGAGCACACACGCATTCATCGAGTAATCGAGTCTTCAAGCACGCATGCATTCATCAAATAATCGAGTCTTCAAGCACATCAAGCACACATGCATTCATCAAATAAGCGAGTCTTCAAGCACATCAAGCACATCAAGCACACATGCATTCATCAAATAATCGAGTCTTCAAGCACACATGCATTCATCAAATACGCGAGTCTTCAAGCACATCAAGCACACATGCATTCATCAAATAAGCGAGTCTTCAAGCACATCAAGCACACATGCATTCATCAAATAAGCGAGTCTTCAAGCACATCAAGCACATCAAGCACACATGCATTCATCAAATAATCGAGTCTTCAAGCACACATGCATTAATCGAACCTTCGGAGGATGCCTACAAAACACGCCAATAAACATCCATCATCCAATATCATAACCACTCACCAATAATCATTTAGTATCATTGGTGCACAACCAAGACCGCATCCGTCAGGAACAAACTAAATTAGATACTTCATTTGGCAAAACGTAACGTGCACAGGCAAATACACGAACTCAGCACCCATATGTGGTTTCCAAAGCTAAACTCCTACCAACATGCCACAGTTCTTGTACAAAATAAAAACATGCACCTTCTCCCAGTCGTATACATGTGATCACAACACATACCGGTCTCACAATACATGCAAGACGCAACTGTTACTATGCCAAAAGCACTACACAAATATAAAACACAAAAAGGCACCATGACAAAATACAGGACTTGTACATCCCAGTAAGAAATGCCTGTTTATTAGGACAGAAAACACACTACACACACAATCTCAGTGTGAGAGGTACATGCACATGCAAGCGCACCCATACACACGGACACACAGACACACCCACACACACATCAGCCAAAGAGACCAGCATTTTGCAATGATGTACCACCCTAAGCCTGCACTCAGGTGGGTCTTTCTACAAGCACCCTGCAACCTATCCTACGAGTGCAACTTCAGTAGTAACAGAAAACGAGCAAACCTGCCAAAAGGATGCAACCAAACTTGCCGCAAACCACGACACTAGGCCTGTCACACTACACTTCTGGAAATAACTTCCACACAACACCTGCAGAACAAGAAGAACTGATACAGTGCGTGGAATCAAGCAGCGTGGCAACGGGCCCAGACATTTACTTCTCCAAGGCAATATTTATTTCAAACGACTTAATTGTATCACATATATAAAGAGCTAACACCTAAGCACTGCACAGGGCGCGATGACATGTCATACATGGGTACTTATCAACCAAAGAGCATGAAAAAGGAGAAAGGCACAGTTCAGCTATGCATGGAAGAACTCGTGGAGAACAACGGCGTTTCAAAGAAACATGAAAGATGTGCAAGGAGTTGGAACAGCATACAGGCAAGCTAAGGGCATTCCAGAACTATGCACAAAGGAGACAGGGGATTTAAATCAAGAAGGGACCCAGAGGAGGAGAAACAGCCTGAACTAGAAAGAAGATGTTACGGGGTTGGATGGAATGTAAAGTTGAACATGAGAGTAGATGTAAGGAGGAGGGGGGGCATTTGAAGATAATAAATGGAGACAAAATGTGAAGCGTACACAACAGAGAGATATCAATTGAAAAAGTTGAACATCGGGAAATCGTTTAAAAGTAGATAAATGGCAGAGTTCGAGACAGATTTTGTGTGAAGAGATTGGGCAGGACAACCAGTCAGCAGGATGGAAGAATGGTGGAGACATGACGAATAAGAGTGAGAAGAAGAGTATTCTGGGCTGCAGTCAGAAGCTGGCGAATCTTGCAAAGACAAAAGGACCAGGAAACTGTATTTGGAAACAGAGAGCTGGGATATGACCATGACATCCAGTCTACAAGCGGAAAGAGGAGAATGGGGAGAGCGAGAATGAAGGAGGCAGGGAGGAAAGAGTCGAATTTGCAGGGGAGAAAATGTTATCAGTTTTAGGCAGATTTAAGGCGAGTGCATGAGAGGGCATCCATGAGGTACTAGTAGAAATCACAAACCAATGAGGGAACAAGAGAGATTGTTTGGTCTGTCAGATGTCTTTTCTTTGTTTATATATAGATCAAATAATGTGACTTTCCGTATAATATTAGTCAAAAAACACAGCCAACAGTAAGAGATTGATAACGTATGTAGGACCAATGGAGACTTCTCTTCAGGGTGCATAGACCTTAACCCATCAAGGTGACATGTTCGTCAGGTCATGCTCCGCATTAGGGAAAGACCCTTGATGTGGCTATTTGATATATATGCAGTATCAATTAAAATATAGCATTATATAATAGAGTAATTTATGATTATTTTCCCTTTCTATGAGGGGCTTAGGGTACTACGGGTACTCTCCATATTTATAAAGTTCACCCTGTAGTGCCAGCAGGATGTCATAACATTATGTTAGGTGCCAAAATCTATATTTATGTAATACGCTGTTTCAAGCTTTATGAAAGGTGTCTGTGAAATGACAACGCAGAAACGAAAAAGGGAGGATTTGAATAATGAGTACTTAAGCCACCTGAATCAAGATGCTTTATGCTAATTACTGCTTTACGCCCAGCCTGAACTGAAAATAGATTTTAAACCAGGCTGAAATTAAATTGAAAGTGTTAGTTTTTCCCAATGCATCACTATAAAATCGATGATCCTAAGAAGAGCTAATCTGGAAAGAAGGTAGGGACACCACCTAGGTGTTAGCACATAAGAAGAGCTTGAACCAATTCAGTGAGGCGACAGCAAGTTGAGCTGCAGAGAGATGTTTGACCAAAGCAATGTGGTCATCGATATCACATGGCACAGAAAGTCCTAGCACAAGTGGTTTTGGACACATCAAGGAGCCCAGGCAAGTTGAGAAAGTGAGAGAGACATTTATCCATATGTTTTATCACCATGGCAATGGATAGGGTAGGGTGCTAGGTTAATAACTCCTCATAGTAGGATCAAGTCATGGCTTCTTGATAAGTGGGGTAATCACACCTTTACTCCATGAGGATGGTCAGTTCCTGAAGTAAAAGAAGAGTTCCTAGAATAAGTCCACTGAAAACCAGGGTCAGAGTATATAAGATAGACACTAAGCAATGGTTACTGGGAGAGTCAGAATCCAACCACAGCATTGTATACAACACCTCAGCTTCAAAGATAGCAGGTAACTGAGATACTTCAAGGGCTTCTTCAGGCGAAAACATGAGTGGAAGTTGTAAGCCTCTAGGCTTGGTTTCCTTATAAACGTCAGTCATTTTTGCTGAGAAAAAGTTGGCCAAGTGGACACAGAGGAACTACCCAGCCATATGGAGAACATTATGAAAAGACTGGAGTGTCTATATGCTTCATGGTTTGCTTTACTACAAAAAACAGGGGTTTTGACGGCACTGGGGTACCATATTCTGGGGCAACAACGTTTGTGATGAACATAGTATATGTGATGTCAGATAGTAATATTCACAATACTGAAATTTACCATCCATCTCCTTCCTGATACCTCTGCCAATGACAGCAGCAGGTGCGCTGGGCCAATTGTACCTGACTGCCGCAGAGGAGTGGGAGAATAAGGTAAGCAAATGTCAATCCTTAACAACATCATTTATAGTTTTGCTATAGTGAATCCAGATTTTTATAACTCTTCCATACCTGCCTGTCACATCAACAAACCTCCTTCCCATTACCTCTTTATTCATGTGTACTGAATGCCCTAATCTCAGACCATGAACCAGGCATGTCAGAACGTGGAAGAATTTTCTACTATTCTCTCAGTAACATGTCCTGTAACCAAGCAAAGTGTTAATTTTATTGTATTCTTTTTCATCTTTTTATAAAGCATTCAACTGGCCCAGGAGTTTATTTGTGCATGCTGAGTAACTAAGAGCCAGTGCTAATGATGAAATAACATGTAAAAAGCTAATTAACTTGACTTTTCCTTAGGACAAATTACAAAGTACTGCACCCTGGGCCCAAACATACCGACGGTGGCATAAGCTTTCTGGGTCCTGTGATTTAAGAATTCCTTGTTATAGGTCCGAAACAAATTATTCAGACTTTAGCAGTTAAACATAGAAGCTATCCTTTTTAGCAATCAAGCAGCTCCATTCTGAAATCGGTACAAATAGGAAATTTAGTATTGTGTGAGGATGAGATATTGACAGTATAGCCAACCTGTTGCACAAGCTACAGATTCTTCAAAATGCAGCAGCTCGGATGCTACTAAAGGTTCCCAGATTTTACTCACCCTCTCAAGCCCTGGGTACGCTTCGCTGGTCACCAGTTAGAAAACGTATGGTTTTCAAGGCCCTTTGCATCGCCTATAAGTTCCTACATGGGACAGGACCACTGTATCTTAGGAAAAGGTTCTGTTGGCACTCCCCTCGAAGATCGCTCTGTTCAAGTTGAGCAAAAAAAACTGGTCGTGCCTTCTCATAAGCTTTCCTCTTGTGGTGAGACACGTTTTCTGTGGTGCACAGCTCGGAACCGGAATCTTCTTCCATGTAAAATCTGCAACTTCATTCCTTTCCTTTTGGAAACTCTTAAAAACCTGTCTGTATAGCCAGTAGGGTATCTCTGACAATTGTTAGTCTGATGAATGTCGAATATTTAGTTTTTAGCTGCACTGGCCCATATTCACATAGCGCCTAGACACCCTTGGGCAATTGTTTGTGCTTTACAAATCTCCAAATCAAACCAAAATCAAATCAAGCTTTGTGTATGTTGCCATCATATTTCTTGTGGCTGAAAAGATAGGGAACTATGGGCCAGATGTAGCAAACGTTTGCGACTCGCAAACGGGCCGATTCGCAATTTGCGATAGTGCAAAATCGGAAATGGGATGCAAAAAGCCCATTTCCGACTCGCAAAAAGCGATGGGACCCGTTTGCGAGTCGCATCCGTTGCGACCCCATTTTGCGACCCGCAAATTGCAAGTCGCAATTTGCGAGTCGCAAACCTTATGCAATTGCAACTCGCAAATTGCGACTAGTCGCAAAAAGCCCAGTTTGCAAGTCGCATTTACCACTAACTCAGAGCAGGTGGTAACCATTACCAAAGTATAAAAGGAGACCCAGAAGGCATCTGGGTCACTCAAGATGGCGGACATATACCTGATAGCAGTGAGGAGGAGAGTCTACGCAGCCCAGCAGAGGAGGAGGAGGGGTCACAGACAGGAGAAGATATATAGAACAAGGCAGACCCTTTTCCAGCAAACTGAAGAGGAGATCTATGATAAATACCGCCTTAGCAGCGCTGCCATTCTAGAATTAATAGATTTACTAAAATCACAGCTAGAACACAAGACTCTGCGTGGCTGCGCCATCCCTACGCATGTGCAAGTACTATGCGCACTGCACCTCTTGGCCTCAGGGAGCTATCAGGGGGTCATTGCCGTGGCAGGTGGGGTATCCCAAAGTGCAGTGTCAAGGTTCCTCAGGGCATTCCTAGATGCCTTAGTAGCGCACAGGTCTCAGTTCATATACTTACCAAGGAATGAGGCAGAAATTAACAGCACGAAGCTGGACTTTTACCGCATTGCCCACTTCCCCCATGTCATTGGATGTGTAGATGGGACACACATTCAAATATGCCCCCCGCTAATCTGGAACATATTTTCCGCAACAGAAAGTGTACCCACTCACTCAACATACAGGTTGTTTGTGATGCCCATTACGTCATCACGGACATCGTAGCTAAGTTTCCAGGCAGTACCCATGACTCATACATTTTTAGACATAGTGGGATACATCAACGCCTGGAACGTGGGGAGTTTGGAGACGGATACCTCCTAGGTAGAGCTGCATACACCTTGCAGACATACACACAGGTCACTGTGCACGACTATCTGGACTTACTAACAGTGTACTTTTGTGCCCAACAGGTGACAGTGCATATGCTCTAAGGCCATGGATCATGACTCCATTTTTAACACCCAGCAATGATTCAGAGAGGCAATACAACAGTGCGCATAAGAGGACCAGGAACCTCATAGAGCGCACCTTCGGACTCCTGAAGGCAAGATTCCGATGCCTCCACCGCAGCGGAGGCGCCCTCCAATACACCCCCATTACCGCTTTCAAAATTGTGGTCGCATGCGCCATCCTCCACAACATAGCCACCCGACGTGGGCTACCTCTCACCCCTGCAGACCCAGATCCTGATGATGAAGAGCAAGAACAACCACATCGCCATCATGGGGATTGGAGTCTAGCTAATCAAGGCAGACTGAGACAGGACCACATTGCAACGCAATATTCTGGACGGTACGTGTCAACTCCCACCATACTCACCTATTAACCATTTGTTAAGTGGAACAAAAATAACTGTTTTATTAATGTCATGAAGAAACTATATACAAGTTGAAATTGTCCATGGGCAGGAAAATGCCAACCAGTCATGTGGCACATTAACGCCATGTGCCACATGAATCTGTCCTGGCTGTTATCTATGATCTCCTGCCCCTCCTGCCAGCCTGGCTGGTCCCTGCTGCATCCATGGTGCTGTGCCTACCACTCCTCAGCACCCTACTGTGAGTGGCAGAGACACTGCACACTGTTGAGCCCTCCTCCCAGGTGTATTTGTTAACTTCCTGGCTGTGATGTCATCATCATGTGCCAGGAAGTGTTTCCAGGGTGTTCTGGTATGCTTTCTGGAGTGTTCTGCTGCATCTGCAAGCAATTTTGAAGGTATTCGCAATTTGCGACACCCACTCGCTAATTGCGAGTTCGTTTTTGCACACTCGCAAACAGCGACCTCGCAAACTGCGGACTCGCACACAGCGTTGCGAGTCCGGCTGCGAGTCGCAAAATCGGATCCCTTTTTTTTCTGGCATTCCAATTTGTGACTCGCATTTTGCGAGTCGCATCAACTCGCAAAATGCGAGTCGCAATTTTTATTTTTGCTACATCTGGCCCTATGTTCTTTGCAATTTGAAGCATCTCTCTTTTATTTGCATTTAGAGTAATCTCTTTTTATTTGTAATTAGAGTAAGGAAGTTCAGTTACATCTATTGTCCAACTCGTAATAAGACATGCTCCTAGACTGGTACCAACGATCAGCAGAAAAATCTGCATACTGTATGCAAATGAGAAAAACTGGAGCTAGTGGCATCTTATCCATGAACGATGTGACTATGTGGAGAAAATTCAGAGGCAAAAAAAAGGGCCAGCTAAGTGGCGGGGTCAGGGGAACTTTACTCTGGAGAGCTTTCTTCTTGAAAATAAATAAGGTCATGGGAAATTCCTCTGTCCTGGTGGAAATGGCACAGTCCAATCTAGAGCGATATCATCAAACTCTTTTAAAGAGTCAGCAACATAGGCTTCCCAATGTTGTTGAACAGGCAAGCACCAATAAGAAGTCCAAAAGATTTATAGTGCTGCAACCATCAGCTACAAATAGCTCAGTTCACCTATCAGAGTGAGAAGGTTGAATACAAGTACCAGGCACCAATGGGCCACTGATCTATGTATCACACCAATGTCTTATTGATGGGCATGTAGGCACTATGTAGGTTAATATTCAAGCTTGCCATCATCACATTAAATGTCTGCTTCTTCCCCAACTACTTAAACAGATGCCAGAGGTTACAGAGAACTATGCATGTGGGCAGAGAACGAATTACTACTGGTACATTTTGTTTGAAGAGGTTGATGTGTAAGGTAACGCTCACTTTCTTTGATAAAGAGTGTTCTTGCAGCACAGTCCATGGTATTCAATTCATTAATGTGTGAGGTGATGGGCATACCAACATTGCTAATGTGACTACTGAAGATGAGTGTCCACACAATTCTGTGAACTGTTGAGCACTGAGGTGGATGTTGTATGTTTCCATTTGTATCTACTGTTAGGCTTTGATTTGTGCTCTGCTAATATTGCTCTGCCAAGTTTGCTATGAGTATTAGCATAATGTTTTACCTTCTGGCTTAGATTTGCTCAGATTAAAGCAATGTTTTGTTCCATTCTTCTCCGTGTGTGTCGACAATATTTATATAGATTATGTTGTGGGGATCTTTGCTTTTATATTTGTGTACATCTTGATTTTTATATGTTTCAGGTTTCCTAAGTCTATTTGTGGTGTTGAGATCCAGGTGTTCATACATTTTGGGGCAGTTTGATATACTGCAGTGTACATTTGTAGGGTGTGTTTGGACATGCAAATGTGAGGGGGATTGGGTGTAACATTGTGCAGTTAGCTGCTCATCTTTTATTTGCTTTCCTTTCACACAGATGGGACATTTTGCTGCTATTATTTCTCAGTAAATAATAGGACGAACGAGAAAAGGAGTTAGTAGTGTTGTTACATTACAGTTCATACACCTAACTACAGACATCCTATGCAAACATTTGTTTCTTCACATGACTACTCGAGTATTTATGAAGCTGCCAAATACTTCCCGCATTGTTGCCATGCCTTATAATCAACCTGGTTTCAACCACTCCCACAAAGACCACTCACATCAAATCCTATTAATGGATGAATTTTCTCTGGATGTAAACGCAAACGCGAACTCAAATACATTCTAGATAAACCCTTGGCCGGCTAGGATTTCCCTATTGAGCCCAACTCAAACACACTTTGGCCCCTATTTATACTTTTTTAGCGCTACATTTGTGCCGCCTTTTGACGCAAAAATGGCGCAAACTTACAAAATACAATTGCATTTTGTAAATTTGCGCCGCTTTTGCATAAAAAAATGACGCAAACGTGGCGCTAAAAAAGTATAAATATGGGCCTTTGTGCGACATACACTGTACTCAATGTTTACTAAATCTGGTCAGGTTAACTCTAACATTACTGTCAAGCCAACCCCATTATCCAACGATTTACTGACCTCCCTATCCATAGGCGTCAATTACAAGCATCTCGGGATGAAAGAAATACCACGAGAAAATACCTTATTCAGGACATGTAAAAAAGTTTGCCTGACAAGTCTACACAAATCTTTCATTGAACTTCAGACTACACTTCTGACAGCAAGACATCCTGGGTGACCTTCTCGGTTTACTTCTGAATAACACCAAAGCCCTGGTAGTTTTTACTCTGCTGTTATGCCGCAACCCAAACTGCTCGCCAATACTGTGAACTGGTGGTTTGACTTAAACCTGGCCATCCTAAAAAGACTAGGCAGGAAACCGGAATGATTTTGAAGAAAAGTCAAGTCCACCCAGATACAGGATTGTGTAAAAATTATACTAAGATATACAACAAGATGTTTGAAATGGCTAAGAAAAACATTATCTAGCTTGCATCAACCAGGTACAAAACAATGAGAGCAGTTTAAAATCTTGGGAGTAACTATGAAACCCAACACTTTGAATATCAACCAAACACATCAGATATTCTATGCAACAACATGTGTTTTTGAAGGACAAGATCCAGAAGAAACCACAACAATCTCCATTTACCACAGCCACTCCAGTCTATCAACCTTTGCCCTATTGTACATTACACAAGAGATCAGAAAAGCTGGACAAATCAAAGCCTCTAATCTACCAGTAGACCACATTGCTTTGTAAGGCCAATATATTGCCTTTATAATTCATTACTGCATCTAACAAAGCAAAACTCCTTGCAGCCTGAAGTAAATTGCTATTGATCCTTTGCTAAAAAAAAAAGTCTGCAGCCAAGCCTGGCAAATAAGAGGCCCATTTCAAATATCCAATCAGCTCTAAGAATTTGGTGAGTTAAATAAGCACCAGTTGGTCATTCAAATGGCATTGGGAAATAAAGCTCTCCTCCAACCCAAAATCAGACAAAAAATATCTTAGAGTATGTTTCCTCATATTCCTTTAACTTGCTCACAGAATTTACAAATTCCTAAAGGAAGTCTCTCATTTGGGATGCGAAGAAAGATGACACCCTCCTTTTTTGTGAAAACATTACATTGAATTCACCAGGACTTCCTGAGTAAATTGTTGTAATTCTGTCTATGCTAAAGCCCCAAAAGAGATGTTCAGAAACAACAAAGGCTGCAAAAGCAAGTAGACAGGCTATGGGCCTGATTACGACCTTGGCAGATGGGATACTCAGTCACAAACGTGATGGATATCCCACCCGCCATTACACAAGTTTCATAGGATATAATGGAACATGTAATACGACGGACGGGATATCTGTCACATTTGTGACGGAATATCCCATCCGCCAAGGTCGTAATCAGCCCCTATGTCTCAAATAGAAAAACATTCCACTTCACACCAGCAGCTAAGGAACTTCATTGGCCACAAGGACAACAAACTCAAAAGCTCAGGTGTCTGTATTCAGTCTTCAAATCGCTCACCAGCTTTGATTCAATCTACGTGGACATATTGCACACCTAAGCACAAAATGAGATTCAGAAAAAAAAACTTATGCACACAAGTAATGTTCAGTTCGAAAACTCAAGGATGCATTTTGCGTCTTTGTGCACAAAATTCTGGAATTCTGTATGCCTAACCTAAAGAAACAAACAAGCCTGCCATGGGCCTTTTACAAAGGACAGACTCCTTACAATGCAGACAATCTTCCTTTCATGATTGGATGTAGGAAATATGGTTTCTTGCTTCCAGGTCCTGCTCTAAAGTACTTTTAGTATATCGAATGTACCAAATAAAAAAATCACAGTGCAATACAATATCATTTAATACATAAATAGATATACCTCATATGCTGACTCAGCGTAGACTATTTCTGATGGGTTTTTCTCGCACAAACAGACCTTTTGTGTTAGATAGATTCTTTCAACCTGTCATCCACATACTGTACTTGTGTTCCAGTTTTTCACTCACCTCCTACTTTTGATGTTAGCTTGCCCTTAGCCATTTCAATTTTGTCTCATGCTCGGGGAGGATGGCAGTGTCTCCACTGGACAACAGCCAAAGAAACTACTCAATATGCTCAAACCTATTGAATAGGATGGCATTTGGCACAAACGTCATAGCCTGCCTAAAATTGTTATGTCCACAGTGGATTGCCAGAGTGAAAAAATGGCATAATATCTAAGCCTTTCCCTCTGGAATGAGATAGGAGACAGAACTGTCCCCTGTTCCCATTCTTTTTTGCCTTGGCCATAGAGTCCTTAGCCTACTGGATCTGCAAGACTTCACTAGAATTCAAATGGGACCAGAGCTGTGAAGATGTGATCTTGCTATACAGGGATGATCTTCTTCTTTATCTAGCAGATCCTCAACACTCGATCTCCAGAGTGCCGAAGATAGTTAAAAAATATGGAACGTTTTCAGGTCTCCATATCAATGGGTCCAAATTAATTCTATCCTCTCTAATGAACTGAACTCTACCAGGAGAAGATGCCTAGAGAAGGCTTTCACTATCAAGGCATTGAGGTGACTAAAAGCAGTAATAGTTTCACAAAAATAACTTAATGACACTCCTGGAAAGCGTCAAAGAAGATGTAGAGTAATGGAGGAAATACCTCTCCCTGATGGGCAGGGCTGCCCTTTATAACATGATTACACCACCCCAATTCATATACATACTCTAAAATAACAAATATTCTATAAGTAATTGCTTGAAAAACACAGAAGTAAGTGCGACAAAGGCTAGGTCCATTAGATAATTGCATTTGTAACAAGTCAAGTAAATACCCGTGGCAGGCATCCAAAAAGAACTGGCTTTAAGTTATTCCAACTCTAAATACTACATCACACTTACTTCACTCGGCTGCACACGACTAAATTTGGAACAAGTCAGGGAATATATACCTTTGGGGATGTGGCCAGGTAGGTACTTTCATACATGCAATTTGCGCTGCCCCATTATGCAAAGCATCTTAATTGAAATTAAAGAGCAAATCCAGAGAACTATTGGGATGGAGTTTGAAATGCCTATAGAAATGGTGATGTTGGGTATATGAAAGATAATATTCTGTCACTCTGGATGTAACAGTTCATGTGAAAAGTGTAAGAATTCTCCTTTATAGGGTGGCCTTCAGGAGGAAAAGCCACGAACTGCAAAAAAACATTCTTGAAGTTCTTGATTAAAGATGAAGATTAATCCAGAGGTAAAAAACAAGGACCTAATTTCTACCTGACATCAGGGAAGAGGAAAGAGCCAAGCTAAGGAAGATTCCAGCAGGATATCCAAAGGAAGATTCTAACTGCAAGGAGCAAAAATCAGGGAAACAATAGTAGCAAGAGGTCACTGAATGTGATTAAAAACAAGAGAGTATTTTGGGAAGCATCCATCAGTTATGAATGTCCCTTATAGATGATTCAAAGTGACATCACAGGAATAGACTGGACTTCCTTTTAGATTGGCAACCTCAGGTAGAGCTCCTAGAATACACCCCCATCTTGAAAAGGGAAGTTAATAATGCTCATCTATGCCCCTTTCCTGTAATTCATGATATCCACTAATACATGAAGAAGAACCCCACCTTTGCCCAATAAAAACTGCTCTTACTGCCTAACAATAAATGAAGACTGGAAAACATCCTTCCGGGGATAGCAAAAATAGAAACAATAGCCCAGTCCAGGCTGTGAGATGCTCAATAACATGCTTACAATGGAGTCCTACAGCATACTTCCGGGCTGCATGGAATGCACATCATTTCCTTCTTTATAATCACAAGTGCTAGTAAGTCCTTGGTAAAGATGTACAAGTACATCCACCTCCTAAAGCTCTTGGCTTATCATGGCAACCATAGAAAAGGTTGGTGAGCTGAGACGCGAATGGGAGCAGAAGAGGCTTCTCCCTGAGAATGCCCACTCTTTCCAGTGAATCATAAATTGAAGACAATCTTTATACTTCTGAGAGTCACAAATTACTTGATCCTTAGGTTGTGATCATCCTTGTATAATAATTGGCAGAGGTTCAGTTGGAAGTTGATGAAGTTGATGATACGGATCAGGAATGTATAGCTTAATGAAGGGATGCATGAAAAACAAAACTAAACTTCCAAGTATGAGGCAACTTCAATCAAACAGATATATGATTGAACTGTTGAGTAATAATAATGGGCCAAAACATTAGGTCTAAAATTTAACTGGCAATGTATAAACATAAAAAACAAACATGTGAACATTAACTCCAGGAGTAAAACATGAATTTGATGTTGGTTATCAGCATTTTTCTTCACCTTGACCTTAGAAAAGTGTAGACTTTTTAAAACAAGTTGTCTATGTTTCTGTAACTGATTCAAATGATCAGTACCAAAGTATCATTTACAAGAAGAAGAAAACACTCTAGGATGAATTCCATGCATGTAGGAAAAGGTGAAACTTCAGTAGTACTATGAGGTGCATTATTGTAAGAAAACCCACCATGGGTAAAACAGAAGTCCAAATTTCTTGATTTGCTTGACAGTAACATCACAGTTATTTTTTTCTAAACGTTGAAGAATTTTCCTTTACTTGGATATTGTCCGGGGATGACACCCAGAACAAAGAGCTGGTTCATATCCTACTGCTATATAAAGAGTTCTCCAAAAATATTGGAGATATTGAGTGTCTCCATTAGAAAATATAGCATGAGATACCCCATGAAGATGAAATATATCCATAAAAAACTTTTGGTCATTTCTTTGATTGTTGTAACTTAACACAATAGGAAGCATGGGCCATTTTTTAAAGGTGTCTACTATAATCATAAATATTTGGTGTCCTTCTGAAGGTGAAAGATCAGTTATGAAATGTATAAAGATCAAATGTCAAGGTTTTCCAGTTTCATGTAATGGGCTTAAAATGTAAAAAATATGTTTGGCATAAACAGGACAGCCCAGAGCATATTCCTGACCATTGGAATTAATTGTTGTCCAAAAATTATATCATAAAAATAAATTCAACGTGGTCTTAACTCTCTTATGACAAGAACTGGCTAAGGAATGACACATTTTCATAACAATATTTCTTAGCTGGAACAAAACCAGATTGCTGACTGAAATACTTCTCATTACGTCAGAGTAGTAGAGTCTTATGATGTTCCAAATCTATGATCTTCTAAAACTTTCAGATCCATTTGTTGTTGAGCCATTTTAACACCGTCTAACTAAAAACAATTCCTGCCAAGTGATGAGAAAAAACACGGAGATCAAGACTGATTCATGTCTCCGGATAACAATGAGATGGACCATTAAACACATATAATTTGAACCAGAAATATAAATGATAGTAAAATCATAGTGAGCAAAGAGATATAGCCATTTAGCTCAATGACAATTGTTGCATCAAAATTTTACAAATGCTGTAAATTGTAATGATCGGTTTGAATTTCAAATGGTTCTATAGTGGCAATAAAAGATGTCTCCCTTCATGCTATCTTCATGGGTAAAATGTCTCTTCCAAGGATGAAATACTTCTATTGAGACTGTGAGAAAACATGAAATAAATAAAATGAAGGATGTTCTTGGCAATCACCCTCTTGTCTTTGTAACAAAACTGCCTCTGGAGGTCTTTCAGTGGTGTCTGTTTGCACAATACATTTCTTAGAAGCATGTTGGAAAATTGGTGCTTGAGTAATCATTTCTTTAGGTGTATTAACCCCTTTGCTAGGTTTCCTCAGGTGCTGGCTAAGCTAGAGGCCAAAATCCACAGCTAAGCACTTTCCAAAAAACACGTCAGATTTCAATGTAAAAATGTGATGTGTCCATGTTTTTTTGGGGGATGTTTCGTGTCGCAGACACTAGGCCCACCCACACAAGTGAGGTACCATTTTCATCGGGAGACTTTGGGGAATACAGAATAGAAGAACAAGTGTTATTGCATGTTAGACCTGACAGCCTTAGGGTAGTCACCCCTAACTTTTTTGCCTGCCTCCCTCCTCGTTTTGGATACTGTTTTGCTGGTTTTTAGACTCTGCGCACTTTACCACTGCTAACCAGTGATAAAGTGTATATGCTCTCTCTCTGTAAACATGGTAACTTTGGATCATACCTGATTGAACTATTTAATCTACTTATAAGTCCCCAGTCATGTGCACTCCAGGTGCCTAGGGCATATAGATTAAATGCTACTAGTGGACCTGCAGCACGGATTGTGCCACCCACTTAAGTAGCCCCTTTCCCTTGTCTCAGGCCTACCATTGCTAGGCCTGGGTGTGCAGTTTCACTGCCACCTCGACTTGGCATTTAAAAGTACTTGCCAAGCCTAGAACTCCCCTTTTTCTGCATATAAGTCACCCTTAATGTGTGCCCTGGGTATCCCCTAGAGCAGGGTGCTGTGTAGGTAAAAGGCAGGACATGTACCTGTGTAGTTATATGTCCTGGTAGTGTAAAACTCCTAAATTCGTTTTTGCACTACTGGGAGACCTGCTCCCTTCATAGGCTAACATTGGGGCTGCCCTCATACACTGTTGAAGTGGCAGCTGCTGATCTGAAAGGAGCAGGGAGGTCATATTTAGTATGGCCAGAATGGTAATACAAAATCCTACTGACTGGTGAAGTCGGATTTAATATTACTATTCTAGAAATGCCACTTTTAGAAAGTGAGCATTTCTTTGCACTTAAATCCTTCTGTGCCTTACAATCCACGTCTGGCTAGGTTTAGTTGACAGCTCCTTGTGCATTCACTCAGACACACCCCAAACACAGGGTACTCAGCCTCACTTGCATACATCTGCATTTTGAATGGGTCTTCCTGGGCTGGGAGGGTGGAGGGCCTGCCCTCACACAAAGGACTGCCACACCCCCTACTGGGACCCTGGCAGACAGGATTGAACTGAAAGGGGACCTGGTGCACTTCTTAGCCTCTCTTTGAAGTCTCCCCCACTTCAAAGGCACATTTGGGTATAAAACAGGGCCTCTGCCCTACCTCATCAGACACTTGCTGGAGAAGAAACCGGAACCAGAAACTACATCCTGCCAAGAAGAACTGCCTGGCTGCTCAAAGGACTCACCTGTCTGCTTTCTCCAAAGGACTGCTGTCTTGCTGTTGCCCTGTTGCCTTGCTGAACTCTTGTCTGGCTGTGAAAGTGCTCTCCAAGGGCTTGGATAGAGCTTGCCTCCTGTTCCTTGAAGTCTCAGGACCAAAAAGACTTCTTCCTTTCACTTGGACGCTCCGTGCGCCGAAAATTTCGACGCACAGCTTGTTTCGCGGCGAGAAAAACGCCGCACACCGACGCTGATCGACGCGACGCCCTCGGGACGATCGAGACTTCGACGCACAACCTCGCAAGGACAAAGCCACTCGACTTTCCAGGAGAAATCGACGCGACGCCCACCGTGAGTGCGAAACTTTGACGCACGGCCTCGCAAGGACAACGCCGCCCGACTTCCAAGGAGAAATCGACGCGACGCCTGCCGTGAGACCAAACTTTCGACGCACGGCCTCGCAAGGACAACGCCGCCCGACTTCCAAGGAGAAATCGACGCGACGCCTACCGTGAGATCGAAACTTCGACGCGCAGCCCCGCAGAACGACGCGCAGCCGGAAAACAAGCAGGAGAATCCACGCACAGACCCGGGACATCTGGTAATCCCCGCGATCCACAAAAAGAGACTGTCTGCGCGCCGGAAAACGACGCCCGACTTCCCCGCGTGGAAAAGACCGACGCAAGTCTGTGTGTGCTGAGGAGAAATCGACGCACACACCCCTTTTTCCACGCATCTCTTCTCCTGTGGCCCTCTGAGGAGATTTTCCACCAGAAACCAGGTACTTTGTGCTTGAAAGACACTGTATTGCATTCTAAAGACTTAAGACACTTTATATCACTTTCCTGTGATATTTCTACAATTTTCCATTGCAACTTTATTCTTTTTGACCTACAATTATCCTGATAAATATTATATATTTTTCTAAACACTGTGTGGTGTAGTTTTGTGGTGCTATATGGTGGTATTGTATGATTTATTGCACAAATACTTTACACATTGCCTTCTAAGTTAAGCCTGACTGCTCGTGCCAAGCTACCAGAGGGTGGGCACAGGATAATCTTGGATAGTGTGTGACTTACCCTGACTAGAGTGAGGGCTTTTGCTTGGACAGGAGGTAACCTGACTGCCAACCAAAAACCCCATTTCTAACATTGGTGATCAGCGGTGAGGATAGGACTTGTATTTGTGCAGTGACATACAGTAGCTAAGTATCTCACTACCTACCCACAGTTGAAGGTCAACTTGGTTTTTATCTCTTTTTGAAAATCCGTTTTTTCCTGACAATTTTCAAAAACTAAATCCTCACTCAACATGTCTCTGACTGGGTCTCAGACAGGGAACTTTGACCTAGTCCAGTTGGATACATACACGGTCAAACAACTAAGAGGATTCTGCAGGGCATTGAGGGTACCCACCCAAGGGGCCTCCAGAAAGGAGGACTTTCAAGTGGCGCTGAGGGCCTGGGCAGAAGCCCATTTAGAGGATGATGAGGAAGGGGAGCCAGAAAATGGCCCCTCAGAAGGGTTTTCACTATCTATGGATGGTGTTACCACTGCAATTGTGCACCCTTCCAGACCAGGGAGCAGTGTCTCCATGCAAAGCCTAACCGCAGAGGAAAGGAGAGAGGAAAGGGAGTTCCAATTGCAAATGGCAAAACTGAAAATTGAGGCGCAACAGGAGGAGAGGAGGGCAGAAAGAGAAGCCAAACAAGCTGAGGCTGAAAGAGCAGCCAAACAGATTGAAGCTGAAAGGACAGCCAAACAGATTCAAGCAGAAGCTGAAAGGGCAGCCAAACAAGCAGAAGCTGAAAGAGCAGCCAAACAAGTGGAAGCTGAAAGAGCTTTGGCTGAAAAGAAACTATTGTTGGCTCATGAACTGAGTCTCAAGGAGCTGGAGATCAAGGCAAGACAGTCTGAATCCAGCAATAATGGTGGCAGCATACAGACAGGACCTGCTGGAGAAAAAAAGGTTCGTATACCCAAAAATGTGGTGCCCAGTTTTGTGGTGGGAGATGACATAGATAAATGGTTAGCTGCTTATGAAGTTGCACTAAGGGCTCATGAGGTTCCTGAAGGGCAATGGGGGGTAGCTATGTGGGGTTATGTGCCGCCATTGGGGAGGGACACACTTCTCACATTGGATCCACCGGATCAAAACACATACCCACTCCAGAAAGCCACTTTACTTGCCAAGTTTGGGCTGACCCCTGAGGGATACCGTCAGAGGTTCAGGGACAGCACCAAACAAACCACACAAACATGGGTAGATTTCTTTGATTTCTCTAGTAAGGCACTGAATGGATGGGTGCGGGGCAACAAAGTAGCAGATTATAAAAGTTTATATGATTTGATCCTGAGAGAGCATATGCTTAATGTTACTTATACAGATTTGCGCCAGCACCTAGTGGATAGTAAGCTGACTGATCCCAGGAAGCTTGCTGAGGAGGCGGACCTCTGGGTTAGCACCAGAGTGTCCAAAAAGGTACCTGGGGGGGACTCCCACAAAGGTGGTCAGGGTTCCCAACAGAAGAAAGAGGGGGGAGATAAACTTACAGATAAGGAACTCTCTAAAGGCCCCCAAAAGAATTCCCAGGGAGGGGGTGGCAACCCTTCCTTTTCCAAATTTGGGAGAAAGCCAGGGACATTTGACAAGTCAGGAAAATCTAGCCCCAAATGCATGGAATGTTACCAATATGGTCACTACAAAGGCGATCCTCAGTGCCCCAAGAGGGCACCGTCCACTACCGGACAGGCACCTGGGTTGACTAGTGTAGCACTCGGGGGGGAGATGGACCCAACTAGCTTTGGGGAACAGGTAGAGATTTCCCTAGTGTCCCTGGGAGAAGGAGAAATGGTGCCCAAGGCCCACATGCCTAGAAATACTTCCAAGTACCGGCAGTGGGTCACCATTGATGGGCAGAGGGTGGAGGCTCTGCGTGACACAGGAGCCAGTATGACTACTATCAAGAGTCAGCTGGTGTCAGCAGAGCAGATAATGCCTAATACATTCCACCAGGTCAGAGTAGCTGACAATCGCGAGAGTCACCTACCGGTGGCTCTGGTTCCCTTTGAGTGGGGGGGGGTCTCTGGTACTCTGAAAGTAGCTGTGAGTCCTGCCATGCCTGTAGATTGTCTGTTAGGCAATGACCTTGAGCACACTGCTTGGAAAGAAGTGGAGCTCAGGTCTCACCTGGAGATGTTAGGGTTACCTGAGTGGGTCTGCATGACCACACGGTCCATGGCTGACCGAGAGGGAAGTCAAGGGCATCTGGAGCCTGGAACGATGGCCCAGAGAGCTGCCAGGAGGAGGGACCAGGGGTGCGGGAAACCGGCCCCCGCTGTTCCCACAGTGGCTGACGGGGCTCCTGAGGAGGAGGCTTCCGAGCCAACTGGGGAAGACATCGCCGCCCTAGGTGACTTACCTGAGCTTGCTGGTTGGCAAGTTGAGGGTGGACCCACCAGGGAGGACTTCTGCAAGGCGCAGAAAGAATGTCCCACTCTAGAAGGTTTGAGGAAACAAGCCTCAAACCAGGCAGCCGGCGACGCCTCTGGCGATCACCACCTATATTGGGAGAATGATCTCCTTTACAGTGAGCCTAAGGTTCCGGGCTTTGGGGCAGCACGTGTGCTGGTGGTCCCCCAATGTTACCGAACCTTCCTACTGGGTCTGGCTCACGACATTCCCCTGGCAGGACATTTGGGGCAGGGCAAGACCTTTAACAGGCTTGTCACCCACTTTTATTGGCCCAAAATGAGGACACACTCAGACAAGTTCTGCAGATCCTGTCCTACCTGCCAGGCCAGTGGTAAAGCAGGAAAAAGGGTTAAAACCCCCCTGATTCCACTTCCTGTCGTTGGCACCCCCTTTGAAAGGGTGGGCATCGACATTGTTGGCCCCTTGGACCCCAAAACTGCCTTAGGCAACAGGTTCATCCTGGTTTTGGTGGACCATGCCACCCGTTACCCAGAGGCAATCCCTCTAAGGACAGTAACTGCACCGGTGGTGGCCAGAACCCTGATGGGGATATTTACCCGTGTGGGGTTCCCCAAGGAAATAGTGTCTGACAGAGGCACTAACTTCATGTCCGCATACATGAAGTCGCTGTGGGATGCGTGTGGTGTAACTTACAAGTTCACCACACCCTATCACCCCCAGACGAACGGTCTTGTGGAGAGATTCAACAAGACCCTGAAAGGCATGATTGGTGGCCTTCCTGAGGCCATGAGGCGTAAGTGGGACGTCCTCTTACCATGCCTTCTCTTTGCTTACAGAGAGGTCCCCCAGAGAGGGGTAGGGTTCAGCCCCTTTGAACTTCTCTATGGGTACCCTGTCAGGGGACCCTTAAGCATTGTCCAGGAGGGATTGGAGAAAGCTCCAAAGGCACCCCCTCAGGATGTGGTCAGCTATATGTTGGCCCTCCGCAACCAGATGACCCGCTTCTGGAAAGAAGCCCAAGATAACCTTGAGGCCAGTCAAGAGGTGATGAAACAATGGTATGACCAGAAGGCCACCCTGGTAGAGTTTCAACCTGGAGACAAAGTGTGGGTAATGGAGCCAGTAGAGCCCAGAGCTCTCCAGGACCGCTGGTCTGGCCCATTTGAAATAAAGGAGCGGAAAGGGGAGGCCACTTACCTAGTGGACCTCAAAACCCCTAGGAATCCCCTAAGGGTGCTCCATGTGAACCGACTAAAAGCTCATTGTGAGAGGTCGGAGATCAACATGCTTCTGGTCACAGATGAAGGAACGGAAGAGGAGAGTGAACCTCTCCCCGACCTCCTCTCTGCCCAAGAAGGTGATGGGTCAGTAAGCGGGGTCATTCTGTCTGGCACCCTGACTCTAAATCAGAAAGGAGACTGTTATGAGCTATTGGAGCAGTTCTCCCCCCTGTTCTCCCTTACTCCTGGGCTGACCCACCTCTGTGTTCATGATATTGACACCGGTGACAGTCTCCCTGTGAAAAACAAAATTTACAGGTTGTCGGATAAGGTGAAGGCCAGCATCAAGGAGGAGGTCTCCAAGATGTTGACTCTAGGGGTCATTGAGAAATCCAGTAGTCCCTGGGCCAGCCCAGTGGTATTGGTCCCAAAGGCTACTGCCCCAGGTGCGAAGCCAGAGCTCCGGTTCTGTGTGGACTACCGGGGTCTCAACTCAGTCACCCGGACTGATGCTCACCCCATCCCCCGGGCTGATGAGCTCGTGGACAGGCTAGGCGCTGCCAAGTTCCTGAGTACGTTTGATCTTACTTCAGGGTACTGGCAGATCGCCCTGACTGAGGGGGCTAAGGAAAGGTCCGCCTTTTCCACCCCTGACGGCCATTACCAGTTCCGAGTGATGCCGTTTGGATTAAAAAATGCCCCCGCTACCTTCCAACGGTTGGTTAACGGGGTCCTGGCTGGCAAGGATGCCTTCTGTGCAGCCTACCTGGATGACATAGCTGTCTACAGTTCCAGCTGGGAGGAACACCTGCTCCACCTCAAGGAGGTGCTTCAGGCCCTGCAACAGGCAGGCCTGACCATCAAGGCTAGTAAGTGCCAGATTGGGCAGGGTTCCGTGGTGTACTTGGGACACCTAGTAGGTGGTGGCAAGGTGCAGCCACTCCAGGCCAAGATCGAAACTATCAAGGCCTGGCAACCACCTCGAACCCAGACTGAGGTGAGAGCCTTTTTAGGCCTCACCGGATACTACCGCAGGTTTGTCAAGGGCTATGGTACCATTGTGTCCCCCTTGACAGAACTCACGTCCAAGAAGCAACCTAGGTTGGTGAATTGGACAGAGGCTTGTCAGAAAGCCTTTGACGCCCTAAAGGAAGCCATGTGCACGGCCCCCGTGCTCAAGGCCCCTGACTACTCCCAGGAATTTATCGTGCAGACAGACGCTTCAGAGCATGGCATAGGGGCAGTCCTAGCACAGCTAAATGAGGAGGGCCAAGATCAACCGGTAGTCTTTATTAGCAGAAGGCTATTACCACGGGAACAGAGGTGGAGTGCTATTGAAAGAGAAGCTTTTGCTGTGGTCTGGGCCCTGAAGAAGCTGAGGCCCTACCTGTTTGGGACTCACTTCCTAGTTCAGACAGACCACAGACCCCTCAGATGGCTCATGCAGATGAGGGGTGAGAATCCAAAACTTCTGAGGTGGTCCATTTCCCTACAGGGGATGGACTTTACGGTGGAACATCGCCCAGGGGTTGACCACGCCAATGCTGATGGTCTCTCCAGGTACTTCCGCCTTAGCGATGAGAGCTCCCAGGAGGTCGGGTAGCTCTCCCCACTTTCAGCTGGGGGGGACACATGTTAGACCTGACAGCCTTAGGGTAGTCACCCCTAACTTTTTTGCCTGCCTCCCTCCTCGTTTTGGATACTGTTTTGCTGGTTTTTAGACTCTGCGCACTTTACCACTGCTAACCAGTGATAAAGTGTATATGCTCTCTCTCTGTAAACATGGTAACTTTGGATCATACCTGATTGAACTATTTAATCTACTTATAAGTCCCCAGTCATGTGCACTCCAGGTGCCTAGGGCATATAGATTAAATGCTACTAGTGGACCTGCAGCACGGATTGTGCCACCCACTTAAGTAGCCCCTTTCCCTTGTCTCAGGCCTACCATTGCTAGGCCTGGGTGTGCAGTTTCACTGCCACCTCGACTTGGCATTTAAAAGTACTTGCCAAGCCTAGAACTCCCCTTTTTCTGCATATAAGTCACCCTTAATGTGTGCCCTGGGTATCCCCTAGAGCAGGGTGCTGTGTAGGTAAAAGGCAGGACATGTACCTGTGTAGTTATATGTCCTGGTAGTGTAAAACTCCTAAATTCGTTTTTGCACTACTGGGAGACCTGCTCCCTTCATAGGCTAACATTGGGGCTGCCCTCATACACTGTTGAAGTGGCAGCTGCTGATCTGAAAGGAGCAGGGAGGTCATATTTAGTATGGCCAGAATGGTAATACAAAATCCTACTGACTGGTGAAGTCGGATTTAATATTACTATTCTAGAAATGCCACTTTTAGAAAGTGAGCATTTCTTTGCACTTAAATCCTTCTGTGCCTTACAATCCACGTCTGGCTAGGTTTAGTTGACAGCTCCTTGTGCATTCACTCAGACACACCCCAAACACAGGGTACTCAGCCTCACTTGCATACATCTGCATTTTGAATGGGTCTTCCTGGGCTGGGAGGGTGGAGGGCCTGCCCTCACACAAAGGACTGCCACACCCCCTACTGGGACCCTGGCAGACAGGATTGAACTGAAAGGGGACCTGGTGCACTTCTTAGCCTCTCTTTGAAGTCTCCCCCACTTCAAAGGCACATTTGGGTATAAAACAGGGCCTCTGCCCTACCTCATCAGACACTTGCTGGAGAAGAAACCGGAACCAGAAACTACATCCTGCCAAGAAGAACTGCCTGGCTGCTCAAAGGACTCACCTGTCTGCTTTTTCCAAAGGACTGCTGTCTTGCTGTTGCCCTGCTGCCTTGCTGAACTCTTGTCTGGCTGTGAAAGTGCTCTCCAAGGGCTTGGATAGAGCTTGCCTCCTGTTCCTTGAAGTCTCAGGACCAAAAAGACTTCTTCCTTTCACTTGGACGCTCCGTGCGCCGAAAATTTCGACGCACAGCTTGTTTCGCGGCGAGAAAAACGCCGCACACCGACGCTGATCGACGCGACGCCCTCGGGACGATCGAGACTTCGACGCACAACCTCGCAAGGACAAAGCCGCTCGACTTTCCAGGAGAAATCGACGCGACGCCCACCGTGAGTGCGAAACTTTGACGCACGGCCTCGCAAGGACAACGCCGCCCGACTTCCAAGGAGAAATCGACGCGACGCCTGCCGTGAGACCAAACTTTCGACGCACGGCCTCGCAAGGACAACGCCGCCCGACTTCCAAGGAGAAATCGACGCAACGCCTACCGTGAGATCGAAACTTCGACGCGCAGCCCCGCAGAACGACGCGCAGCCGGAAAACAAGCAGGAGAATCCACGCACAGACCCGGGACATCTGGTAATCCCCGCGATCCACAAAAAGAGACTGTCTGCGCGCCGGAAAACGACGCCCGACTTCCCCGCGTGGAAAAGACCGACGCAAGTCTGTGTGTGCTGAGGAGAAATCGACGCACACACCCCTTTTTCCACGCATCTCTTCTCCTGTGGCCCTCTGAGGAGATTTTCCACCAGAAACCAGGTACTTTGTGCTTGAAAGACACTGTATTGCATTCTAAAGACTTAAGACACTTTATATCACTTTCCTGTGATATTTCTACAATTTTCCATTGCAACTTTATTCTTTTTGACCTACAATTATCCTGATAAATATTATATATTTTTCTAAACACTGTGTGGTGTAGTTTTGTGGTGCTATATGGTGGTATTGTATGATTTATTGCACAAATACTTTACACATTGCCTTCTAAGTTAAGCCTGACTGCTCGTGCCAAGCTACCAGAGGGTGGGCACAGGATAATCTTGGATAGTGTGTGACTTACCCTGACTAGAGTGAGGGCTTTTGCTTGGACAGGAGGTAACCTGACTGCCAACCAAAAACCCCATTTCTAACATTGCACCTTGCCTTTCTCTACATTTTTTCCTTCCAAATGTAAAGCAGTGTGTAAGAAAGAAGTGTATTTGAGAAATGCCCTGTAATTCACATTCTAGTATGGGGACCCCCGAATTCAGAGGTGTGCACAACCACTGTTTCTCAACACCTTATCTTGTGCCCCTTTTGTAAATATAAAGGTTTCCTTGGTACCTATTTTTCACTCTTTATATTTTACCAAATGAATTGCTGTATGCCCAGTATACAATGAAAACTCATTGCAAGGTGCAGCTCATTTATTCGTTGTGGGTACCTAGGGTTCTTGATGAACCTACAAGCCCTATCTATCCCTGCAAGCAGAAGAGTCTGTCAGACGTAACTGTATATTGTTTTCAAACATCTGCTGTAGCAGGAAGCAAGTTACAGAAGAAAACGTGGACAGAAATGACTGTTTTTTTCAGCTCAATTTCAATATTTTTTTAATTCAGATGTTATTTTCTGTAGGAAAACCTTGCAGGATCTACCTACATGACCCCTTGCTGAATTCAAAATTTTGTCTACTTTTCAGAAATGTTTAGCTGTCCGGGATCCACCATTGGTTTCCTACCCATTTCTGTCACTACCTGGAAAGAGGCTGAAAGCACAAAAAATTGTGTAAATGGGGTATGTACCAGTAAAATGCCAAAACTGTGTTGACAAATTTGGTTTTCTGATTCAAGTCTGCCTGTTCCTGAAAGCTGGGAAGATGGTGATTTGAGCACGGCAAACCCTCATTTACAAGGAAAAAAACACATGCTTTCTTCTGCAGCCCTTTTCTGCATTTTTCTGAAAAAAAACAAAATGTAGCTGTATTTTGGCTAATTTCTATGTCTACTCCAAGGGAACCCACAAACTCTGGGTACCTTTAGAATCCCTAGGATGTTAGAAAAAAAGGACGCAAATTTGGAATGGATAGCTTGTGTGAACAAAACATTATGAGGGCCTGAACGTGAACTACCCAAAATAGCCAAAAAATGGCTCGGCACAGGGACAGGGAACGCCTGGCAAAGAAGGGGTTAAACACTGTTTTGATTTGATCATCCCAGTAAGAACTATTTTTTATATATTCCCTCCTCAAAATATGAGTTGAAAAATTCATAATCAACTACTATAGAGATGTGCAAATCCAAGAAAACTTGGACTCTCTTTATTATTAGTAAGCAGACCATTGCAAAATAGCTGGCATCTACTTTGGATCCATGGAATGGCCAGAAGCATTCAATGTAAATCTAAATGTATTCACTTTAAATTCACCCTTTTCAGGTTTACAAGATGAATGATGAATGCTGAATTTGTGATAATACCAAACTCACCTCATTGATGTTCTTCAGGAGTCTTAGCAAATACTGGAATATCACCTATGTAGATCAATACAAACATATTCAAAACATTAGAAACTATTACGTCCATAAAATGCTGAAAAGTGGCATGGGCATTTCGTGCTCCATATTGCACTGTATGATATTCAAACCGCTATATGGCTGTTTTCCACTCATTACATTGTTTTATATTCAAAGTTCATAGACAACTAAAAAACAACTTTAGTGAAGATTCATGCTCCTTGAACTGACTCCAAAATGTCCTAAATGAGAAATATAGGATCACAATCCTTTATCCGATTTAAACCTCAATAATAAATATAGGCTCTTATTATGACTTCGGCGGTCTTCTCAGTAGACCGCCGAAGGCACGGGTGCCAGAAAAAGTGCTGGTGGTCTTCCGAACACATAATATGAGTGCAGAAGGATGTCTGCCACAATTTGGGCAGAAAACCTCCATTAGTCATGCTTGCGGTCGGAGGTGCATGGGCGGTTCGACCACCGGCCCGCCCTGCCAAAAGGACTCCACTAGCCATATTATGACCTTTAATATGGCCTGGCGGTGTCCTGATGGCGGGGTTCTGCCGGTGGTGGAAGAGCCTGTTCCCTGGCAGGCGACCTGTCACCAGACAAGGTAAGTCGATCGTCCGTCTTAGGAGGGGGATGGGAGGGTGGGGGGTGTTGTGTGTGCCTGTGTGAGTGGGGTTTGTCTGCCTGTGTGAATGTAAGTGTGTATGCGTGTGTGTGTGCATGTTGGAATGTTTGTGTGAATGCATGTATGGATGTGTGTGATTGAATGGGTGTACGGATGAATGTGAGTGAATGAGTGTATCCAGAGTGCGTGTGGGTGTGTGTGTGTGTGTGTATGCGGGGAGGGGGTTGGGGAGGCGGGGGTACTGTACTGGAAGGGTGGGTGGGGAAGGGGGGTGCTGTAGTGGAAGGGGGTTCTTGTATGGAAGGAGGGGTGGGGGGTATTGGGATCGCGGGGGGGTTGGGGGAGTCGTCCGCCGGTGACTGGAAATAAATTTCCTGTCTCTGGTAACCTTTCTGTCAGGGTTTTCATGGCGGTGCTACCACCGCAGAAACCCTGGTGGAAAGCCGACTAGTGATAAGGCCGCCTGTCTTCAGTGGACCGCCGGGTTGGAGATGGTAATCTGTCCAACCGCTAGGGTCATAATGAGGGACATAGTGTTGTTAACTCTGCTCTTTTTTCAGTACAAAAAGAAAGGTGTTCCAGCAGGTTAAAAGATCGTACAATTAACCCATTTTGAGTATTGTCCTTAAAGTAAACCTCAGTCTCATTCATTCTTTCTCTGTTAGTAGTGAGTACCACCAAAAAGGAACAATAGGGGAAGTGAAAAAACGTTGTATTTGCATAAAGAAAGATTAGCCACATTGAATTTTGATGTGAAATCCTTTATCCAATTAATAGACAAGCAACAACTCCCAGAAGCGGAAGACTTGATGACAAAGATATTGTTCTACTTGACTAACTGACATACGGATTAGGCCTCTTTAAATACGTGATTCAAATTATGAAAGGCCAAGTAGGAATGGCTAAAATGTAAAAACTATTGTTAAACCTGAGAGCCTTAGGGTGATCTTCCCCCAGTCTTTTACCCTCTTTGCCTCACAGATTTGCTGTATGTTTTTGTTGGCCCGAGGACTCTGAGCAGTTTACCACTGCTGACCAGGGCTAAAGTGCAAGTGCATCTCTCCTAAGCATGGTAACATTGGTGTATCCACAATTGGCATATTTACTTTACATGTAACTCCCTTGAAAGTTGTATACCATATACCCAGGGTCTGTAAATTAAATGCTACTAGTGGGTTTGCATCACTGATTGTGCTGTCCACCTAAGTAGCCCTCTAAAGAAAGTAGCCCATAGGGCAGGGTGCCATGTAAGTAAATGGGTGCCATGTAATTAAAAGGCAGATGTGCATGTTTACGTTTTACATGTTCTGGTAGTGAAAAACTCCCAAAGTCATTTTTCACTACTGTGAGGCCTCCTCCTCTTAGGCCACCATTGGAAATTCCTTAATATACTTTTAAAGTGGTAATTCCTGACGAGAAAGAAGTAGCAACATCATGTTTCCTATCATTGGAGTGGTAATGTTAAATCCTCTTTACTGGTAAAGTCTGATTTACTATTACTATTTTATAAATTCCACTTTTAGAAAGTGGGCATTTATCTGCTCTTACTGATTGTGTGCCTTGCAGCCTGTCCCCAATATGTGTCTGGACTAGGTGACAGATAAACTTTGTGCATTCTATCCAGACAGCCACAAACACAGGAAGGGTGGGTGTGACAAAGGAGTCATCTGCATTCTGATGGGCCTTCCTGGACAGGAAGGTGGAGATGAGCTGACACTTACACTTCAATAGGGAAGTGCCTGTTCCCACACAAATGCTGATTACCCCCTACTGGTTGTCTGGAGCCAGAGCTAGGAATAAAGGATCTCTGTGCACTTCAAAGACCCTTCTTTGATGTCACCCCCAATTCAAAGGCACATATGGGTATAAGTACTGGTTCGCTGACCCTACCAAATCAGTACACTACTGGACCTGCGAAGAACTCTGCTGAAATAAGGACTGCTGTGCTGAAAGGATCACACTCAGCTTGGACTGATTGTTTTGAGGAACTGCTTCTCTACTTTGCTGAACTTCCCTGCTGATCTCTGCCCTGCTGAGAACCAGGACTGGACCCATCTCACTTGAACCCAGAGTGACTCCAAGGGCTTGCTGGCTTGCCCTCTGAACGTCTGTTCTTCTGCAGGGACCTCAAATACTGCCTGGAACGCTCCTTGTGCTGCTGGACTCTGCAATCTGTGTGTTCTTCCCTTGCCTGAGGTGCCCCATTCAGTCCTGGGCCTCAGAAGTGGGTTTTGTAGCTGATTTCTGCAAAACCCAACGCATCGTCACCACTGCGCCGGATGGAACCGACCTATTGCCACTTCGACACAGAGGCTGTCTGTCTACAGCAGCCCGCGATGATGCTCTGCTCTGCTTAAAGACAAGGCATTGTATTCAACTCTACGGAGCTCAACGCAGGATCTGACTGTGTGGAAAATATCACTACATCGTCTTCGTAATCGCTCCTTGATGTCCATGCTTGCTCCATAGAAGATACTTCTTCAGTTGACCCCAGTGTGGGTTCTGTAGCCAGCCTACCCTCCATCACAGTTGGCCAGAAATTTGGATTTGCACCAGTCACTCACAACCTAAAATAACCTTTTGACTGCTAGGGACTTCTTAGCACTATTTTTTGTTTAACCTATAATAATTCAAATATTGAATTCTAATGATGGTATTTTTGTCGTTTTGGTCTTGTTTAACTCAGATAAAGATCTTCTATTTTTGTAAACCTGTGTGGAGTCTTTTTGTGGTGTTTGCATTATGTTAATGTGTGTGTGTGTGCTTGTGTGTGGCACAAATACTTTACACATTGCCTCTTAAGTTACGCCTGCCTGCTCTGGGCCAAGCTTCCAGAGGGTGAGCACAGGTTACTTTAAAGTGTGTAGCTGACTTACAATGACTAGGATTGTGGTCCTCACTTGGAGAGGTTACATACCTCTGCCAACTAGAGACCTAGGGCCAGATTTATGAAAGGTGGCCCTGCATTACGTGTAGATTCACTTTTCTTGCGGCCCCTTGCACCCACCTACCACCATCATGTGTGCGCCATAATTAAAATACGGTGTACCATGGAGCAGGGTGGGGGTCAATAGCATCAGAATTTCTGACGCTATTGATGTACTGTTCAGGGTTACCGCCAACATTTTGGCGCTAACCCTGAACAGTGCAATGGGGCCCATTGTAAACAGTGGTGTGCCCCCTTTTAATGCCTACTCTGAGTGAGCATTAAAAGTGGTGAAAAAAATGACGCAAAGAAATCTTTTAGCTTTCTTTGCGACATTTTTTCACCCTCCCCTAACAGGGAACACCCCCTTTACATACATTATGCCTGGCACAGGCATAATGTAGAGCAAAGAGTTACAAAGTGCATTGCGCCATTTTGTAAATATGGCGCAGGGAAAAGGCCACCTTTAGCATCAGAAAAATTACACTAAGGCAGCTAAGCCCTCTTAAATCAGAACCTAGGGCCAGATGTATGATTCTGGCCCATTGCGATTCGGTAATTGCGATTTTTAAGAAATCACAATTACCGACTCGCAAAGGGCCATGTATCACATTTGCGATTCGGTAATTGCGATTTCTTAAAAATCGCAAATGCAATTACCGAATCGCAAATTGCGATACTGGCCCCATTCGCAGCTATGGGCCTGTTGGCCCATAGCTGCGAATTTTTTGCATTTCCTAAATTGCGATTTCTGAACCAGAAATCGCAATTTAGGAAATGCAAAAGGCCAGGGTGCTGGGGGCCTAAGGCCCCCTCTCCTGCACCCCAATTTTTTATTTTTTACCATGTAAAGTACACCCCTGCCAAAAGGGCATGTGTGCATTACAGATTAAATTTAAAAATGCAGTTTTACTGCATTATTAAATTTTACACCAGGTTACCACCTGGTTGCAGACAATGGTATTTTGCATGTGCAAAATACCATTCTGCAAAAAATCGCAATTTGCGATTTTTTGCAGAATTGCCTTGCGACCTGGATTTTGTGAATCGCAAATTGCGATTTGCAAAATCGAGGTTGCAACGCAGAAAATCGCAATTTTTGTGATTTTCATTTTGTGGTCTGCGAATGCCTTTGATGCATTGCAGACCACGATTTTGCACTCGCAAACGGCCGATTTCGCCGTTTGCGAGTGCAAAATATTTTGATACATCTGGCCCCTAATTTCCAAAAACTATGAACCCCAAAAGATGCCAAAAACAGGAAAGGTGCATCATATATCAGATCAGAAGTCAATGGAAAACCATCAACATTTGAGGAGTTTTCTTTACACTCTTGGAAATGTTTGGGGCATATTTACAAACTGCATTTTGTAGTGTATTCGGTAGTACAAGAATAGTACTATTAAAGTACTACAAAATGTAATTGAAAAACCTACACGTGTAAATCCCCACCCCCACCTGTCCTAACTTTTCTATGGGGAGATCCTTACACATGTATGTTACTACTTAGTAGTAACAGTAGGAGGGAGCAAGGAGAGTGGCTGAAACAGGGACATACTTGCTACCAAATTGGAGGAGTTTAGGGAGTAGTAAGAAGGGGTTAGGGAGAGACACGCACCTACCCACTAAAGAGTAATCTCATTGCTATTCACTAACTGCACTACTAAAGTTTTGCATAGGATTGATTGAAAGTAGTTTAATCATATTTGATTAAAAATAATGTTACATTATTTTATAAATTCATGAAAAGTTGATAGAATGTTTTGTAAATAAATAATAAATGTGTTATTTTTATGTATTTTTAAACATTAAATTATATTTATTTATATACTTGTAACATTCAATTTTAACATTAACATTTAAAAAAATATGAATTAACGTTACTCCTTATTAAGTTTTAATTTAAGTCTATTTCTATTATTTTTAGTAGTTAGTCATGTGTGGTTCTGGACTTACTACTGTTTCTTTTTGGCTGTAGTAACTTACACTTGTAAATTTGACTCCTCCCCCGTTATCGTGGGCTGGAGATGCACAAGTCAACACTTTTGACTAACTTTACACTCAGATTTTGTGAATAGTCACAAGCTGTAAAATTTCTAAAAAATATAACAGTAAATTACTGGTTAAATTACTCACAAGTGTAAGTTACCTTTACGAATAGCACTGATTGTTCTTAGTGCCCTAGTGCTAGCCGATAGAGGTTTAAAAGAAACCACCATGTCAGAGTGCATATGCATCAATTAATTTCCCATTTTTAAACCATTTGGTAAAAAAAGAACAAATGGATGTCAGTATTACGTATACACAATCTAATATAAGCAAGCCAATACAGTCCTATTTACATCTCTTTCTCAAGTTATGGTTGAATTCTCCATACATTCTTAAGAGCCATTTAGCAAAAGCCTGAATCATAAGAAAATAACTACCTCAATATTTACACAAACAGGCCTTTTTGCAAAACATAGATTGAAGGAACAAGGATAAACTGAAGGACACTGCTATTTCAATGAATATGGCTACTCTGCTAAATTGTGGAGGCTCAAGAAACAAACATTTTCTGTAACACATGAATAGGGAATTTCTGGAAACAGACACTCAACACCCAGGAACACTTCATCAATGATGAATGCTTGACTAAAGTAAACAGAGACTTTGAAAGTAATTACATGACTCAGATCTACCACCTACCAGCTACAGGTGAACTGATTCTCCCACCCATCCTTGGCTTGTAAGGGTAGTGACAATCAGTGGGCAGGGGATTTTAAGTCATACATGCTTAGGAAGAAATGCATACAAGCTTCTTTAAAACCAGGCCACTCTGAAATGCTAGTAAAGTCCTGAATGATTCCCAGGAAGGTAGAAACCAGTAATGGAATTTCCTGCAAGCTAAAGACTTCTGTGAAATGTAGTTTTTGGGAGGAAAAGCCTGACATGGATACAAAATGAAAGACAAGCTGTGAAATATAATCCAAGGGCCAGGTTGTCAGTAAACTGATGGAGTAAATGGTTGAGGTGCTTAGACGACACTGGAATGTTGCACATGTAGGCCTCCTTGTGGTGGATTCAAGAGTGCAGGAAGTGAATTGTACTACAGTGTAGCAAGGCTTAGTCAGTGAAGTTATGTGGTTTAGAAACATTCATAAAGCACATAGTAACACTCCCTAATCATTGTACAGCCACTGCTTTTACATTTACAAAGAAAATTTACTTTAATTTATATACAAATAATACTAAACATAAAACTACAAATGTACGTATTAAAAAACAGAGCGCTCAAGTCCCTCCTCAACCAGATTTCTGCGCAAGAAGGTCTCTCAAAGTCCCTTCCTATGCTGTTTCTTACAGGATTCACAATGTAAAACCCATTCCGACTGTCACTGAGTTCCCAATGTAAAACTCATTCCTTTTACATTTGCTACAGAGTTTTGTTTTTTTTTTTATATATATTTTTATTAACATTTTGCTGTTATGCAGTTACATACTTGTTTATTTCACATGCATTTTTGTTCCTGATTCTATGTTGTACTTTTCGTTTATTGTTTGATCTTTTTATTAACGTTAGTCTTATTTTTCTTTATTCAACAAACTGTGTTCTTTTACTTGTTCAAGCGCATTTCCTTTCTTCATGTCACTATTCTGCATAATCAACAATCGAACAACAAACTTAAACCCCTTCTTCCTTGTAACTTGGGAGGATTGTGTAAAGGGTTAGGTGCTAGCTAATTGGGGGAAGGGAAAAGGAGGAAGGGGTGAAAAAAGAAAGAACAGACCCCAGGAGGCCAACTATACGGCTTTGTGCGAATGGCTTTTGTAGTTGTTGACTTGAGGGTACTATGACATATCCATTTTTGAGCGGGGGGGAATGTCAGCCCAGGGCGCGCCGGCACATCGTGGGGATGGCGGTTGGCTCACATTGCTTGCCATGTCTGTCGGTGGGGTGGGGGTCTGAGGTCCATCTGTCTTCAAACCTTTACACTCAATGAAAGCTATGGGTGGGCTGGGTCTGTTTTGGGTGCCTGCCTATGTGCTTCTATCGCTTGGTTCCATTCTCGGCGTGGGTTGGGATTCACTGGTTTCTCTTACTGGGCTTGCCAGTCTCTTAATTATACTCTCCCAGCTCGTCATTAAATTCTCCCACCCCGGAGCTATAAGCACCTGGCGAATATTCCTGGCTTCTTCTGCTTTTAGGACCTGTAGTTAAGCTCTAGACCATGTTGATATATCATTTTTCCAGTCGGTCAGCAGAGGGCGATCTGCGGCTTTCCAGCCCCTCGAGATTAGTCTCTTATAAAGGGCCAGAGTGAGGTCCAGGAAGCGCCCCTTCACTTTTCCGCAGAGTGCAGCTGGTCTAAGACCCAGCAGGCACATCTCGGGGGTGGGTCTCAACTCAAACTCAAACAATTCAGTTAGGGTGGGCAATATTTCCCTCCAGCCAGTCTGGATCACCGGGCAAGTCCAAACCATGTGGTCAAAATTCGCCCCTCCTCCTCCGCATCTCGGGCAAGTCCCTGGGGTTCCTCCGTATATACGGAATAGCCTGTGGGGTGTGAGGTACGTTCTGTGCAAATAATTATATTGAAGGTACCTTAACCGCGTATTGCGTGATACCTTCCGGGGGTAAGCCAGTGTTCTCTTCCACTCTGAGTCTGTGAGTTCCCGCCCTACTGTGCCCTGCCAACGTCCTCTCAGCGACCGTAGGGGGTCTAAGGCTGCCTCAACTTGGGCCCGATATATTTTGGTGATTAGATGTGTTTCCTCTCCTAATGTCAACAGCGAGTGCAGAACCCCATGTGTGTCAGTTTCCGCGTTCACTGTATCCCAGTGAGCTTTAAGAGTGTGTACTAGCCTCCCGTACAACAGGAACTGTCCCCTGGGGACACCCTCCTCCGTCAAATCAACAAATCCCCTCAACACTCCCTCCTTGAAGAGTCCTCCCACTGCTTCTATTCCAGCTGACAACCAGGGGCCAAGTCCCGTGTTTCCCGGCCCCCTCCCCCTAGGTTCTATGGCAAGCACCGCCAGTGGCAGAGCTGGGGAATATGGATGACCAACTCCCACTCTTTTCATACATCTTTTCCAACATGCTATTGCCACTTTTATCATTATATTGTTCCGGGGGGGTTATCTTTCTGTTTGCCATGCATGCTGCAATCCACGCCGTATCAATTACTCCTTGGGCTGTATGTAAATCCAGTTGGCCCCGGCCCGTAAGCCACCCGGGTATCCACTGTAATTGGGATGCCAAGTAATATGCCTCAAAGTCAGGGGCCCCCAAGCCTCCCGCGTGGGGAGGTCTGCAGATAGTTGTAAGTGTAGTTCGTCTTCGCCCATTGTCCCATATTAGTTCTCTGAGTAATGTGTTCAGACCACGGAACCATGCCCGGGGTATTAACAGTGGTAAGTTGGTGAAGTAATAGAGAAGTCGGGGGAGCATGATCATCTTGGAAAGCGCCACTCTGGCCATCACTGACAATTTCAGAGAGCACCAAAATACTACTGATGATCTCAGGGATCGGAGCGCTCTGCCAAGATTGCCCTCTCTTAAGTCTACCATATCATGGTAGATCTGGATCCCCAGGTATCTAAATGTCCGTGGAGCCCATTTCAGGTCTGATGGGCACGTTGCAGGACATTTACATCCAGCCGTCAGGGGGAACACATATGTTTTATTACGGTTAAGTCTTAATCCTGATACCTCTCCAAACTCCTCCAGTACGTTCAGGGCCCAGGGGAGACCACTCGCCCCGTCTCTAAGATAAATCAAGATGTCGTCTGCATATAGCGAGATAATGTGATCCGTTGGTCCCCACAGAATCCCTCTGTCCGCTCCTTCTCCGCGTACCCACGCCGCCAGGGGCTCCATCGCCAGGGCAAACAACAAAGGAGATAGGGGGCATCCCTGTCTAGTTCCACGGTGCACTGGGTAAGCAGCAGAGATTGTCCTACCTGTCTTGACCCTTGCCAGTGGGGACGAATATAATAGGTCCACCCAGTCAACCCAGCCCTCACCCAGGCCCATTTTTAACATTGTCGCCCTCAGGTAGTCCCATCTGATTGAGTCGAAGGCCTTTTCAAAGTCCACTGCTAGCATGGTCCCGGCTGGCGGCTTCGATTCACCGGGCATATGTATTATAGAGAAGATACGCCTAAGATTCAGGGAGGTGCTGCGACCAGGTATGAAACCGTTCTGGTCAGGATGTATCAGGGTTGGCATAAGAGGTAATAACCGGTTGGCCAGGATCTTAAAGTCGCTATTTAGCATTGATAGTGGGCGAAAGTCTGTTACCGATGCCTCCCTACTATTTGTTTTTGGAAGTGGCACTACCAATGCCTCACGTAGTGTGCGTGGGAGTACTCCGTTCTTTGCAGATTCCATATACATTTCTATCAGTCTGGGGGCTAATAAGGATTTATACTTTTTATAAAAATCCATCGGAAGACCATCTGTTCCAGGGGTCTTCCCAGGGGCCAGCTGCGTGATTGCCTCAGTTGTCTCCTCCGCGGTCACTGGACCCCCCAGGCCGATCCTGTCTTCTGGGCCCAATACCGGTAGGGGTATCCGAGTTAGGAAGTTATCAAGAATCCCCGTCTCCAATTCTGTGGGCTTCCTGTATAAGTACGTATAGTAATCTCTGAATGCGTCGTTAATGGATTCTGGACTGAGTCTGCGTGTCCCCCCCCTGTCTAGTACACTTGCAATAGGGTCACTATCTCCGTTCGAGCGCACTAGCCATGCCAAGAGTCTACCGGATCTCCCCTCCTCTGATTGTATGGATGCCAAGTATCTTTGCATACTGTGGCATCTGAGTCGCTCTTCTGCTTGGGAGTGCTCTCTGCGCGCACGCTCGTACTCTGCATCCGCCTGCCTTGTGGGGCCCTGCCTCAGCTCCCCCTCGTGGATGACCTTCTCCAGTGCGTTTAATTCTCTCTCAAGTGTATGTTTTATCCCCACCGACTGTCCAAGACAGTGACCCCGCGTCCCCACTTTGAGTGTCTCCCACTCTATGCCTCTGGAGGAAGTGGATCCCTGGTTATCTTCTATATGTTCTGTTAGGTAGCATCGTAATTCCTCCCTGTATGCCTGGTCTTCTAACGCCGACGGAAGCATTTTCCATGCCGGTATGGGGGGTCTGTCCTGTGATACCCTCATTGTCATTAATAGAGGGTTGTGATCTGATATTGTGCGGGCAAGGTACTCCGCATGGGTCATACTTCGGGCCAGTCCCGCCGTGCAGACTATCCTATCGATTCTAGTGTGTACCTGGTGGAGGCCCGAGTAAAACGAATAATCCCTGGCCACTGGGTGTTGAAGCCGCCAAGCATCTACCAGTCCCCAGGCGTCTAGCCACTCTACCAGTTTTTTTGCTGTTTTAGTTGATGTTGCTCCCTGTAGTGGGGGGCTAGATCTATCTAAGTCGATGTCGAGCACTGTATTAAAGTCTCCTCCTATTAATACTTCCCCCATGTGTTGACGAGTGAGGTGCCCAGACAGGCCCGTCATAAATGATGTTTGGTCCTGGTTGGGGGCGTATATACAACTCAGGATCAACTGGAGCCCCTGTAATTTCCCTTCTAAAATGACAAACCTTCCCTCCCTGTCTATGTTGGAGGAATCGATCACAAATGGGACCCCCGCTCTAATCCAAATCAGAGTTCCTCTTGCGTAAGCTAAATATTCTGTGGCAAACACCTGACCCCTCCATCTCCGCCTTAGTTTCTCTCCCTCTCCGGGTCCGAGATGAGTCTCTTGTAACATAGCTATCTGCACTCCTCTTCTTTTTAAAAAGGAAAGAATTCTATGTCTCTTAGCAGGAGTACCCATCCCCCTAACATTCCAGGTTATGATATTGTAGTCCCCCATCTTATTCTTAGAGCCTGTTGTATATAGGGTCGGCACGCCCTTGGTCCCGACCGACCCCCCCAAAAGCTTGTACCTTCATTATACTCAGACCATTTCACACATATAGCCGATGCAACTAGTAACAGCAAACCCCAACTCCCCTTCCCCAGGGCACCTTCGAAACTGTAGGCTGCCCAGTAAGTTCTGCAACACTGCAAATCATACAAACACTTCAATGCAATACTCGCCGGTCAGGGCTGACAGGCGAGAGACAGGTCCGGGGGAGTGGCCAGGTCCAGAGGGGCCATTTCACTTCTTATCTTGTCTCGCCTTTCAGCGCCGGTGCGGGTTCGATCTACACAAGTTCATCAGCTGTCTGCGGGGTCACCTCCGGTGCGCAAGCCGAGTCCCCAGAACCAGCAGGCGAGGACACCACTGTGTCGTCCGATTCTTCTTCAGAGGCTTCCGGGGGCGATGACTCTCCGCCCATCTTGGCCGCCGCTTCTAGGGCCTCTCTTTTGCCAGTCTCACTCTGTGCCCGCGTGGGCGCCAGTCGCCGGCGGTCCCCGGGCCTTTTCCCCCTCGGGGCCCACGGGATCCGCCCGCCCCACGGTTCTCTGGTGCAGGCCGCGCCGGCCTTGACCCTGCTCTCTCGAGCCACTCCCATGCCTCCTCCGGAGTTTGGAAGAAAGTGGTTTTCCCCTCCGCAATCACTCGTAGTCTTGCTGGGTAGAGCAGTGAGTACTGTATCCCCTCATCTCGCAAAGTTCTTTTAACGGCTAAGAAGGAGGCGCGCTTGTTTTGAACCTCCAAGGTGAAGTCAGGGAATAGTGTCGCTTCGCCATTGGCTACTTTAAACGGGCCCGTTTCCCTGGCTTTCTGCAAGAGGATGTCTCTGTCTCTGTAGTGCAGGAGTTTAGCAATTACAGCCCGGGGTGGCCTGCCAGGAGCGAGTGGTCTAGCCGGTACCCGATGTGCTCGTTCCAATGAGTAAAAGGGGGTCAGACATCCTGGTGCCACAACTGTGCATAGCCATTTCTCCAGGAACTCCACCATATTCGTCCCCTCGGCTCCTTCGGGGAGGCCCACCACGCGAATATTGTTCCTCCTGTTGCTACCTTCTGCGTCCTCAGCTCGTTGTTCGAGCTTCGCCACTCTGCTGGCCAAGGAGGTCACCTCCTCTGATACTTCTACTTGTTTTGGGACGACTTCCGCTAGCGTTGCTTCCACTTCTTTTACTCTGTCAGTCAATTTGTGGTGATCATCTCTCAGAAGGCCCACCTCTATCGCCACCTGATTGATGTCACGCTGTAATGTGGATTTGGTGTCTTCAATGGCACCCAGTATCTTGTCTAGGGTGTCTTGTACTTTGATTTGTGACTGGCCTTGCATGGTCGGCTCATTGTCCCCCATTGATGTCGGTGTCAGGGGGTCCATGACTTTGTTCTTATGCCTGCCCTTGGGGGGCATTGGTCAGGCAGAGAGGAGCGTCTCAGTGAGTCTGGCGCGCTGTGCAAGTGCCTATGCTGCTTGCTGTTGGTTTGTCCACTAGTCCAGGGCTCTGTTGCCACGGTCTCAGGTTCTGGTCGCTTCAGGGGGAGTCACAGGCACCCCGCCAGCCACCCCCAGCACGATGGGCGGCGGCAAGCGGGCGCGCCGAGAATCTCCGCCAGTGTTGCGTAGTCCATCCTCGTCGAGGGTCCCCACCGGCGCCGCAGTCTGGCCCCAGTGGCACCCCTCGTTCGCGCGGGCCACCGCGTCTGTCCCTCGTTAGGGAGTCATCTGGTCCAGTGTGCTCATTCCCAGGTCCGCCGGCAGTCCACCACGGACCAACAGATCCTACATGTGCTGTGCTCAGTCCCCCGGTCGCGTCCCAGCTACTCCATAGCTGAGAAAAAATTGTCTTAGGTTAAACCGGGGTTGATGTTTTCCTTTAGAATTGCGTCGTTGTGTATGGAAAGGGTAGGTGCGACAGGCCTTCAGCTCGGCGTTGGTCGTGGCAGTGAGAGGGGGCCCCGCTCCTGGCAACAAGGGTACACGGCCTCCAACCCTGACAGACGATGGCGACCGGCACAGGGTGATTCCGCGTTGCCACGCCCCGCAGTGGACAATCAATGGTCATCCCGGGCTGCCTCGGACACAGAGGGTTTCATCATTGGCATCTGGGGGCTCCCGGGCAGCAATCACCGATGCTTCGGTTGTATGTTCCCCAGGGGGTGCATAAGAGGCAGGTTCCTCACCGGACAGCGTCAGGTGGCCCCTCGTCCCCTCGTCCCTTCAGTGTCAGTAGTCCTGCAGTCGGGAGGCACCAGGCCGGTGCTCCGGCCTTTCCCCCACTCTTCAGGGTGGGCCCGTGACTGGTTTCGGTGCTGGGCGCTGCGCGCCACCCGGTTCGGGGCCGCGGCCGCAGTCCGCCGATGACCTCCCGGGCCTCGATCCTCGCCGGGACGCCCGAGTCCGCTGGGGGCCGCCCCCCGGGGCAACGGTCTTGCGCTAGCGGCACCGCCTGTGATAGCCGCACACCTACCCTGCTGTTACGGCTCGGGGGGCCTCCCGATTCAGCGCGATCTGGCCCCGCCTATCGACAGGGCCGCAGCCTCCTCGCAGCCCAGAGCAGCTCCAGCCGCCCGTGCGCCCGCTCCGGGGGCGAGACCGCAACTCCGCTGTCCCCCCCCGTCCACAGCGGTCGTGTCACTCTTTTCTGAGTGCAATACCTCCCGCCTCAGCGCGTCCAGGCACAAGTTTGTAGTCGGCCCCTCCGGAGCCGAGCGGTTAAGCGTGCGCCATGCTCGGCTCCATGGCCACGTCCCTCACATTTGCTACAGAGTTCACAATGAAAACCCTCTTGACTGTATTTCTCAAGATCAAAGTCACCATGCAATGCCCCTTTTTTGAATTTGACACAGAGTTTGCATTAATAATCAAACTATCAGTTATCAGTAATGCAACCAGTTGTAGGTAGGCCAACACAATATCTGCCCAATAGGATTCCTGTAAATAAGATCAACAAAAAGGCATAACTAATGCTAACGCCCTTTTCTTTTTTCACTGTTTTTTAATTTGTTTCTAATTTCATGAGCATTAGTAAATAGCTAAACATGTCTCTAGCCTGTCTGTAAAAGAGCCCATATCTCAGTGTTTTGCAGTAGGGAAATGGCCCTGGGTTTGCAGTTGAAGGGGTAGACAAACACACAATAGGAGAAAATTACAGTAACTTAATAAGGACAAGCTAGGCTATTCACATCAATTTGAATTTGCAGATTAGACTGTAATACATTGAGGCACCCCTGCATGATATTATTACTTGGAGGTGGAGCAGATTTATTTTTGCTCAGTCTGTTTGGCATGACTACTTAGCAGCTTGATCCCACAGCAATTTATATGCTATGTAAATGTTTAACATATAATAATGATGACAAGGATTATAAGTAATCGAGTGCATTCAACTTGTATGCATAAATTCATCATGTATCTAATCCTATACAGCTGGTGTGAGAAAGTAGAGTATAGCTTAGTTGGATGGTAGTTCACCACAAGAAATGCTAATATCTATGTTAGGTCCAGTAAAGGTTTGAGTGTGGTAAACCTGAGCTCAGCTTCTGGTAGATATGACACAGAGCAGAAAGTCTTGACTTAAGAAAATGTGTAAAGCCTTTAGAAGTACCAAACATTTAAAAAGCCACAACAAAAATCCTACTTCAATTTATTAAAGTAAAGAATGATTTAATAAGCAAAAAGATATCAAAATGACAAAAACCCAAAAAGGAGGAACCATACATATGAATTTTTAAAGGTTTAAATGAAAATAGTGCTAAGAAGCATTATGCTTCAACCGCAGTGATCTGATTGCACTTGACCCGGGCCTATGCGCAATTCAAGGACTACCACAATGTAGCACATGTCAGATACACAATGGAGCATGGGTCATACACAGAAACCATGTTCATCCCATTAGGAAGTTTTACCTCAACACAGCAAGGCAGCTGTCTTTGACCGCAAAGGGCTCCACGAGGTGAATAGTTGTCAGGTGAGGCTCCGGTGAAGCCATTAACTTTTGGCAGGAAAGCTGAAAGTGGGAGGAATTCAAAACTCCCCCTCAAGGAAAGACACTTGCTGGCCGGATACTTTTGGCACCTTCACCACTGAAGGTTCCTAAGTTCGGTCTTAGTCACTTTTTTTGGAGCTCGAAATACTCCCGGGGGGTAGGCTGCACGCTGTAGTGAACAGGGCTCCACAAGGCCAGACACTTTCTCCATGCTAAAGCCAATTTGCTGCTGTGAAAACGCTCCAAGCAAGAGCAACCTGAATCTTTGGCCCAGCGACAGAACACCTTTGTCGGATTAACGTGGCAAGTTTGGCTCAGTCCTCGAAAGGTCTTTGGAGCCAAAACGTTTCTAAGACCCAGGTTTTTCAGGATGTTACCAAAGTCAAGCCGCAGCACTCAAACTTAGTCCCAATTAGTATTCTTTGTATATTCAGAGTTGCAGAAGTTCCAGGCAAGTCCTTCAAGGAAGATAAGTTCTTCTTTACAGTGATCATATCAGATAGTAATACTTTATCTATATTACGTTTGAACACATGTAGGAGGTGCAGTTTATGTACCTTTACTACCCTTTTTTTTTGCTTTTTCAGGATGTTAGTAGACGTACACTTTGATGCAGCTGAGGGTCATAGGACCTCAGGAACAGAACTTAGTTGTCAAAACTCCCTCCAGCAGCAGGGTTCATGGCTTTTCAGGATAGGGGCTTCTAGCAGCTTCTTTTGTATATTTTTGCTTAACAAGAGATCAGCCAACTGATTCTTGGAGTCTGTTTCTCTGTCCCAGGACAAGGTGGGAGCAGGTCCTCCTTTCAGGTGTCCTCATAGGTCTCAACAGCAGGTGCAGTCCTTCTTCTGTCTTCCACAATTCCAGTAGTGTTCTGAAGAGGGTGCCCAGGAGTGCCACATTTATGCATGTGTCTGTCATGTGGTTGAGGGTGACTCTTGACACCTGCCTAACCAATAGGAAAAAAAATCCCAGGGGTAATCCTTCACATGTTTGCAGCAGTTAATGTGTGCCCTACTACAAACAATCCCACAGTGACCGCCTCTACCTAAATCCAAAATGGCTGAATGTTTCTTCCCTTGTTCAAAGCTCCTGTGCCCACCCTAGAGGTGTGGCAGGCAAATGAGCAACCCCTTCTCTGTGGTCACTCAAAACTGGTTCTGGGAACAGCCCCTCGCTTGCTGAAATTAGTGCCTGATTAGAGAGATAACGGATGGAGCATGCCCAGGTAAAAGCTCCATCTACTTATGACAAGGGAGGCCTTTTGAAGGTAATTATGTTCTTGGGCACAGACCAGATAGTCATCCTGCCAGAGAAACAGAGCACCACCCCACACCCAAGGCCTTTGTCTCAGCTTTGGGTGCAACGTCACACCTCAAACAGGAGCCTATACTGCTCCTGGGTGATAGATGGAAGTTTGTGCAAAATGGCTACCAGAGGATTTATATACGTAAAATATTACTTTCTGAAAGTACCCTTTGCAAAATATTTATTAAAATCTGACTTTACCACTGAATTGGACTTGAAATAAATATTTTAAAAAGTCCAATAATTGACACTGTAGCTGATTTAGAGGTAGAGATAACATTGTTCATTTTAATATGGTATGTCAATACGTTCCTTTACAACCACTAATCCTGCTACATTCAAAATAGCTTCTCGATCCTTGTCACTGTAAGGACATGTTTACTGCTGAACTTCTTTTTACATGTCCTTCATTTAAATGGCCATCAGTTGAAAAATGGGGGAGATCATACAAAACAAGCATTTTCCTACAACTGGTAGAAAAGATGTGACTGTATTTGAAACAAAACAACGGGGTGAAATAGGGTAAACTGGATTAGGGGAAGGTTAATTACTGTGAAAAATCACATCGGGCTCAATACCTCACTGGTGATGATGATGCAAATGGTGGGTTTTGGCAACCTGCTGAACATTTTGTGATGCAACTGAAATACAAGTCTTTTGCATCACGAAATGTGGACTTGCAGGACATTACAAATCATCCTGCATAAAGAATATTAATTAGATAGAAGGAATTTGGTGAACCCCTAATGTAATGAAATGCCTCTTTTTGCATGGTTACCCCCAAATGTTTGGACTGATGCCCCTAGTGTTTTGACTCTGAAAGTGCATTGAGTCCTGCCAACCTAATTGTCAGTGTTCTGACCTATAAAATTGTATTTGCCTAATTGGCTTATACACATGTGGTATAAGTAAAATTACTTATAGGTCCCTAGTATATGGTACCAGAGGAATGTAAGGCCTATATGTTGTGGACTGCAGATCTTATTATGACGCCATGAGTGTGACAAAGCAAATCATGACCCTTAGCCACCCATTACAGGCTGGCAGATTGTTTTTTAAACTGAGTATTCAACTTTACCATTCTCACCAATGTCAAATGCACTAAACCTTCATTTTTAAAAATTATGTCACCCCTAAGGCAGACTTATTGAGCCCTAAAGTCAGGGTGCATTAAATTAAAAAGAAGGACATGTGGTTTATTAACTTTACATGTCCGGACTCTAAAAAAAAAAACTGCATTTGTTGGTTTTACTGGAGCAAGGCTAGTAGACCCATTGGCGAGTATGGTGTTACACCCTGACAACTCAGCAGTGTTAGCTTCCAAACGGGACTACTAAATATGTTACTTCAGGGTATAGAACAGATTATTGCTCAAGTCAAATTTAAAGTAACTATTTGACAAATGGCATCTTAAGAAAGGTGTCACTTTGCTGGCCAAAGTTTCCAGTAGCCATTTAAGGTTACACACAGGCTGCTGTCCTTGGGATGGCCTTCTGCCCTGCTGGGAAGAGGTGCAAATGACTCTCAGGAAGGGGAACGAAGGACCTGCTGAAGGTTGAGGTGTGACCTCCTCTTGGTAGGATGGCCAGAGTGGGTGTAAGCCGAAAAGGCTAGCTTTAAGGCAGAAGCTGCCTTTGAAGTGCAAATGGTAGTCACAAATAGAAAGGCCTACTCTTTTGTTTTTGCAGACAGGCTGGCATCTTGAGCAGAGAGGGAGAAGCCATTGTCAAGCTGAATTTTCAGGGGGAGTGTAGCCCCCAGGAAGCTACACCTCTGGTTTGGGTAAGGAGCTCCACACACTGACAGAAGGGTTCTGCATGTTCGGAGTGGGCAGAATAGTGGATTCTGCGCTACTTAGATACCACACTTCAGAGGAAGTCATCATCAAGTGGGAGGGGACTTGGTAGCCCATTGGCTAGTTAGTTGCCAAATCCCCCTGGGCTCATAACTTGCATAAAAGTGGCACCCTTGGCACCAAGCCCTCAGATCATACCTCTATTGGAGAGATGACGAAAGAAGGACTGCCCTGCTGTTCCCTTGACCCAGCAAAGAGAGACTTCACCGAAGACTGGACTGCACCTGCTCCATCGTGTACTAGCATAGATAGGACATCCTCGCTCATGGAAAAGTTCCCATGAGCCCCAGACAGAGAAGGTGGATTCGAGATAAAAGCTGAGAAGCCTGCATTCTTAAGAGTCCAGCACCAAGAAACATGACTGCCGCTGGACGTTGATGTGCATCCTAGGAGACCTAGTCCTGACCCGCACAAGTTGCACCCAAGCTTGCAGGACCCTGGAGAGTCATCAGAGTGCATTTTGGTCACCCAGCATGGAAGTTACTGCAAGTTAAAGGAAACTGCTGGTTTTACTGTAACCAGAGCCTAATAGACCAGTGGCAACTGGTTTTGTGCTGGACTTCACCTGGAGTTAATGTATATCGACCATTGAGCCCAAAGGCCCAAGCTTGGGACCCTGGCATCGGCTCAGCATAATTGAGCATCTTCAGCATCCTGTATCCCCTGCACTAGGACCACTGCATTTACTTCTATTGGACTCAGAACTGGACTAGAGACTGCTTAATCTGACAGGTAACTGTTCCCCTGGACCAGGCTGGTCCCCTGACTGGCTCCCTATCAGGGTCAGCACCACCAAGAGTGCACATGTAGCAGTTTTCAACTTGCAAGTTGTTGCTAACCCTAAGCCACAATTGTAGCCTATTCCAAAGTTGTATCATTGAAAATCAGTGATTTATTGTTTCCTTGAAAGTTCATAGCTCCGGACCTTCCAGTGGATTTTCGTTAATAAAGTGTCTTTTTAAAGATAGAAATGTATCTTCTTTTTATAAATTGGTGTTGGATTTTTAGTGTGCTGTATTTTCTTCTTATTCAACTTTTTTGGTACTTCTTAATGCTTTACATGTGTTCCCTTGATAAAGCCTGACTGCTCTGAGTCAGAGCTACCCAGGACTGAGCTAAGGTTTTACAGACCAACCAGACTGCCCCTGATACGGTTTGTGTCATTATTACACAGTGAGATCACAGAACCACACCGTATAATAGTCCACATTTCCTCATACCTTCAAGAGGAAGTCTGCAATACATAACAGACCTCCATTTCTGGGTTGGCCTTCCTGACAGGAAAACATTTTAAAAGTGCTCCTATTAGGAATGACATTGAGAGAGCATGTTCACCCCAGGAGCAATGACGATTTCCAAAAGAGAAGCTATCCATTTAGAACAACTTCCCTTTTGTAAATCAGATCCCAATCCACGCCTGTGTTGATGCCTGATCAAAGGTATGTGAACACAATTCTGGTCGCAACCCACTGATACATTTCATTGCAACTCTCAAATTGGAGGAGGCACCTCTTTCACGCCGACGTTATTTTAACTCATAAAATCTGTGTTTTGTGATTCTGAGGCTCTGTGACTGCAAAAGTGTTTGCACATGAAGCCCATTTACACATCAGATAAGTAATTTATATTAAGTTAGGCTGTTTTTTTTTCTTGTCCATTTTAAATGTTATTTTCATTTGCCTCGCTATCTAAAATCCGAATTAGATAACTGTGAGTGTAAATATGAAATTATGCATTGCCAGGTTGTTTGTGTATTTGATATGTTGTGTTCGATTCCCATTTCAGGAGTCTAAGGAAATTCTGTACCAATGTTTGCTCGCTTGTTTCGCTTTCAAGTTACTACACTTTAGCTCTCTCAACACACCATCTCATATCCGCAGCCTCTCCATCTCTCTCTTGCTCTCTCTCTTCATTACCCTGTCTTCTTGTTCTTGGAGAGAAACATATGTCGAACATTTGGAGCTTAATTTATTGTTGATGACTATAGATTTCAAGAATCTGATGGCATCCCATTCAGAAGCGTAACATTACAGAGAGAATCGATAATAAAATACATAAATTGATAAATTGCAATGAATAGGTCTGGTTCACAAACAAAAGCATCACTCTCGCAAAAAGGCTCAACAAACTCTGGAATTTTTGGAATCTTTCATGACAAAATAAAAATCCAATCTTGCATCGTTGTTGAGAGGTGT